>NW_022145566.1:2595000-3042594 GCF_000002235.5 Strongylocentrotus purpuratus | reverse complement strand
CCCCCCCCCCCCCCCCCCCCCCCCCCCCCCAACTGAGCGACTTTTGGCCGGCGCGATTTTCAAATTTTCCTGAGTCGTTGCGAAATTTTGGGCCCGATTTTAAAACCCCCCCCCCCTTGAAAAAATCCTGCGTACGCCACTGTGTTATATACATTGCGTATCAAAACAAAGTTTACCCAAATTTGGTAGCTTCTAATTAAAAAGTTCTTACCTGTGTGACCTTAAATCCTGTTTTATTGTAAAGAAGAACTAATACCCTGTCTAACGATACCATTTTCAAAGTTGTGCTTCAAAAAGTATTGTCAAAATCCTCTACCAAGTTTGGGCTGAAGCAATGAATGTGGGTCAAAAGGCATTATGTGTTTGTTATATCATTCCAAAACAATCGCTTTTTTATTTACATTGACTATTAGGCAGTTGAAAAAAGTGTTAACATCAACTCAGACTCAAATAAATACTTATTACAAGCAAAATGTATGACATTCTCTTCGTTAATATGATTATTACAATCTTGACTTCATTCGCATCCCGTGTTTAAGGTTACCTTCTCATTGAGTAATACAAAATGGATAAAGTTTATCTAGGATGTTATCTTTTTCATGAAAGTTTGCTTTCAATTTATTTGATATTTATCATCATAAATGTTCTTTTTTGCATTTGGGTTTAGTAACCTTTGAGTTTTCGATCGCTATTCGAGATAAACACCGTATGCTCCTTACGTGTGTGAGATGGTGCAGTGGACAAGTGAGCAGAGAGAAATTTGATATCATGAGACAAGAAGTTAGTGGGCTGTCTAAAATAATTAAAGGTTATCCTGTCGATTGAAACAAGGTTATGTGAAGCCCTAGCTACGTTGCATCATTTTAAACAATGAAGCACTGAAGCATGAGGCACAGTTTGACTTTTAAACATTTGTTCATTGAGCCCAAGTTTGGCGATTTTGACAACACTTTTAAAAGACCCAAATGCTCATTCACTCGCGGCAGAAATATGATGTATCATTGGACAGGATATAAGTTATTCTTTATCATGAAAGCAATTCCAAAGTCATATTGGTTATGACTTTTCAATTAGGAGCTACCAAAGTTGGGTAAACTTTGTATTGATACGCCCTGTATAGTTTTTTTTTTTTTTTTTTTGAAAAATAAAAAGGATTGCTTTTGCACTAGTCGTTTTAAAAGCATAATTGTCAAGAAAAGGTCGATGCCAAGAGAAGCAATTCTAGGTCACATTATACAACAAAACAACGAAGACAGAAGTATGTGTCGTTGAAGAAATGAGTCTCTGTCATTGTAATTGAGGGAGAACATAAGACCTAAGGGCATATCTGACGTGAATGCCACGAAGAATACATTTTTCTATTCCCATGGAGCTTTGTTCGTTCGGAAAAATGAAGAAACAAACATTATTTATGTCGGGGGTATTGCACTTCCAGAAAGTAGATCTTAGCAAAAGGTATAGATATACAGTTCGTGTACAAAACAACTTCTTTAGTTTAAAGCCAAAAAAAAAAATCCTTTAGAAACGAGCGTTTTGGAGCAAAGAGACGGAACCTTTAATAGAGAAAATGTATAATTTGGCCATTATAAATCATATTTGGTGCACTTTTGCCTTGGATGAAGATCACACGATACGGAGGCAAATTAAATCAGAGATTAAAATGACCTTCAAATCCGGGGGGGGGGGGGGTCACTCGCATATCAAAGTGGTACCCCTGTTCGTCATTAAAAACCTCGAAAAAGGGTCGATTTTTGGCCTTGTGGCGTCGACGTTTTTAGAAAAAATGGTGCTTTCAGGTTAAGTTTCGACGTTTTAGGGTATCTTTTTCAACTTCAAGTTCGACGTTTAGGGTCACTTTTCGGCCATGCCAGCGCCGACATTTATTTGAGTGTATACTACCCATGTATCTTTAAAATTAGTTCCACCGAAGAGATATATTTCCCTTGATTTTTCTAGTCTCTACGCGGGGCTCTACGGCAAGACTTTGAATTACTTGGGTTTGCAGCGGGTTTACTGCCTGGTTTACAATAGTTTTGTAGGGGTACAGCACTGCCGGCCATAGTAATCTTGTTGTGTATGTTTGCGATAGAGTAAGTTTTAATTTGAAATTTCTAATTCAAAATTAAATCTAAGCACTTTTTACTGAGCCATGTTAGTTTATTAGCTGCATTAATAAACTTGAATGAAGAACCAGCATAGCTTCCAATGTGTATGTATAATGCCTCAGTGTGAAAATAACCATTACACAAGTATTAGCTTGGTGGAGGTGGGGATTAAGGGGCCCATTAAAGTAAAAGTTCTGTATGTATTCCGACATATATTTATATGCAAGATTTTAATTATGAAAGGCCAAATTTGAAATAAATTATGTTTCATGTAAATTTCATGGGGCACATATGGAACTCTTTCCCCTGCGATTCTTTCTTAATTACTGTGTAGGTGTGTTACACAATGTATGGGGTTGTTTTTAGAGTTTACGCCATTTAGGGGTCCATTTTAGAGTTTACGCCGTTTAGGGGTCCATTTTAGAGTTTACGCCGTTTAGGGGTGCGTTTTTAGAGTTTACGCCATTTTGGGGTCCATTTAAGAGTTTACGCCATTTAGGGGTCCATTTTAGTTTCTTACGCCATTTAGTGGTGTGATTTACAGAACCGTACGCCAGTAAGGGGCGAAATTTTCTACACTGATTACGCCATTTAGAGTACATTTTTTAGGTGCTGTGACGAGCACGCATACCACTTTGGTATGCGAGTGATTCAAATGTCATCGTCATATTGAAGATTACATTAACAATCACTCCATTGTATCGGTGCCACTTTAATTGGCACGTACGCCCTAGTTGCCCCCTTTAATTGGCACATACGTCCTAGCTGCCCCCCTTTAATTGGCACGTACGCCCTAGTTGCCACCTTCAATTGGCACATAGGGCGTATCCACTGCCTGCAAGTGGCTACGACACTGCACCCGATTCTAACTTGTTTGACAGCCTATAACAGGTGTTAACTTACTCTGTGGTATGTTGACAATGCCCACTGTGATGCCTGCCATCAAATCTCCGACTGCATTATTCTTTAGGTTATACTGACGTAGCCAGTCAAATGCAGGGAAGATATAGACGATTAGACCTACACAGAAATCAGATAATATAGGTGAGGTTAACAGATGCTAAAAATAAAAATATACACTTTTTATCGAAAGCTAAAAAGCTACTATATAGGCCTGCCCATAATTTTAGTTATGGATTCATTGTACAGTTGAAGCAAGGAGAAATCCTTGTTTGAAGGTTGTAAACCACTTCCGGAATAAGTTTTATGTCTTTATATTCAAACAACACTTTAAAATTAAAATAACATTTGAATTTGTTAACAAGATATTCAATGTTTAACAAATCAAGAGGGTATACTTCCAAACGTGCATGAAGACCGTACGTAGGCTGAATCCTTTGCTGGTTATGCCATGCCCTTTAAAATATCTAAATACATTATTCTAAATAGTAGCGTATCCAGCATATGTTTATGTTTTAGTCAGTAAAATACATAAATTTTTCACAAATTTCACATTGGGGCCCATCAGGTGCTCCCAAATGATGTAAAATTGTGTGAATTAATAAGTACATATAGTATAACAAAAATTATAAATATATCATCTCACTATAGTTTTATGCTCTTGAATCACATGTTATATTTGGGCCCTCAAAGTCAGATTTTGAGGCACTCATACCCACAATGCAGGCGCGTACGCAGGGAGGGGGGGGGGTGTTTGGGGGTTAGCCCCCCCCCCCCCCCCTGAGCGAAATCTCGGCCGGCGCGATTTTCAAAACTTCCGGGGGCAAAATTGAAAGAAAAAAAAATTGCTCACTCAGCACACAATTGCCCCCCACTGAGCGAAATATTGGTCGATGCGATTTTCACATTTTCAAACACCCTCCTTGAAACAATCCTGCGTACGCCACTGCCACAATGTATATCATTGTAATTATATTGATACCAAAATGGAGATTTGCTTTGCTATGCTCCTGTTACCCTAGAATATACTTTAAAGCAGTCCTCTTGACTGTTTCGGGTAGCTGATCCACTGGGTTATTTTAGAGCAACTTGCGGGCCCCTGTTGTCTTCTGTGGGTTTTCACCTATACCATATTTTAATGTATTGTTCATTGTCGGTTTTCGACACCAAACGAACATTTTCATCCGAAATATTTGCTCTGAGATGCATAAAAACAATGGTGGGCCCCAAAAACATAAAGTTTGGGCACTTTGGGCACATTTTATTAAAAGAGCAGTTGTTGCCATCGTTTTCCTCAAATTTTTTCTTATGAATCCGCATAAGAAAATGGAGGAACACCATTGACCTAAAAAAGCTGACCTTACCCCTCCCCCCCCCCCCCAACGGAGCAAAATGTCAAATTTTCAAATTTCGAGACCCCCCCCCCCCCAAAAAAAAAAAAGTGTCCTCTTACCCCCCCCCCCCCCTATTCAGCGGTCGGCTGAGTCGTTGCGATTTTTTTGGGACCAAAAAAAACAAACCCCCCCCCCCCCCCCCCCCCCCCCCCCCCCCCCCCCCCCCCCCCCCCCCCCCCCCCTTGAAAAAATCCTGCGTACGCGCCTGGGTTGATGGCCTGCAGCATGATTTCATTACATCGTTCTGGCCTGCCTGGAGAATTAAGAACCCCTCTCTAGACGTAAACACCTCGGAACCCAGCGCTGCCTTTCCTATAACATCCCCTATTTTTCTATCAGTCACACCAACAGACCGACTACACACTGAACAACAGCAAAAAGCTGCCGCCAAAGACCCTAAAATCGGTCGGATCGAGTCGGATTGAGGTATTAACAGTTTCTAGAAACACCACGGAAAAGGCAAGCTTGTATGTAATATTCTCTGGTGCCGATTACATCGTCCTACCTTTATTGCAAAACATTCTATTTGAAATCAGCTCAGTACTCTTTGTTTTCTTTTTAATTGAAGCTGAGTGTGATTTTTCCGGAAAAAAATATTCATATTCAGACTCATTTTCACCATCTGTCCAGTACCAGCAAATGAAATTAGAATGCTAATTTAGATTCTGCACATATTTTCAAAATAATCTATTCACAAAAATCATACGATCTGTTTTTCTAAAATTCAACATCTCTTACCTAGAAACTGGTCTACTCCACACCGACATCGTTTGATCTTACGCTGTACGAATTCCCTCGGGCTCAGTTTATCCTTCCGTTGGTATCCATGTTGCTCATGAAATTCCGACATCGAATAACAATCGCGGTCGATGACCACGCGATGTGTTACTCCATTGTCGTCGACATCCAAATCCTTCCTCCTCCGTCCTACGCCGTTGCCGCTACCGTGGCCATTCTGACCAGTATCGTCACCGTTGATCACGTCGAGTTGGTCTTCGTCCATCGCGACGTAGAGATTGTTTGTGTGCTGATATAGACGATGACCTGTATTTAGAAAAAATTGGAGTTTGTAAGAATAGTTTTTAGTTAAATTATGTGTGTATATCATGAAATTGCAAATGAAATGATAAGGCCATATCAAGTTTCAATACATTTGAGAATGATAGAATGAAAATATAAAATAAAAATATTTAGAAAGGAAAAAAACACGAGACAATAATTTCTATCATGTTCTTTAGTAACCATAAATGTGAAGAAAAAAAGGTTTCCCTTCATCCGAATAGCCACCGAGATGGTCGAAATAAAAACATTAACATAAAGAAATCCTAAAAGCTTTAACGGCCAAACTGATTTGTTTTCTTCTTCAATTTGGTCAAAACATTTCCTTTGCAAATAGATAAAACAGAGATAAGAAACCATTATCACTCCACTCATAAGGACAGAAGAAGGCGCAAAGTCCACTCATGGTTAAGAAACTAAAACCAATTACATTCTCCAACAGATTATTAAGTACGCCTACTCATAAGCTACGGGCCTACTAACAAAACCATCAACAAAAATTGCAGTTGCACTATCTACAATGATATAGGTATCGGATCCGTCCTACCTCTATTGGTATCTGACTTCGGAGGAAAATTTCCTGCTCTTCCTGTCGACGGACTCCTAGGCATTGTGGATATTTATGGATATTCACAAAATTACCAGCAAAAAAAAAAAACACGTTGCACGCGGAACTATTCACCGAGCCGCTCGAGTATAAGGTTGCTCAAGTTTACAATGGACTTTGATTACCCGCATATTCGATGCTATGAAGAGGCTTTGAATAAAACCTCGAATCCACGTAGCAAAATGTGCTTTTTCATATCGTTATTGTAATTGATTGTATTTGTGGCAATGGTATAATTTTGTTGTGAATTATTTTGCCATGCTTGTGCAATATTCATCAAATGATACGAGGATACTCATTGCATGTTTATTTTAATATTGGATACAAAAACAGAATCCTTGAATAAAAAGCATTATGGTTATCAGGCTAATTCATCTATTTCTTTGTGCCTTAGCGATATGCGTGTGTCAAATGAATTTAAACCCATCGTAGATATGCTTTGCGTTTTTCAGTTATTTCGGGCTTTCACAAAACTTATACTCAATGGCGAATCTAAAATCAATTTAAACAGCCTGTCTCGTTAGATAATTTGTTTCTCATAAATGAAATTGATTTGTCAACTGCTATAATTTAGCATAAATAAAAATACAACTGTTCACTTCTCATCTATCTTCTCATTTTTCACCAAATATAATTGTTACCTTCTCAGCTATGATTTCCCTCATTGAAGAGCAACAGTTTTGTTATTGAGTTAAAAAGTATTTCCAACTAAAGCTTGGTGTATTATACGTGTACAACTCCAACTGGTAAGTCACATTGTGAAGAAAATGGCTGCGCCCATGTCATGCTAAAGGCATCACAATCATGATGCCAAGAATTTCTTCATTTATAATATATCTCTTGTACACTTTCGTAAGAGATATTGTACATCGATGGGCAGGAATACATCACATTTTTTCTCCAGAATACCTATATACAGTTCTTTGGGGTGAGGTTTCCTTTAAACAAGGGATGCAGAGCAACCCTAGATGGAAAAATATAATTTTAAAGCCTGTCTGCACTAGTTTCGCCAGGAGGGATTAGACCTCTCTGCGAGGTCACTGACAGGTGAATATCTCATCAAACCAGCTCTCAATAAAATAAGAAAAAGGGATCATGGGGGACCAACGGGTACCGCTCAGGCATTGTTTGATATATAGAGGGCGCAAGTAGCTACTAGTAGTGCAGTTCCGCTTTAAGCTTGCTTTTATATTAGAAGACAAATATTGAGCGGGTATATTGGCATTAATATTGGTTACTGAAATGAGAAGAAAAAAAACGATTTCTCTACTTAACAATTTGCTCTTGCTAACAAAAGCACAACATACTTTTATGGACTCTTCGATTTAGCCTTTGCAAGCTGGGTGCGAGTTGTTGACAAGACGTTCTGCAAACCCTGGTGCTCAGTCATTCGTGGGAACGAAGATATGAATGGGGTTTCATATTAAACAAATTCCTTTTAAAAGGTATCACAGATTTTATGTCTTTTCAAGGAGTTGCACATTGGTCCTTTTCTGCCTTGATACGCACTCTGTATGAGTGAGCCATTGTGATTAGTAATATACGAGTAAATACAATCATTATAACAGCTTAAAGGAAACCTCACCCCGGGGAATCAATTTAGTTATTCCGAGAGATTGTATTCTTGCCCATTAATATACGAGATTCCCCACGACATTGTATTATAGAAGTATGAAGCAAGAAAAGACGACAGTACTATGTAAAG
The DNA here is from genome assembly GCF_000002235.5 of Strongylocentrotus purpuratus. Taxonomy (NCBI): domain Eukaryota; kingdom Metazoa; phylum Echinodermata; class Echinoidea; order Camarodonta; family Strongylocentrotidae; genus Strongylocentrotus; species Strongylocentrotus purpuratus. The sequence continues at coordinate 3,034,824 of NW_022145566.1, read as the reverse complement.
TCGTTTATATGTATTCAACTGTATATGGATGCTTCCTTCCCTGGTGTGTGTGGCGTTAAAGCATTTCAGTCACCTATACTATTATAATTTGTACTACAATTGCTAGAACGCAAATTGCATAACTAATTCGGTGCTCTTCTGCGGTGAAGGTTTCTCATAAATGAAATTGATTTGTCAACTGCCCTAATTTAGTATTTTTAAATAAATAAAAATACAATTGTTCTCTTATATTTTGTTCACGAAATATAATTTTACTTTCTCAGCTATAATTTTCCCTCATCGAAGAGTAACGTCTTTATAAATAGCTAGCAGACCACCACCCCATGTCATGCTAAAAGGCATCCCATCATGCCAAGAACATCTTCATTTCTATATCTCGTGTACACTTTCGTAAGGAATATGGTACATCAAAGGGCAGGAATACATCTCATTTTCAAAATACCTACACTTGTTCTTTGGGTGATGTTTCCTTTAAACTAGGGATACAGGGCAACCCTAGATGGGAAAATATGATTTTAAGTTTGCTTTTATATAAGAAGACAAATATTGAGCGGGTAAATTTGAATTAATATTGGTTACTGAAATGGAAAAAAACGATTTCTATACTTTACAATTTGCTCTTGCTAATAAAAGCACAATTTATTTTTATATTGACCCTTCGATTTAGTCCATGCAAACTTGGTTCGAAATGTTGACAAAACGTTTTTGCCAACCCTGGTGCTCAGTCATCCGTGGGAACAAAGATAGGAATGAGGTATACATTTAGACATTATCCCCTTAAAAGGAATTCAATTTCAAAATCGCAGAATGTTATAACGTCTGTTGACAAGAAGTTTCCAAAATTTGGTATAAAATTTTCTGATACGCACTCTGTATGAGTGGACCATTGTGATTAGCAATGAGGATATAACATGATATTATAGAAGCTTTAAAGGGGTTTTAAAATTGTGCTTAAGTGTGATATCCGCATCAGATTACTGGTTCTTTGTAATATGACCAAGCATGTCCATTTTTCAAGAACTCTTCTCTTGTTGAGTGTTTGGGTTCATCTCAGATCACTTTGGGCCTCGTTATTATCAAGAGGATAGGTAAACTTTAAACTGAATATAACTGAACTTTGGATTAAAATGGAGGTTTGAAATATTGTATGCTTTCTTACAATACACATACACATCAAACATAACATTTATGCAGATTCACGATTCACGATATTTTAGAGAACGTCAATATTTGAGGAAATGTCTGAGTTATTCTTCATTAATATTATAAGCTTCGTTGAATGTCCTTGTAGACCTGTAAGTATGAAATATGGTTGAAAGAGGTTGGTCTCCTTAAAGACCCTGTCGAAAGTGAAAAACGAAATACATGAATTGCATATCATCGGGAAGCTAATAAGTCGTAGAATACAATAATATCAATATTATTGTATGCAATTTTAGTTACTCTCAGAGCTCTCTGAAAACTCAAGATCTAAAGCTTTGAAAATCGCTTGTTGTTCACCTAAAAATTACCGACTTGATGACATCGCCTTATATGGAGTACGCATATTTACAATGATTTTGCATTAATTAAGCACGGCTCATCACCTCTAGGCGAGCCGATTGGGTCCACACGTAATGTCGTAACCTAACTGCTGGAAAATTGTACCCTGATGACCCATTACTTGGAGGGGTGCGGAAAATGAGGTTTTAAATTGCTTTTGTGCAATACTTAAAGGGAAAATATGTTTTATTCCTATATAATTTATCCTACGCTCATTCAGCTTTCCATTGATATAAATTCGTATTTTCATCGGATAAGGTCTTTAAAGGTGAAATTCAAAGAAAATCACAAATATGTCAACTAATGTATCACTAAAAACTGGTTAGCTAACAGATGGCCATCGTACAAGTTTGAGGTCAGCTACATATCGGGTGATTTATAAAAATAAAAATACAACCACCTCCATAGCAGCTAGGATATACGAGAGATTCGCCAGAAAAATAACGATGTTTTAATGACGTCATAACAGGGACCAATACTGCCCAAGCAGACGACATCCCATAAAGAATGAACATAATTGCAAAGCTATTATTTCTCAAATTATAATAAGTTTAGTGTATATAAATGGATTGGCATGTCAAACCGATCAAAAGGGGACATGACCCGATTCTGATGACTAAAATCTTTTGCTTGTAAATACTCAGGATAGGGGTTAATTAACAATCAAATAAACCAGACTTTCAAATTGAAAAGCCCCCGGATTGATATTAAGGACGGCATGTGTTCCCTCTTGAAACGCCGAACATACCCCGGTGTGTGCAGCTGAATATACAATGGCGTCTTATTTTGTTTACAAGCGACAGATTCCTTTATTTTTGTATCGCTGCATTTGTCATCAAAATAAAACCATGCGCCGGGTTTAGAGTGATGCAATAGATTATACATTTAGCCTGACGGTAGTGAAGTAAGAGAAAGAACTCAAGAGAAGATGAAAACACAGGCACTGAAAATGTGTGAGATGTCATGGGACATCGTCTGCTTGTGCAAATCATGTCCCTGCTGTGATCTCACACATCTCAGCAGCGTTCGGAGAGCTATTTAGGTGCTATGCCGGGGCTGTATTTAAGCGTTTTGTAATTTATAATAATCATTACTTCGAATGTTTCCAAGCATTGAATTTTGATAACCTTGTCGAATCAAAGTTTCAACTTTACAATAATGAAAATAAAGCTAGATTTAAAATCAATGAATATCTACTTTAACTAGAAAAATAAATTCTGTAGAGAGAATACAACTTTTTTAAAGTAAACATAATCATTTGTCACCCCTTATTATGAAGTGGGTACGATTTTAAAAAAAACGCTAAGCATCAGAATTTTAGGACAAAACAAACAAACAAGTAAAATATGTTTTGAAAAAATAAAGACATTACAAACGACGGAGAATCATCTTCTTACGAACGAATTGATAATTCACGGATCTATTTTCTCAAATTGAACTTCACAAAACGAAAAGTTTTTTAATATCCCAATATATAGTAACCGGCAAAGCAATTGAACAATTTATTTTAAAAATACAATGCGCGGCAAGAGATTCGGGGACTTTTGAAAGAAGTCGGACCCACCTTAATAGCTCTGGATCCTGAAAGGAGCAACTCTTCAAAAACACAACTTTACTTAGAAATAAATCAGCAATGAAACATATCGTATGTTCTATTCTAATAATGAGTCAGCAATATTAGATTCGAGGTGACTCGAGGACGAAAGTATAGACTTGAGTCCCACTGACTTCCCAGACTTATTACCTCAAGAGATAAATAATGATTATTGTCTTTCCATTGTTATATAGTAGTGTTATCTAAAATAGACAACATAGTCGTTATGTTTTAATTGAGCGGTGTTCACTAAGATGTAGACAAGTCATGTACTTCTGTTGGCTTTATGTTAATTATTGCACAATGTTATCTGAAATAGACAAAATAGACAAGTCATGTACTTCTATTGTCTTTATGTTAGTTGTTGCACAATGTTATCTGAGAGAGACATTAGGTATTTTCTCTAAGTGTATATTTGTATTTCATGTAATTTCTGGAAACAAAGAAGTTATTCGCATTTAGACTTGTATTACATCATTTGTTATATTTCTATTATTTTTTTTTGAAATAAAAGTTCTAGAGTATCTATATAGGAACAGAATATGTTGGCTCTAGGCCCCGGTGTCCAGGGAGCGGAGCCCCCGGAAGCTCAGGTGTTTTAGGCATTTAATTATGGTCAGCTGAGCAACCAGGGGCCCGCCTTTAATAAGGCCCTTAGTAGGGGTACAGGGGGCAGAGCCCCCGGAAGCTCAGGGAAAATCATGCCATTTCAGCAACATTTGTAAATAAGTCACTGGTATCGAATTAGAAATAACCCACGTTTTCATTTTATCGGGTAGGGGGGGGGGGGGTAACTGCCCCAAGCCCGAGTGAGTGAGCATAGTGAACGAGTGGGGTGAAGGTAACGAAAATGACTACCCTCACAGGTTTTTAAGTTTTGTTGTATTACAAAATTATATTCCTAGGGTATGAAAACAAACAATATACTTTTTTTACACTTTACCTTTCTACAATAATTTATTTACTCGTACATTTTGAAGGATATTATGCGAGGGAGCATAGCTCCCGAGCTAGAAGATTTTTGTATTTGTATTTGTCTAAACGCCGCACTCTTGGGTCCTCCAAAGCCTAATAGCAGTTTTTAGTCAGTATTTGCTGTACATTATTTTTTTTGCACTTTTTCCAAATTTTCAGGGGGGGGGGGCGATAAAATCGAGGGGGACGTGTCCCCCCCCCCCCCCCCCCCGGGATGGCCGCCCCTGGTCTATAGGTACGAACGTCAATTCTTGAAAAGGGCCTAGCGCAAATTTTCGGGATTATCCGAAAATCGACTTTCGACGGCAAACTTGAGTGAAATCTACTCATACAAATTAATGAGTGCATATACAGAGTATGTGTATGACGACTCTGAGCGCAGCGGTTATTATATTCACGGTCTATTATTCACTGCCTACAATGGCATAAATTTTAGTTCTATTTAATTGAATAATCAGTTGGCGTAATGGGCCATTTTCGTAATGTAATCAGATTGAATGCTCATGAATATTAATGCTTATGAATTTTAAGCGAATAAAGATCATAAAATGAAAAATAATTCTTTGTTAAGTTCCTCATTACAAAATATTTCATTCACCTGTTACGAATAAATGTATTTCAATAGTCAGAATGCAAATTACATACATTAGTTTTTGCTAGGTAGGACAAACGTTATGGCTTGCTCTACCTAACAGCACGGCATGTGTGCAATTCGTATTCTGACTATTGAAATACAATTTTTCGTGAATGAAATTATTTGTAATGAGGAACGTAACAAAGATTTATGCATTAATTTTGATTACATTACGAAAATGGCGGTAATGGAAGTACGTACCATGTGCATTGGGCTAAAATAACTTTTACATTTATATCTCGATGTTGGTACCGTATATTTGTATGTAGACTATCTGTACTGAAGGCGTCGAAATAGGCCGGTTTACCAACATGTTCGAATGTTATGCATACTCTTTGAACAAAAGTAGTTCTTGACAATCTGAAAGCTTGTCCTAGACATACTCGACATAGCAACAGGTGATGTATGCAGACTGGATTCTAAATATTGTAGTTTATTCATGGATAACAGGTTAATTGTAAAACTCGTCGCTATGTGGCCAGAAAAGAAACGTCCATATTACTTTGAATATGTTAGTAAACCGGCCTATTGCAAGGTGTTATGAGCCCTCCACTGTGAGAAAAGGCCCGATTTTATGTGAATCATAGTGACGTCATACCAGTCGGACGACTGGACACAGACTGGTAGCCGATCGAGGTCAGACTGGACGACTTAAAACAAACACAATATCCAAATAAATATTTACATGAGCATTTGGAACGTCAGTCCGATACGGTTCACTATGTGACACTTCATTTCTAATCAGTGGCAGATTCATTAGGATACAGGAGCACTTTGATTCCCTTAACATATCGCTGTGCCAATAAAACAAAATCAGTATAAAGCCCCGTTGCCGACGGGTGTTATTTCGATTACGTTATTACATGTGCACATCACAAGCCTTTAAAGCCCCACTGTCCTACTTGTAGCTACTTGCTCCCCCTATATAGAAAACTTCCCCAATCGGTGCCTGTTGGTCCCCCATGATCATCTTTTTCTTATGTTAGTTGAGAACTTAGTTAATGAGATAGCCACCTGTCAGTGACCTCGCTGTGTGGTCTAATCCCTTCTGGCCCAGTAGAAGTGACGGTCTTTAAAACAGTCATCCTAAACACACTAAGAGCTTCTTTTTTTCTCACTTTTTAACGATATCATAGTTCATATTTCATATATTTCATTTTATTTCTACTTTCACAAATATTTTGTACATAGGATTTCAAAAAAAGGAACACGCACAGCAGATTATCAATATAACAAACATAATTTGAATATAATACCTAAATGCTTTAATTACTTTGTGAGTTGGTCTAGCGGTACGTTCACTTGGTCAGTTCTCTGTCTTCGCCCACAAACTTGCTCAGGCGGATCCAGGTTCGAAACTGAGTCGCGTCTTTTGGATGGTGACGTTTAAGATCGGCCCCCAGACGTAAATAATCAAGCATAAATACGCACAAGTCATTGACGCAGTCCTCCTTACGTTAGGCAATAATTATTGACGCCTCTTATGCAACGCAGCGGATTTGTAATGTGAAATAAAATTAAAGAAACTTACCAATATCATTTCATAAAGACTTTTCCCCGGTCTCAATACGAGACCAATAGATCTACGAGTGAACAGATAGTTCACGAATATTATCATATCGTAGACAGAAAATCGATCGCCCAGAAAGAATTGAAAGACGTGAGTACATAGTTTTATTTAGCCTTGAGATGGAGCTCTCCATAGTTTGATGAAATGGTATCATCGATTGCCTTTGTGACCGACGAGGTCATTCAGCTGTATCGTACAATATTGTACATACACTGTCGCTCATAATATAGTTGGAATATTTTTGTTTTACCCCCAATATTTATGGAATTATTTTTAAAATGATTTATTCATAATAGATCTAGATAATAGTATACATTTTCAGATTTTATTGAATAATAATTTGCCAGTGTTTGTTTTGCGTGACTGTTAAAACATGTGTATGCTACTATGCTTATCAACTAGGGGACCTAGCACCAACTACCTCATAACAGCAAATCAGAAAGCTATTCAAATTGCTGAATATGGGTCGCTGTCTACGTTGACTGTACTTAAAAGCATGTTTTTATCTAAAACGTAACCTAATGGTCCAAAGTTGTGTTTGAAAAAAAATGACCAAATGATGATTTTCTCTTTGTTCAAATCACACCAAACTTAAACCCGATCGAGAATATGCCAGAGAAATCATAGGTCGGCGTAAAGGGGCAATTCCACGGTAACGGAAGGACACTCAGACAAGATTTTTGAACTTCAGGTTCATACTAAAAGAAATGTTTTATTAGTATGTATTAAACTATGGGGAACAAAATGTGTTTCAGTCAAGTGGAAAGCTTCATCAACTTCAAAAAGTTTGGATAAACACTAATTAACTGGAAAAACCATGTCCATTTTTATGTCCTTCCGTTACCGAGATAATTAATATGCACATTCTTAAACTACTTAACTATAATGACAATTTTTGGGGGGAGAATTAAAGGCACTTATATAGGTATTATATCTGTACTGTTTCACATCTTATACTAATAAAACAGTTCTTTTAGTATGAACCTGAAGTTCAAAAATCTTGTCTGAGTGTCCTTCCGTTACCGTGGAATTGCCCAAAGGTCGGCGTAGTGGCCGTCTGAACGCCGTCCATTATGCAGGCTTAGAAATGCAGATGACCTCTTCGGCATATCCTCAATCGGTTTTAAGTTTTGTGTAAACGATTTGAAGAAAGAGAAAAATCATCATATTAGTTAATTTTTTTCTTCAAACTCGACTTTGGACTGTTAGGTTACGTTTTAGTACGGTACATTTAGTACAGTCACCGCAGACATATTCAGCAATTTGAATAGCTTTCCGATTTGTTTTTATGAGGGAGCCAGGTTTTGTGTAAACACTCAAATACAATAATATAAAATCGTATAAGGCAGCGGAATGACCCCGTATGTCACAAAGGCAGTCCATGATATCCTGTGATCAAACTGTGGAGAGCTCTAACTCAAGGCCAAATACAACAATGTAATCACGTCTTTTAAAATCCGTTGACTACTGAATTAGGTAGTTCCCATAGACTTAACACAGGGATTACCAGGTTCCCGTAAGCAATGGGTTAATTCTTTCTGGGCTTTCGATTCCCTCTACGATGTCATAATATTCGCAAACTATATGTTCACTGGTAGATCTATCGATCTCGTATTAAGACCGGGGAAAGTCTTATGGGCTGATATTGGTAAGTTTTGTTATTTTGTTTCACGTTTTGAATCAATATTCTGTCGCATAAGAGGCGTCAATAATATTATTGTCTGACATAAAAAGTCGATGACTTGTGCGTGTGTGTAGTAGACCATTTTCGTAATGTATCAAATTGAACGCACAAATCTTTGTTAAGTGCCTCGCTACAAATTATTTCATTCACATGTTACAAATAATTGTCCTTCAATAGTCAAAATGCGAATTGCATACATTATGGCCCGAATTCACAAAGCAAGGTTTGAGCTCAAACCTCCTTTTGTTTCGCCAAACCTCCTTTTGTTCTTTACAAACCAGGTTTGTAAAAAAACGCGTAAAACGCGTCATATGACGTACGAAAACCAAGGTTTGTCGACAAACCTCCTTTGTGAATTCGGGCCTATGTGTTGTTCTGTAGGTTTTGCAAGCTATACTGTTTGTCCTACCATGGACCTATACTACAAATGGACACTGATCGGTACCATAATATATTCATGCAACTGACTCTATCAAAAGTATCATAATGACATTCCTAACCTGCTGCCAAGCTTTGATCTAATCACGACCGCCGCCAGTCCTGGGCGCCAGTCAGCCATACAAAACCTAAACTGTGCCTTGAAGAATCTACAAAATGCCTACGCAAAAATATGAGTAATGATGTAAATGAAGTTTTAATAGGAAATTAGAAGTAGTTTACAAGAGAAACCTGAAAATTGGGCTGTAACACAATGATTTTAAACTTCATTTTAAAACTTATCCTATCCATTACAAAGGAATGGAAGGCAGTAGGACAGTAAAGAATTTTTATTTTTCAAACTTTGGCAAGTCCAGATGTATGTCCACCAAATTCCACTTCTTTAATAATCATCTAATATCACACAAATTGTCATAATTTTGGGTTCACTGCTTCTCTAACTGGTCTTAAGTCACGATACTTTTTCTGAAACTACACTCTGGGCCCTGGCCCAGCGAAAAGAATCTGAAGAAATGTAAAAGGTTCTTTTGTCTGTGATGATGCGTGATTACATAATCAACATTGTCGCGTCAAATGTATGTCCTCATCATCATACACATTAGAGACTTTTAGATTTGCACGACGAGAACGTGGACTGTCACATGTGACATCCTTTTAAGGCAATGTGACATCCTTTTAAGGCACTGACAGTGCCCGACAGTGCCTTAAAAGGAAGTCACACGTGACAGTCCACGTTCTCGTCGTGCAAATCTAAAAGTCCCTATTATCAGGTGGCGGTGGTCATGATGTGATCAGAGAAAGACTCTCATCATTAGTCCATCTGTAGTAGGGTCCATGGTTTGGCAGTTACTGCTTTTAGGAATTGTTTCTTTTAATGTTTTTATTGCGACCATCTCGGTAGCTATTCGGATGAAGGGAAACCGTTTTTTCTTTACAATTATGGTTACAATAGTTAAAACAAAGACAAGTACTACGAACTTGATAGAACTAATAGATTGTTGTCTCGTGTTTTTCTCCTTTCTTGAGTTTTGTCATTTTGTATTCTTATAAAATGTATCTATGAAAATTGATATATGGCCTTTTCATTCAATTTTCAAATTCTGGAGATACACACATAATTCAAATCAAAAATAATCTAACAAATTCCAATTTTTTTTTAAAAAGGTCATCGTCTTTATCAGCGCACAAAAATCTCTACGTCGCGATGGACGAAGACCAACTCGACGTGATCATCGGTGACGATGATGGTCAAAATGGCGACGTCGACGTCGGCGTCAACGGCGTAGGACGGAGGAGGAAGGTTTTGCATGTCGGCGACAATGGAGTAACACATCGCGTGGTCATTGACCGCGGTTGTTATTCGATGACGGAATTTCATGAGCAACATGGATACCAACGGAAGGATAAACTGAGCCCGAGGGAATTCGTACAGCGTAAGATCAAACGATGTCGGTGTGGAGTAGACCAGTTTCTAGGTAAGAGATGTTGAATTTTAGAAAAACGGATCTTGAGATTCTGGGGAATGGATCATTTTGAAAATATGTGCAGAATTTAAAAAAAAGCATTCTAATTTCAGTTGATGATACTAGACAAATGGTGAAAATGAGATTCACACATAATGCAAAAAGATCTTTTTTTTTCTTCTAAATATGAATATTTTTTTCAGAAACATCACACTCAGCTTCAATAAAAAAAGAAAACAAGAAGTACTGAGATGATTTCAAATGGAAAGTATAAAGTATAAAACATACGAACTTACCTTTGCCGTGGTGTTTCTAGAAACTAGTTTCTAGAAATACCACGGCAAAGAAAGCGGACAAAATATACAGTTCCTCAGGTAGACAAAGGAACATCCCTTCACTGCTATTATATAAAAAAAATGTAGAACAGGTGTCACATGCATATTCGCCTTTTTACATAATAGCAGTGAAGGGATGTTCCTTTATCTAGCTGAGGGACTGTATATTTTGTCCGCTTTCTTTGTCTGTCATGTTCATAGTGCTGTTGATACCTCGACTCGATACGACCGATTTTAGGGTCTTTGGCGGCAACTCTTGGCTGTCGTTCGGTGTATAGTCGGTCTGTTGGTGTGGCTGATAGAAAATGGAGGATGTAATAGGAAAGGCATCCCTGCTTGCCGATGTCTTAATGTCTAGAGAGTGGGTTCTTAATTCTCGAAGCAGGCCAAATAGGGTTCCCCGATTTTCTAAATGTGTATTCATAAGTAAAGTTTTGAAGAAAACGATGGCACCGACTGTTTTTTAAATAAAATGTGCCCAAAGTGCCCAAACTTGATGTGTTGGGGCCCACCATTGTTTTTATGCATCTCAGAGCAAATATTTCGGCTGAAAATGTCTGTTATGTGTAGAAAAACGACTATGAACGATGCAATAAAATATGGTATTGTTTAAATCCCTGAGAAGACAACAGGGCCCCCAAGTTGCTCCAAAAGGACCAAAAGTATCAGTTACCCGAAACAGTAAAGAAGACTGCTTTAAAGTATTTTGTTTCCATGTTATTCACAATTTGGTGTGCAATGTCCTTTATCTGCTCCTGCTCATACTGCAACTGTGAACTGGCTTATTGAGTGAAATACGTTCATCCCATTCCGTCGTTCGAAGGGGACTCTGTTCACTGTTTATCAGTTTCTAAATACTCAAATGTTACCCTTTTGATTTATTAAACATTGAATATCTTGTTATAAAATTCAAATGTTATTTTAACTTAAAAGTTTTGTTTGTATATAAAGTACTAAAACTTATTCCGGAAGTAGTTTACACCCTTCAATCATCGAGTTCTCCTTGCTTCAACTGTAAAATAAGTACATAACTAAAATTATGGGTAGGCCTAGTACTTTTTAAGCTTTCCATTAAAGTTTTTTTTTTAAGCATCTGTTAACCTCACCTATATTATATCATTTCTGTGTAGGTCTAATCGTCTATATCTTCCCTGCATTTCATTGGCTACGTCAGTATAACCTAAGGAACAATGCAGTCGGAGATGTGATGGCAGGTATCACAGTCGGCATTGTCAACATACCAATAAGTAAGTTTACACCTGTTATAGGCTGTCAAACAAGTTAAGATGGGGTGCAGTTGCGTACCCAATCGCAGGCAGTGGATACGCCCATGTGCCTATTGAAGGAGGGCAACTAGGGCGTACGTGCCAATTGAAGGGGGCAACTAGGGCGTACGTACCACTTAAAGGGGGCACCGATCCGAGGGATTGATTATTAATATAATCTTCAATATGACGATGACGATGTATCCAAAAGAAATCATTTGAAATGTTAAACTTTGATAAAATGTTGATCCGTATTGTGTGATCTTCATCCAAGGAAAAAGCAACAAATATGATTCGTAATGGTCAAATGATACAATTTCTCTAATGTTTTGTCTCTTTACTCAACCAATATGTCATTAAAATGACAGATACCCTTTTTCCCAATGACACGTACATCTTTTTTCGTTTTATTGCTGAATAATGTGACATAGATTTGCTTTTATTTTGGCAGTAATAATGCCCAATATTTTCCTATTCCCCTGCCAGCGACGATTATTTGACAATTTTATTTTAGGACTAATGCAAAAGCAATCCTTTTTATTAAACAAATATATAGGAGTACATTTTTTTAATATAGAGGATCTAAGATTGACGAGCGTTTTAGAACCGATTAATTTTTATCTTTCTCCTTTGAAACTATGATGATATCGTTGACACGTACATTCTCGTACCTGTCTTTCTAGAATATTATGAAAATAGATTTGAATTTCAGATTTTGTTTGGGGGGACAAAGAATGTCCCACAAAGGCTATAGAAAGTCGGCGCTCCCCACATTCTGGAGTCTAGACTCTTTATAATTATTTCTTTTGTGGTAGAATAATGACATGAAGTGTTCGTTTGTTATATCATAGCAGGGTCCTGTGTCATAAAATTTGTTACCAAGACGTGTCAAAAAGACATATATTTTGATGTTCGCTGAAGGGAAAAGAGCCAGCACAGGGGTAAACAAAATGGTGCCTAAAACTAGCTTTCTCATGAAAACAAAAGAAATAATGCAATCGACATATTGAGGTGAAAAGTCGTTTAATCAAATGCGTCAAAATAACAAAAAAAACAGGTACATACTTTTCTATTTATTTATTTATTCAGTTTTATTTAAAAACAGGGTAGTCTTTTCAGTGCCAGAGGCCTGCTTTACAAAAGAGCCCTGTACATACGAAGATTTACAAAAAATAGAATACATTGTAGAAAACAAAGACATTATATAAACAACATACCATAATTGAACTAAAACAACTTAAAAACTAGATCAAAGTGAACATAAGGCCTAAAATATCAAACATTTAAGATATTATTGATACAATATAAAATACATATACAAATACACATGCCATAAAGAACAGACATAAAATCAAAAGGGTAAAAGGTAAGAAATAAAACGACTACAGACTACACAACTACAAACAAACAAAACTAACTGTAATAAGTCATGATATAACATTAGGTACCAGTGCATGCATTACAGTGGGGGGATTTTTTTTTCTTTTTTTCTTTTTTTTTTGATTTCATAAGCGCGTGTCAATATTTTTTTTTTTTTTTTTTTTTTCCCCCCCTTCCACAGGGTTCTTTATTTTCAAAACAAATTTCATCATATACAGAACATCCATATATCATATACAAATAATTAAAGAAATAATTTCCATACATAATGGCTTGACACAGATAATAATCATCACGGCCAAAAACTTTTGTGGCAGATAAAAACAAACATTTATGACAAAATTAGTACTTTAAATATATAATTTAAAAAAAATACCAAACATAAAATACATGATCATGTTTATGTTAGCACATTTCCAACACTCTCAAAATATTTTCTAAAGTGAAACCATTTCTTTTTTAGTTTATTCTCTCTGAGATTTGTTTGGTTTATATATTTTTCCATTTCATAATAACGTTTTACAGCTGATAAAATTATATCAAATGATGGTAGTTGATTTCGTAATTTAGCTGAAAATATTTCTTGTCTTACAACCATCAGAACACAGTTGAGTGCATTATTATTGCTACCGCAAAATCCAAACAATTTATTTTGATTTGTAAATTTGATCCTTTCCCCCGTATTACGAAATATCCAGAACTCTAACTTCGACCATACTTCATTAGAATAGTTACAAAAGCAAAAAACATGTATGATAGTTTCATCATTGTTACTACAAAAAGTACACTTCTTGTCAGCCACTACACCAAATCTTAACAAACTGTCCTTCATCATATATAATATTCTATTTAAAATCTTGATTTGAAACCACCTCATGTTGATATCTATTGTTGACTGAAATGGAATTTGACAGTACGAACCCCAAAGTACATCTTGAAAATCTAAAAAACTTTTCCACTTTGTAAGGGCTTTACATTCTTTTACTTTGTTTTTTAGCAAAGACTGATAAATATGTGAACAACCAACATTTGTTTTCACCACAAGGTTTTCGGGAATGATAGGTGCTAAGGCCTTACTAGGAGCTACATGTGTAGTCATTTTAAAACCTGACCGAATTGCATTACAAAGACCATAGTACTGGAGGAAATTTGTTTGTATGTCAAATCTCCGTTGAAACTCAAAATATGAACAAAAAGAACCATCTATTTTTAGGATGTCATTCACAAAACGTATTCCTCGTAAATTCCAAGCCCCCCAAAATACCACTTTGTCATTTATTTTAATGTGGGGGTTATTCCAAAGAGGTTGACTTGCAATGTCGTCAATAAGAAGTTCGACCAAGTCTGACCAAGCGAAAAGGACCTCTTTCAAAAATGGATTTGGAGTCAAGTCTGCTAATTTTCTAAAATAATGTGAGCCCATATACAGGTGAAAAAAATAGGTTTGGGGCAAGAATGAATTGAACATGTGAAAAGTGAAACTTTCTATCTGAGAATTAGTTACAAATCTTCTAATCCATGATATTTTCAGGGATTTAGCATGAATGTAAATATAAATCATCTTAACCCCACCTTTATTATATAGTTGACACATTTGTTCTCTATTGATTTTATCAGGTTTGTTACCCCATATAAATGCATACAAAGAACGATTTATATCTTTTATAATTTGCGAATTCGGTTCTGGAAGTGAAAGCAACAAATAGTTCAATTTTGGCACCAACAAAGATTTGACGTACAGTTATTCTTCCGAGGACAGTTAAGGTTCGTTTGGACCATGAAATAATTTGGCGTTTTACATCTTTAATTTTTTCAGTATAATTATGATTTACCATCTCTACTAAGTTAACCGAAAAATCTATTCCTAAGTATCTCGAATAACCTTCTGATACCCAATTTAGTTTGTGCTCTGGCATTAGCTGTTTTTTGCAGGCTCTATTTTCCCCAATCCATATCACATGAGTTTTTTGTAATATTGATCTTTAGGTTTGACATTTCTTCAAAATTACCCAATATTTTTAATGAGCTCTGTAAATCTTCTTTTGTACCGTTAAGTGTCAAAATGGTGTCATCTGCGTATTGTAGTAGTTTACTTTTGTTTCCCTGTAGATGCAAGCCAATTAAATCATTGGAATGTCTAATCAAAATTCCTAATATTTCGCTAACAAGTAAAAACAGGTATGGAGATAATGGGTCTCCTTGACGACACCCTTGTCCTATAGTAAATCTTTCTGTGCAAAAACCATTTACTGGACACAAGAAGAAGCATTTTGATAAAATAGATTAATCCATTTTTTCAGCGATGGCCCAAAATGAAAAAAGTCAAGGACATTGATTAGAAACTTGTGAGATATACAATCGAAGGCCTTTTCAAAATCAATCATCAACAACATGCCTGGAATATCATTAAAGTTCGGTATATAATATATATCATAAAGTAAACGAATATTTTCTCCGATAAAACGGCCTTTCAAAAATCCTTTTTGATTTTCATGTATCAAGCGGGGCAATATTTGCTTTAATCGATTAGCTATGCACACAGATGCTATTTTGTATATAACATTTAAAAGTGAAATAGGACGCCAATTCTTTAATAAATGTCGAGGCTTGTTTCCTTTAGGAATTAAAGTGATAATTCCTAATTTTTGTGACTGCGACAATTCTCCTGTAAAATAAGCAAAGTTCAAAGATCTGATAATGAACGTTTTAAGATATTGCCAAAAGAAACGAAAAAATTCAACGGTGAAGCCATCTTGCCCAGGGGATTTATTATTTTTCATACTTTTTAGCATTAAACAAACCTCACTTTCACTCAAAGGACCTTCTAATAATGTGGACAATTCTGGAGTTAACTTAGGAATATCTGGATAGTTTAATAATGTGTCTATATCTACCTCTTCAGTGTCTTTCGCCTTATATAGGTTTGAATAAAATTTAAAGATTTCGTTAGATATACCATCTTGTCCTAATAACATCTCCATTTTCTGTTGACAATTGCCGTATTTCTTTATTTACTTTATTCTGTTTTTCCAAGTTTAAAAAATATTTTGATGACCTTTCTCCCAGCTCCATCCATTTGATTCTAGATCTCATGATAATTCCATCATTTACCTTTAAGCGATAGGTTTCAAGTTGCTTCTTTTTGTCACTTAATTCTTTTAGTAATGCGGTCTTATCATTCGATGTCACTAGTCTTTGTTCCAGTACTTCGATATTTCTTTCCAGTTCCTTTTCCCGACTGATTTTTGTTTCTTAATGAACGAGCCATAGGATATAGATTCACCCCGCAATAGCATTATCAAAGTTTCAAAAAATAATTGGTCATTGATAGATAATTCACAATTTCCAACTATGTTATCGTTTTCATCAAACTCTACCTCATCTTTTGCATAAAATGTAATTGTCTCTTTTATAGTTTTTATAATTTTTGACACAAATTTTTCATCTTTTAATAGAGAATTATTAAATTTCCAAATTCCTGGACCCCGTTTAATTTTATTTAAAGACAAGCTAAGACGAACTAATGAGTGATCTGTTCGATAACCAGATAAAATATCAGATTTATGAACTAATGATAGTAATTCTGATGATATATAAAAAAAAGTCTAATCTACTTTGTTTAAAAGGGTTCGGCTGGCGCCACGTGTAATATTTTTTTCACAGGATATCTAATTCTCCATGGGTCGCATAGATCTAATTCGTCCTTCATATTTTTAACCTGCTGTTTCGCCCTAGGATTATTTACATGAACATAATTATGAGTATCAAGGGTCTGGTCCTGCACTAAAGTCCAGTCTCCACAAATAACAACATGTGGATTTTCGAACTCTGTTATGATACGTTGTAAATCAGTATAAAAATTGGATTATCAGTGTTCGGGCCATATAAAGACGCCAGTGTAATGTCGTACTCATATAATGTCAAATCTAAAACTACTAAGTTTCCACCATTGTCTATTCTACTTTGATTAACTTTGACCGGAATAGTATCCTTAAACAAAATTGCTACTCCTCTAGAGCTGGATGTATGATAAGAGAAAAAACACTTGCCTCCCCATTTGCGACATATTTCTGTTTCTATGTCAGGAGTGAAATGAGTGTCTTGAATACAACATACATCATATTGTTTAGATTTCAAATATAACAAAACATCTTCTCTTTTCTTATCATTTGCTAGGCCGTGACAATTCATTGAAATAAAAGTAATGTCACCCTGCATCAGACGAGAGTACCGAGACGAAAAAAGACGACGAACTACCTGTGGAAGATTTTTTCAATATAAATACCTACAACTAACACACATACAAAAACACAAACATCAAACACAAGCCACGAGTAACAGCATTGTGGCCAAAATAAATCCTCTCAAGACCCTTTGAAATACGAGAGCAACGATTTACATTAATTTACATAGCAGGGAGTGTAAGAGAAAGAGAGATAGAGATAGATGGTGCAACATCTTAAGTTCAAGAGTTCAAGCAAGTACATTTCTATAAAGGCTTATTGAAATTTACAAAGGAAGACACCTGTTGAAGGTATGCGCATGGTTTCTTATGAGATCTACAGTGTACATCTGAATACATTCTTTAGCGTTGCCAAATCCTGCATCCAGAACTAAACTAAAAGTACTATTCTCCACTGCCAATGAACTAAATGAGTGTAATGTTGCTGTCTTGCAAGTCAAAAATATGACTTTTAGAATCCTCAGATCCTTAGAATCCTTCCCAAAAACGAATACCTCAGTCTTTTTTTTTTAAACATAAGAAAATTAAAAGATAAACAACAATTCAGAGACTGGAAGTATAATGAAAATTTACTTCTGACAACTTTGATTCATAATCTTTCCCTTTTTAGGGGTACTACAATAAGTGCAAAAAATGAAAACGTATCAAAATCAGAACATCCTCTGAACATAAAATTTGCTCTACCTTCCTTCTTTTATGGAGTACTACAATAAGTTACAAAATGAAAACGTATCAAAATCAGAACATCCTCTGAACATAACATTTTCTCTACCTTCCTTCTTTTAGGAGTACTACAATAAGTTACAAAATGAAAACGTATCAAAATCAGAACATCCTCTGAACATAAAATTTTCTCTACCTTCTTTCTTTTAGGAGTACTACAATAAGTGAAAAAAAAATGAAAACGTATCAAAATCAGAGCATCCTCTGAACATAAAATTTTCTCTACCTTCCTTCTTAATAGGAGTACTACAATAAGTTACAAAATGAAAACGTATCAAAATCAGAGCATCCTCTAAACATAACATTTTCTCTACCTTCCTTCTTTTAGGAGTACTACAATAAGTTACAAAATGAAAACGTATCAAAATCAGAACATCCTCTGAACATAAAATTTTCTCTACCTTCTTTCTTTTAGGAGTACTACAATAAGTGAGAAAAAAAATGAAAACGTATCAAAATCAGAGCATCCTCTGAACATAAAATTTTCTCTACCTTCCTTCTTAATAGGAGTACTACAATAAGTTACAAAATGAAAACGTATCAAAATCAGAGCATCCTCTAAACATAACATTTTCTCTACCTTCCTTCTTTTAGGAGTACTACAATAAGTGAAAAAATGAAAACGTATCAAAATCAGAACATCCTCTGAACATAAAATTTTCTCTACCTTCTTTCTTTTAGGAGTACTACAATAAGTGAAAAAAAAATGAAAACGTATCAAAATCAGAGCATCCTCTGAACATAAAATTTTCTCTACCTTCCTTCTTAATAGGAGTACTACAATAAGTTACAAAATGAAAACGTATCAAAATCAGAGCATCCTCTAAACATAACATTTTCTCTACCTTCCTTCTTTTAGGAGTACTACAATAAGTGAAAAAATGAAAACGTATCAAAATCAGAGCATCTTCTGAAAATGACATTTTCTATGGATATAAGGAAATTTAAGTTCAAATCAAAAGAATGTTTATGTTCATTACACTCTAAATATCTTAGACAGACAGAATCTAAGTGCAAGGCATAATCTGCCTGATTTTCGAACTGTTTTACAGTTATATCCACATTCTCTCCTTTCATTATTTTACATACCAACATTCCCAACAAAATAGTGGGTAATTTACTATTGGACATAATACAAAATATCATGATGTACATCATGCATGACTTTTCTTCATTGCCCAAAGAACTGCTTGAATCTTAATCTTAACATTCTTCACATTTTATTTGTCACTTTGGAGTGATACAAACTGAATATTTGATTCCTACATAAAAAAAGAAAAGAAAATGTACCAAAGATAAATAAAAAAAATCCTCACCATCTGTTGATATCTTAGGTCTTTTAGTCCTTCAACTTCAAGCCGATGTAGATGTAGACTTTTTTCCTTGGTCTGTCTCATTATCACAATCGATTCAGATAACGGGAATCTTGGTTGATTTCTTTCTTTTCTTTATCTGTAATACTAGTATTAGTAGTCACACTTTTCAAGTTTTCAATCGTTGAAGATAAATCGCTTTGGTAGTATTGACGGTATCAATACTAACTTCAATATCAACAAAATATACAGGAAAATGAACTGGTGACCATGATGATGATGACATTTTTCAACTTCAATCTACTCAACTTCTCTTTTCCAAGCCGATGTCGAACCTTTCTCTCGCTTCTCGAGCACTACTTCGATTCCAACTAGATCTACGCGGATTCTCGTTGACTGATTTCCTTCTTTCCTTAATCTGTAGGCACATTTTTCCAGCTCGAAACGGCGTCGCTTCAAAAGTGGGGGTAGGTCGATACGGAGCCTGAATGGAAGTCGGTTCTGGGCATCACGATTTTCCCTCGCAGCCACCATTAAGTCGCGTTGTTTCTGTTGATACTGCCGTAGTACGAGATCACGGTCAAACATGGTACCGAATCGTACAATCAAGGGGTCGGGTCCTCGCTCCTCTCCCGGTGGGCCAGGGTATCTACGAGGCAGTCGATGGGCGTTTATCAACGACATATTTGTGACAACTTCTCCCGATAACCCCAAATTTCCAATCACATCTCGTACCTTTCTTTGCACATTCTCTCCTGCTTCCTTTGCTATTCCGTATATCAGTAGGTTCTGCTTTCTGTTGTGAATGTCCATCGCCAAGATGGCTTCTCTCAGCTCCTTTTCTGCCTTTAAGCGTTCGTTCTTTAATGCAGGTATGCTCTGTTCTAAATCATTTATTCTTGCGGATGAGTCGATAGTTGTCGCTTTTAGGTCTTCTAGTCCCTTGCGCAGTTCGGTAATGTCTTTTTTAATGGTTGCCACGTTGGCGGCCAGCCCATCAAATCGACTCACAATCGTGTTGGTCAGCTCGGCCATGTCTGCCTTGGTTGCCGCCTCACTTGCCTTGCTCGCCGCCTCACGTGTCTTGCTCGCCATGGTTGCTGATTTTTTCGTAGAATCTTGTTTTTTCCTGAGAAAATATGGATCTCTTTCTGAAGAAGTATGACTTTTGCTCTTTTTCATACTACTGCATAGATTTTCGGTATATACAAAACCATGGATCGAGAGGATTTAGATATTTTTCCGCCTAGCCTTCAAAACCGCCGCCTGAAGCCATCATATTCGTGACGTCACTCCTCATCATTTTCGTGACGTCACTCCTTTCGTGACGTCACTCCTTAGTGATTTAATTTGGTTTTTGAACATTTGGAGTGAAGTTGCCGTGCGAATATGAGTCGGTAGATTGTTGTAGATGCTTGGAGCGATGAAAGAAAAAGATCGTTTTTTAAATTCAGTCTTGGGTTTCGGGATAAATAAGGGATTTAAGGTAGAATGACGAGTAACATAGTAAACTGGACGTTTGCAAGCAAAAGGTTTTGAATAATAAGGGGCTAGATTATTGAGTATTTTGTAGACGAAAATGCAGTAGTGGTAGTTGATTCTATTTTCAACACTTTGCCATTGAAGAGTGCTTAAAAGGACGTCTTTTGGGGTTAGATAGTCTGCATTAAGGACTAATATTGCTGTTCTGCGTCCTCTGTAATTTGAGTAAATCTTTCTTTTTGCACTTGCCCCAAACAACTGCACAGTAATCTATATGTGGAAGAATGAGGGAGTAATAAAGATGTTTCAGTAGGCTTTGGTTCAAATAACTCTTAATCCTTCTAGTGCATGCAATAGCCAGATCAATCTTATTAGTCACATTCAATATGCACTATGAATATGACTGACAAAGAAAGCGGACAAAATATACAGTTCCTTAGGTAGACAAAGGAACATCCCTTCACTGCTATTTTGTAAAAATGTGTAGAACAGGTGTCACATGCATATTCACATATTCACATAATAGCAGTGAAGGGATGTTCCTTTTTCTACCTGAGAAACTGTATATTTTGTCCGCTTTCTTTGTCCGTCATATTCATAGTGATGTGTGGTGTCCAACTTAGACTTTAGTCAAGGGTTACGCCTAAATATTTGATCTCGGTAACATTCTCAAGATAGTCTCGTCCATGACAGATTTTCAAAATTTAGTTCTTAGTTTTATGTTTCGTTCCAAAGACCATCACTTTAGTTTTCCTTGCATTTATTTCCATATTATTTATTTCAAACCATTTACGCAGTAAACCATAATATTTTTGTAGTTTCTTCTGACTGCTTTTAAAATTGTTACCTTTACAAAACAGTGCCGTGTCATCAGCGTACAGAGCAATTTTGGTTTGTTTACTAAATTTCAAGTTACACATATCATTAAGAAATAAGCAAAAAATGAGTGGGCCCAAAATAGACCCTTGGGGCACACCAGAGTAAATCTGTAGAAAATTGCTTTGGAAACCTTGAAATGAGACGCATTGTTGCCTATTCGTTAGGTATGAAGAGAACCAGTCTAATTCAACAGAATTAATACCATAATATGGCATTTTAATAACAATATTTCGTGAGATATAACATTAAACGCCTTTTTGAGATCAAGGAATATTATCACCTGTTATCAAACCACAGTCAATATTGTTTAAGGCCCGGTCACACAGAAGGGACGCATGGGGGACGCACGGGGGACGCACGGCCAGCGCATTGGAAATTTGCAATTTGGGCCAGTGCGTTGTCGTTCGCTAGGCGTGCGTCATCATTCGTTACTCGTTCGTCGAGCGCGCTGGACCCACGCTATGCATTCGTCGTCATTCGCTGTGTGCGTCGGGATTTTTTGAGCATGCTCAAAAGTGTGCGCGAAGCTCGACGCATGAATGTACACGCCAAAGGCACGCCAGACATGCGTGGAGCGCGCTAGACGAGCGCCAGACATACGCAGAGCACACGCCCGGTATACGCACAGCGCGCTAGCTGCACGCTGTGCATTTTGTGTCAGCTCGCTAGCTTTTCCAAAATCGTGACAAAAGTTAGACACACGGCCTTTTCCGATTTCCAATGCGCGGGCCGTGCGTCGTCTATGTGTGACCACCTCTGTCGAGAACGCGGTGCATGCGTGGACCATTCGTCCAGCGCGCTAGCAACACGCTGTGCATTCGTGGAAGTTGTTATCATGTGCGCTCTGTGTACAGTCTGTATGCGCACTGTATGCACCCTGTATGCGCTCAGCGCGCTAGCAACACGCTTTGCATTTGGTGTCAGCTCGCTGTAGCTTCGACAAAAGTTGGGCGCACGACAACGCACTGGCCAAAATTGCAAATTTCCAATGCGCTGGCCGTGCGTTCCCCATGCGTCCCCTCTGTGTGACCGGGCCTTTAGCAAGTAATCGGTTATTTCAATTAGGGTGCGTTCAATCGAATTTCGAAGCTAGAATCACAAACATGAATCACAATTCAAAACGCCGTTACAAAAAGCAAGGTCACTGCGGTTTACGTTCAAGCGATTTTTCATCAACGCTGATTCTAGCTCATTGCTAGCCAAACCACTGCGCATCACACTGCGCAGTATGGCCCAGGAACTTCGGCGCGCGCTTTCTGGAATTGTTTACGGCCGACTGTCGACTGCTGTTTTGAGCATAGATCGCAATAATAAGACAAAGAATGAGAAGGTGATAGAAGGAAGAAACAAAGAATAACATAAGGAAAGACAGAAAGATAAAGTCGATAGAATGATTAAAACAAAGAATAACATAAGAGAAGGTGAAAGAAGGAAGAATCGAAGAATAACATAAGGAAAGACAGAAAGACAGAAAGAGAGAGTGATAGAATGCTTAAAACAAAGAATAACATAAAAGGTGATAGAAGGAAAAAACAAAGCATAACATAAGAATAGAAGGAAGAAACAAAGAATAACAAAAGAGAAGGTAATAGAAGGAAAAAACAAAGAATAACATAAAAATAGAAGGAAGAAACAAAGAATAACCTAAGGAAAGACAGAAAGAGAATGTGAAAAAAGGAAGGAACAAAGAATGACATAAGGAAGAACAGAAAGAGAAAGTGATAGAATGATTAAAACAAAGAATAACATAAGAGAAGGTGAAAGAAGGAAGAATCAAAGAATAACATAAGGAAAGATAGAAAGAGAAAGTAACAGAATGATTAAAACAAAGAATAACATAAGAGAAAGTGATAGAATTATAAAAACAAAGAATAACATAAAGAAAGACAGAAAGAGAAATTGATAGAATGCTTAAAACAAAGAATTACATAAGAAAAGGTGATAGAAGGAAAAAACAAAGAATAACATAAGTATAGAAGGAAGAAACAAAGAATAACATAAGGAAAGACAGAAAGAGCAAATGATAGAATGATAAAAACAAAGAATAACATAAGAAAAGGTGATAGAAGGAAAAAAACAAAGAATAACATAAGAATAGAAGGAAGAAACAAAGAATAACATAAGGAAAGGCAGAAAGAGCAAATGATAGAATGATAAAAACAAAGAATAACATAAGAAAAGGTGATAGAAGGAAAAAAACAAAGAATAACATAAGAATAGAAGGAAGAAACAAAGAATAACATCAGGAAAGACAGAAAGAGCAAATGATAGAATGATAAAAACAAAGAATAACATAAGAAAAGGTGATAGAAGGAAAAAAACAAAGAATAACATAAGAATAGAAGGAAGAAACAAAGAATAACATAAGGAAAAACAGAAAGAAAAAATGATAGAAGGAAAAACAAGGAATAACATAACGGAACAGGCCACGATGGTATAGTGAACGCAAATTGCATGCAAAGCGGGCGCGCGGTTTTTCCCAAACCGGAAGAGGCTTCGTCATACAATCATGATTGAGAACTCCGTCCGTTCAATCGAATTTTAGCGACCGTGATTCTTTTGAATCATGATACAAAACGCATCTTTTTCAGCGTTTCATGTTTGTGTTTTCAAACACGTTTATTTTTACGACCGACGAAAAAATCGCTTGAACGCATTGCGTTTTAAACTAAACGTCTTTAGAAACCGTGATTCTAGGGTGAAAAAGTGTCGATTAAACGCACCCTTATTAGACGAGTCGCAGTTGAATGCTTTGGGCGAAAACCCGATTGGCGCTGAGATAGCAGTTTGTATTCTTGGAGATACTCATAAAGCTGAGCATGGACTGCCTTTTCAAGTATCTTTGACAGACAGGACAATAAAGAAATTGGCCTATAATTGCCAATGTCACTTGATTCACTACTTTTTGGTACTGGAATAATCTTGGCTCTTTTGAAATCACTTGGGAAGCATCCTTTAAGTGAAAAGGTGTCGGTGGGGGGAAAACAGAATATTTCGTTTAGTATCCCTGGTACTTCGCCATTACTAATTACGCCATGCGTCATGGCAGTTTGATGCCTATTGCATACGTAGCGCCATTTGCTGACGTATGGCTGCGTCAATGACTTGCGCCGTCTTTGACGCACTACGTACTAGTGACGTCATATCATAAAGCGAATGCCTAATGAACTGTGCAAACGTTGCTTTGAGTTACTGGTGCATTAGTCATTGGCCTTCATGAAATAAAGATCAAAGGTTGTATCATGATTTGATTTAAGACAGTTTGAGAGATAATTACATTTATGGTAGTCTGAAATAATTATTATGTACCCTCCTCCATACCAAAATCATTTATATACAATTTAGGTAACTTAGTTATTGTATTCTCACTAATGCCTAGATTGCGAAGAGTACTTAATCTTTCAAAATATAATTTTTAAGCAAAACTGAAACAAAATTCATTTTAGAATATATCTAACGAAACGTTAAGTGTCGTGATTAACATGACTCGTAGAACTGAATCATGAAAGATGAATTACACGTACAATAATTATAATATATAATAACTTTGATTAACATTTCCTATTTGATTAATGACTTTATACAGGTATGGCGTTTGCCCTGTTGGCTTTCTTACATCCGGTGTACGGTCTGTATACAGCATTCTTTGCACCTCTAGCCTTCTTCTTCATGGGCTCATCCAGACATACGTCAGTAGGTAAGATAAATACTTCTCAGATGTGTCCATATAAAACCCCTCACCTTTATCTCTGAGACAAACACACTCACACACACACACACAGGCATTGTACATACGTGTAATTTATCCTTCATCCCCCATCCTCCTTCTCCCCCTCTCTATCTCTCTCTCTCTCTCTCTCTCCCTCACCCCTCCCTCTCTCTATCTCTCTCTCGCTCTGTCTATCTCTGTCTCTGTTCATCTGTCACTTTCTACCTATTTCCTTTTTCTCATCCCCTATCTGTCATGTCTTTATCGCCACCAGGGTATACTTGATAACACATGTACACACATTTACAAAACGAATAAATGTCATGGTCATATATATCGCACGAAGAAGAACTACAAACCTAAAACAGTCTTTTATTTGCCTAAAGTGTATGAATTTGTTTATCATCTCATCTCTAATAATTAATGATGTACAGATTTCATGATAACTATCGTGATTGATTCTCTCTGCCTCAATCATTATTTCTCTCATTATAATAATACATTTTCTAATACAGTGTATTACAAGTAGGCATATCGCTTTAAAAATATCGTCAACTTTCTAAATGTAAGAAAAAGGCCAATCTTTTATTCATCCAGGTACGTTTGGTGTCGTCAGTATTCTTTGTCGTGATGCCATTGAGAGGATACTAGCTGAAAGGTATCCACCCACTGATCTTCCATCAACAATCGAACCAATCACAACCATATCACCATCCTCCCCCTATCCCACCACTCCCACATCTATGATCAATGCTACTACGCCTGCGCCGTGTGGACCAATCTGTGACGAGAGAATTCAGCTTCATACCACACTGTGTCTTATGGTCGGTTTGATACAGGTGGGTACGCTGATGCGAAATTTAGCATGATGAATTAGCTCATATTCCGATATGATTCAAGTTAAGTCTAGACTAACGCTAATCCTAGGTTTAAATCACCACATTATACCACCACTATTATCAGAAACACAGGGTCAAGTTAGATCTGGCTATCTGAATAGGGGTCAGTGTCTTGATGAGCAAGCTAATATTATAAAGCAATCAGTACCAAGTAGCGTTTCAAAGAGTATTAGATATCGGTTGATCGGTTTAATCTCCCTTTGCATCTTTCATTTGACGAATCGTGGAATGGAAACAAATCTTTCTTATTTCGAAACATGTAAGCACAGCATTTCGGCCACATTATGCATCGATTTCACATTCCATTACAAGTTAAGTGATATGTTTAGTTAGATAATGATACTACTACTACTAATAATAATAATAGACGATGCACATTCTTCTGTAAAGACCATTGAATGTGGCGTGCCTCAAGTTTTTATTTTAGGTCCGTTACTTTTTATTGTTTATATTAATGATTTGTGCATGTCTTTAACAACCCTGTCCTTCATTTTGTTTGCTGACGACTCTAACATTTTCTTTTCTCATCATGACCCAGTAATTTTGATGAGAACAATTAACTCTCAATTACGAGAAGTTACTGGCTGGATCAAGGTAAAATTGCCATTGAATTTATAAAGACACAATTATATGCTCTTTAGTAATATTATTGATAACTTACCAGGAAATATTGTACTTACTGTCATACAAAAGGTATCTTCTACGAAGTTCCTAGGAATAATAGTAGATGATAAACTTTCATGGAAGCTGCGTGTTGATAATGTTTCTCTAGAAATATTGGTATTTTTGAACAAGATAAAATTGTTTATCCCATCTCGTATACTGCTTAATTTGTATTTGACTTTAGTACGTCTTTACTTTAAAGTATGGAATACTCAATAGAATTCTACTATTACAAAAGAAAGCAATGCGAATCAAATGTCACACCAATTTCCGCGCTAATACTCATGAACTCTTTCAAGCAAATAATGTTTTGAAGATACACGTCTTATTTTCCTATAACCGTGGTATATTTATCATGTACACACTACAGAAAAATGAATTGCCACAAGTTTTCTCAAATATGTTTAACAAAAATACTGAATTCCATAGTTATCCCCCGAGAAAAGCAAAATGTTATCACATACCAAAAACAAGAACGGTATTTTCCAGCAGAATTTTTCCTTTCACTGGCCCAAAATATTGGAATGCCCTTCCCGGCACATTAAAAGAAAAACCCTCATTTAGTGGTTTCATAAATGCCCTCAAGCACTTTTTGTTGTAAACATATCAAAATAAGTAGTTCCCCGTTTTCTATTGGCCATTTTTGAACATCGAAATCGGGGAAGATAAAAGGAAAGAAGAGTTGAATATTTGTATAAGTGGTGACTTAGTAACATTTAATGACTCTTTTCTCATTTTAGATATTCATGGCTATATGTCGTCTTGGTTTCGTCACCACGTACCTCGCTCAGCCACTCATTCGGGCATTCACCACGGGAGCAGCATGTCACGTGATCACGAGTCAGGTGGCGCCATTATTTGGTCTGGTTCTCCCTCGTTATGCTGGTCCCTTCAGTGTTATCTATGTAAGTTGAAAATTTTATAACGATATTTGTTTCTTATCTGCCCAGGGCAGCTACATCCATGGTAACCATGGTAAATTTTAAGGAATATAATCATTCTACACTGTCGCTCATATAGGTGGGATATTTTTGTTTTACCCCAATTTATAGAATTATTTTAAAAATGATTTAAAAATAATAGATTTAGATAAAAGTATACATTCTGAGATTTTATTAAATAATAATTTTTGCAAATGTGTGCTTTGCGTGACTATTCAAGCATGTGTATGCTTCTATGCTTATCAAATAGGGAACCTACGCCCTTAAGTCATAAATGACAGTAATGAGGATTAATGCCCCACAAAAGGGCACTAATATAGCACATCGACACGGTTTTCATCCTGGGGCCTC
The DNA here is from genome assembly GCF_000002235.5 of Strongylocentrotus purpuratus. Classification (NCBI taxonomy): domain Eukaryota; kingdom Metazoa; phylum Echinodermata; class Echinoidea; order Camarodonta; family Strongylocentrotidae; genus Strongylocentrotus; species Strongylocentrotus purpuratus. Next base: position 3,006,741 of record NW_022145566.1, on the reverse strand, counting down.
ACAGTTACGAGGCCATTGGCTTAGTCACTGAACCATGACTGTACGCAGCGGGGGGTAGGGTAGGGGGCAGTTTCCATAAATTAAAAAAAAACAGAAAATGCAATAAATTTTCAATAATTTATTGCTTTTTACCCAGGTCCCCAACATAAAAAAAATCCTCTGGACGGCCATGTATTATGGCTCAAGGCATGGGCACACAGAGGATTTTTTTATGTTGGGAACCGGGGTAAAATGCAATAAATTATTAAAAATTTATTGCAATTTTCTGTTTTTTTTAATGGAAACTGCCCCCTACCCTAGCCCCCGCTGCGTACAGTCATGGTTCAGTGACAAAGCAATGGCCTCGTAACTGTGAGGCCCCAGGATGAAAACCGTGTCGATGTGCTTTATTAGTGCCCTTTTGTGGGGCATTAATCCTCATTACTGTCATTTATGACTTAAGGGCGTCGGTCCCCTAGTTGACAAGCATAGTAGCATACACATGATTTAGCAGTCACGCAAAACACACATTGTCAAATTATTATTCAATAAAATCTGAAAATGTATACTATTATCTAGATCTATTATTTTTAAATTATTTTTAAAATAATTCCATAAATTGGGGTAAAACAAAAATATTCCAACTATATGAACGACAGTGTATTTTATTGACTATGATTTTAATTATAGTTGTATCATTCATAAAGCTAAGCAATGCATACATGACATGCAAGTTGTTATCCTTTATGTGACAGACTTGGCGGGATATCTTTATCAACCTTCCTAAGACGAATGTGGCGACTCTTCCTTTCGGAGTGCTCACTTTTCTGATTCTAGCCCCCGGCAAGTACCTGTCTGAGAGGTATAAAAAGCAGCTGAAAATACCAATTCCCTGGGAGCTCTTCGTCGTAAGTTCATTCAGCTTTTATTAATGGTCCTCTAAAAGTTTTTTTTTTTGCTTATCCTTCTCTGAAAGGATGTATTCTAATGCATATGTTTCGCAACGGATTTTATATGTTCAGAATATTAGAGAGGACGTTCATCCCGTGCACCATTTATGGTTGCAACAATGATTCATTGATACGGAATGTCATAATTATTATGTGCGATTATTATATACCGTAATTATTTTAATTATTATAATTATTATTATTATCGTTATTATTATCTTTTTTGTTTGTTATTGTGATAAAAACTTATGATAGTTATATATTGATAACAAAAATACAATTTTTATTCCTGTGTTTTGCTTGAAATATATCAACCAAAGTTTTTCATCATTTCATCAATTCCTTTGTAAAACAACTATTTTGATATTTTGATATGTGTACAAATCAATAAAATAGAACTCCACAAAGAACATATTAACAGAGTTGCCCATTTTTGCCGTGATCTAGAATTCTATGACAATGTGAAACCTTCTCTTCTTAATCTTTGTTGTCACGGTGGTCTTTCCTTTTAAATATATTTTGGGTCATTGACGTTTATCACTATCAGTACATCCGCAGAATCACAACATTTATAAGCACCGCTATTCATAATACGAAATGAGGGTCACTATTCATAATATGAGTGCCTTCTCCCTTAGGGCACTGCTCAAAATATGTTATGGAATATGGATATCATATTAGTATAGGTCCTCTAAAGAGAAAAGACCCTCCTGAGTCATACATTTTTGAAAAACGAACATTTAGTCGTTTGTGTGTTGGACCAAATGGGAAAGTTGTCCGCGACTACATCGCAGAGACGTTACTTATTAGGCCAATTTGAAGAGTCCATACCTAAGGTGATTACAACTTTATAAAATTAATTTCTTTCTTATTTTTTGTCCGATTTCATTCAAACTTTCACCAGTCTGCCTTTCTGGTTTTCTGCTTTCCTTTAGATTAGTTTGCTATCAAGACCCACGTAAATAACGTACTTGTTTATTATACATAAAATTTATTCCTCTGCCATTGCCGATCCTGTCCTTAAAAGCAACCACAACTTTTATTTAATGATGATAATAATAATAATTCTATTTCATTTATTTTTGTTACATTCTCCTTTTGTTTAGGATTATTTGAAAGACTTTTCATTGTCATCACGCCATTCTTAATGAGCATATTTTTGTTGTGTATCTTTAGGTGATCATCACAATTCTCATATCCTACTTCGTAAATGTCGAGGACAAATATGGCGTTGAGATTATAGGAGATGTCCCTACGGGGTAAGCTAAGATAAGTTTTTATTAAATTTAGATACTGTTAATTATCTAATTAATTTTTATTCTTTCAGTTTATTTTATTGCCGTGAAAAGACAGTTATAAACAAGTCGGGACATCTCAGTAGACCGACAGCCTACGAGACTGATAATGTTGGTCTCGTGAGCCCTTAGAAAAGTCAAAAAGCCCGAGAGATTGTCGGTCTCGTGGGTTTTCAATCTCATGGGTCGTCTGTCTCGTGAAACACAAATAACTTTCCGACGGCACACTTGACCGACACGGTAGTCATAATTGTAGTCAAAAGTTACTTTTGAAAAACGCAACCTTTACTTTTTTCTCTTCACATTTTAGATTCCCCATGCCTACAATCCCATCTCTGCCATCGGGAGTGAGAGTCAGTGATCTAATAGGAGATGCCATCGCAATAGCAATCGTGGGATTCGCAGTGTCCGTCTCACTCGCCAAAATATTCGCTAGCAAGAATGATTACGAAATTGATACGAATCAAGTAGGTTTAATTTGATAATAATTTGACCTACTATACTTGTAATTGTTCTTCTCAAGATGTACTCTTCTCATTTATCCGTTTTAAGGCCAAGGCATTTTTATGCCTCCGCCACCGAAGGTGGTGCCGGAGGCATCATGTTTTCGGGTTGTCCGTCCGTACGTCCGTCCGTACGTCCGTCCCGTTTGACCGTTATCACAATATCTCAAGAACCATTTAAGATTTAAACTTAAGACTCGGGAATAGTATTTATCACCATAGGAAGACGATCTGATTAGATTTTGGAGTACGTAGGTCAAAGGTCACAGGTCACAGAGGTCAACTTATGAAATTCCTTGTATTGAGTTTGTTAGCGCGATATCTCAAGAACCATTTGAGATTTAAACTTCAAACTTAAGGATAGTATGTATCACCATAGGAAGACGATCTGATTAGATTTTGGAGCACGTATGTCAAAGGTCAAGGGTCACAGAGGTCAACTTATGAAATTCCATACATTGAGATTGTTATCATGATATCTCAAGAACCACTGGAGATTTAAACTTCAAACTTAGTGATAGTGTGTATCACTATAGGAAAACAATCTGATTACATTTTGGAGCACGTAGGTCAAAGGTCAAGGGTCATAGAGGTCAACTTATGAAATTCCATACATTGAGATTGTTATCATGATATCTCAAGAACCACTGGAGATGTAAAAACTTCAAACTTAAGGATAGTATGTATCACCATAGGAAGACGATCTGATTAGATTTTGGAGCACGTAGGTCAAAGGTCAAGGGTCACAGAGGTCAACTTATGAAATTCCATACATTGAGATTGTTATTATAATATCTCAAGAACCACTGGAGATTTAAACTTCAAACTTAATGATAGTGTGTATCACCATAGGAAGACAATCTGATTAGATTTTGGAGCACGTAGGTCAAAGGTCAAGGGTCACAGAGGTCAACTTATGAAATTCCATACATTGAGATCGTTATCGCGATATCTCAAGAACCACTGGAGAATTTTCACTTCAAACTTAATGATAGTATGTATCACCATATCATAATATCTCAAGAACCACTGGAGATTTAAACTTCAAACTTAATGATAGTGTGTATCACCATAGGAAGACAATCTGATTAGATTTTGGAGCACGTAGGTCAAAGGTCAAGGGTCACAGAGGTCAACTTATGAAATTCCATACATTGAGATTGTTATCATGATATCTCAAGAACCACTGGAGATTTAAACTCTAAACTTGTTTAAATTGCTCTATGGCGGAGGCATCATTTTCGACTGCGCGCAGTCAAAATTCCATCTAGTTTAATAGAAGTTTTGGGACCAACCACTTATGTTTAGCATACGTGCATATACTCACGTATGGCGCCGTCGGTCTCCTCGGTCATGTGATCAACCGTTCAATAGCCAATCAGAATATATTGTAGCTTATAATAAATTAATTATTTGTATGCTTATGGTTAAATTTACTCTGAATATGCACATCAATCATTTCACTCTCCTTTTGTTATTACACAATTTACTTTATAAGATTGTAAAAGAAAAGTTAGAGAATAAAAGCCGTAATTCTCAGTTCTCTTTTCCCATTTTATCTATTTGAAGGAACTTCTTGGTTACGGTGCGTCGAATGCCACGTCGTCCTTCTTTCTGTGCTTCGTGTCCGCCTCAGGTCTGGGGAGGGTAGCTCTCATAGATGACACTGGAGGAAAAACACAGGTGAATACGACTAATGTCATTGATTTAATCAGTCTGGTTTATTCCCAAACTGTACTAAAAATTAATTCTTTTATGACTAGGTATGCAGCAATTTTCAACAGAAAATATAAATCAATTGATAATTCATTTAATTAAGTCTGTTTATTTTTTAATTGAACAGAGTTATAGCATTATAATAAAGAGTGGCAGATCCAGGATTTTCCGGTAGAGGGGGGGGGGGGGGGGAGGGGCCTAAAATTTGAAAATCGCGCAGACCAAAATTCGCTCAGTGGGGGGGGGGGGCTGTGTGATCACTTACTAAAACAAATTATTTTGAATTTTTGATTTTTTTTTTTTAAAGGCAAGGGCCCCCTCCCCCCTCCCCCCCCCCCCCCCCCCCCCCCCCCCCCCCCCCCCCCCTCCCCGTGGATCCACCTGATAATAAATGCCTTGAATCATTCACATCGACATCGAATATTCTTGACACTATAAACAGTGATGTTTTCGCCTTCTTTATCGCCAGGTTTCCATGTTGGTTTCATCTATTATCGTCATGTTTGTTCTTCTCTTCATCGGACCCCTCTTTGAACCGTTACCAACGGTAAGTTCTCTCAGTCACCTTACCTGCTCTAACACATTTGCATGGGTAAAGGATCATAATCTACAGTATGGTCGTATTAGAAAATGATTGTTAATGCACGTGCATTTTATTTATAAGGCCTTAAAAAAAGGATGTTTTATTGCCCTTTGGGTGCCAGAACCCCCCCCCCCCCCTTCAAAACAGTGACTGTCGCCCGAAAAACTAAAAACGGAGAACGTCGCCCATATCTCGCTGGTTTCTAGCTGACGCAGTGCATGGTATATACAGGTACACAAGGCCGGGGTCTACTTGTTTACGCTAGCAGGATTTTGAAACTAGGGCAGAAGACGAGTGAGAATTGGGGAATAATTTGACAATTGTATGCATATATATATATATATATATACCATTTAAACAAACAAAGTACATTCTTTTTTATTCATTAAACATATTTTTTCTAAAAAGTTGTTTTGATTTTTTATTTTATTAAAAAGCCGACCGTAGATTTTAAGATTTTGGGGTCGGTCGCAAAGGGCAAGACAACATTTTTTTTAAACACCTAAGGGATGGTAAATAAAATTGTATTGTGTTATATTTTATTGAGACATACCTGTACTCACAATTATTTCTGCAATTATTTATTTCAATATTCATTTTGTGTTTAAAACAATAGTCTGTACTGGCTGCGATCATCATTTACGTATTACGAAGAATCGCTTTCCAGATCACAGAGATTAGAGGATTATTCAAAACATCCAAAGTGGACTGTGTAAGTGAAACTCTTTTCTCTTTCATCGTATCTTACTCTGGATGAACTATTACAATCACTCCCCAAGTCATAGTACTATACGGTAAAAATGTACTCTTCAGTTATAAGGATAGATATTTTAGACAACTCAGGCGTTCCCTTCTTCGTTTAGTCTGAGCTTACAAGTTTAACAAAATCTACTTTAAATTCCATGATCTCTCCATGGCAACTTTGGTTTTAGTAGATCAGACCGCGTTGCCAGTAAAAATGCATTAAGTAAAGCCCTGAGGATTGGCATACGAAATAGAAGTATATCTCTACGCTAACAAATTTTCCTCAGCAATGTAAATCAAACATAACACGTTATATTTCTTCGAAATACAATCCTTTCAATAAAACCCCAAAATATCTTTAAAAAGTATTATTGTGTTTTTGATGGGGCTATGATATCCATTGTAAAAAAATCTCACGCTGCATATACCCTAATAATTATACTGTAGGCCTATTTTAATCCTAGTCGATCTTTGTTGTGACGTTCTTGTCGGTGTTCATTCTCGGTGTGGATCTTGGTCTCGGGGTCGGGGTCGTCTACGGTCTCTTCACCGTGATCGTAAGGACTCAGCTTCCAAACTATAGCGTGCAAGGGCATCTGGTCGACACCGAGCTCTATCGCGATGTCAAAACTTACAAATCGGTGAGAGAATCAACACATCTTGCGTGATTAGGGACGCTATAAATAATGATTTATATTGAAAATTTATTTTGTGAATTTCAATAATAATTGGCCGAAAAACTACCTGATGTGTATTACTCCAATTAATTTTTCGTACATCCGTTCAACTACCCAATACCTTGAATTTGAATATTTCAATTTCATAACTAATCTTTACGAATGCGGTACATTATATTATCTTGATATTGTTGAAAAATTTATTTAAAGTATGTAGCCTGACAATTCCGATAAAAGCAAAATAAATGCAATCACCTTTGAAAGCCCACATTTGGCTTTATTTTGTATGTATATCCTATAAAAGACAATATATTTAATCTGTAACATTCATTTTTCAAATTAGGTAAAAGTCAAACCAGGGATGGTGATTTTTAAGATGCAAACATCGCTGTATTATGCCAACGCCCAGCAGTTCAGACAGCGGGTCTTACGGGCCACTGGAATCAACCCTGTAATACGTTTGGCTGCAATCCGTAAGGCACAGGCTGATATGGAAAAGAACATGGATGAGAAAATGGTACGTCATCTTCATTCTCTTATGAGAAAATACGGCATGGAAAATAAGCTTTTGAGACAATTTTCTGTGCAAACTATTCCTCATGCATCAAAGCATAATATTATTATTAGCAAAGGAGAATGTTTAATATAATTTGATTTTACCACTCACGTGAACACATTCTTTTCAAAGGGGTACAGTGATCAAGGGAAACTCTCTCTCTCTCTCTCTCTCTCTCTCTCTCTCTCTCTCCCCCCCTCTCTCTCTCTCCCTCTCTCTCTCTTCCTTCCCCCCTCTCTCTCTCTCTCTCCCTTCCCCTCTCTCTCTATCTTACTCTCCCTCCCTCATTCGTAAACTAGTTGCTTGCAACTAATTCTTTTCTTGTATAATTATATTCTAATTAATGTCGTCACAGGTCATGTAATGTTTCCGCTGAGTGGCTATATAAAATGGGTTTATCTGCTATAGTTTGTCTAAATGACATCATCATAATTGTTGTTAACAGGAATCTAGTATGGCGACGGAAGAGATGGATCTTTCTAAGGATGAACTCCACTCCATCCTCATTGACTGCAGTCACTTTGGTTTCATCGATATCACTGGCGTCAATACTTTACTTGCTCTCGTCAGGGACTACGGCAGGATTGGCGTAGCAACGGTCTTCTGCTCATGCGCAGGTCAATACTGGGAGATAAATTTATGATTTTACTTCTTTTATATTATCATAAGATTATCTTTCGTTTCTCTGGTGGATTCTAATGAATATTTTCGATAATGAGTTTTGCTATTACCAGTAACGTGTCCCTTAAGATTAAACAATTAATGAAAACCATTGGAAGCGATTCTGTAACCACAGTATAGTGACTACACGACAATTTTTCATCAACGAAGACTTGGGTAAAGTCAATAGACTAGAAATTGTAAATAACCTCCATACGACCTACATGGAATCGTCCATTTGATTAAAAGTGTTTGGATGATGATAATAATCAGATTTCACACAAAAAATCAAGAAATATTCCCAATGATACATAAATACATAGCTATTAAAAGACATCATTTAAAGAAATATAGATTCAATATTTTGCAGCTGGTCCGAACAGTTTAGTGAACAATAAAATATGTAAACAAATATTGAAACACCAATAATCTTTCTTCCATTTTATTGTAGATTCTGTGATGCAATCTATCAAGGTGATTGGTGCTCTTAATGATGAGTGTGATATCTTCTACCCATCCATTCATGACGCCGTCCTGTCATTACCAAGGAAACAAGTATGTATTCACTTTGATCGTCCTCACATGTGAAAATACGTGATTTAAACCAACTGGTATTTAGTTTTGAATGAGGTCGAATATATGCAAAACGAATTCTGTATAATAATTATGCCAAAAGCGAGGGCACAGAAGAATAGAGTATATTCATCGAAATGATTTGTTGTAAAATCACTGCTGATTGATAGTCGATTAAAATAGATTATATCATCGGGGTGCTTAAAGCCTGATATTCACGTTTGGCTAGTTACGGCTGTTCCTTTGAAATACTTCAATTAATAAGATCAATATCCGGACATCATCATTCGGCACCTTTCACTAAGAAAACAGTCATTCCGACATTAATGAAAAGAAACACTTTTACGTAGTGAAGTTATTACCGACAATTTTCTCGTGTTTTGTTTTTACTTTTCGAGTATTTGGACTTTCTTTATTTTAGGCTCTCAAAGAAGATGAAAATACCACCAACAACAAGGACTACAAAAATTCAAGAACCGAGGCAACAAGACTTTAAACTCACAAACTTGCTGAATACAGAAATCATAGTGACCACTTAACAATTATCTTATATGGACACAATAAAGAAATGAAATGAAATGAAATGAAATGAAAAGAAATAAAGTATGTTGGCCTACTTATCACTTCCGCTGCCTTCTTTGATGAAAGAGAGATATATTCAATTCAATTCAATTCATCTTTATTCAACGATATAAAAGAAAATAGTACAATGCAATAAAACATATTGACATAATCATATACATGTGTAAAATTAACATATCGTTAGGGGCAACCAAAAAAGATCAGGATCTTGTGAGCAGTCTCTTAAATAGCAAAATGTGTAAAAGGCCTTAATCAAATAGTATGTTTAAATTAAAAAAGTGTATTGATTTAATTTTGGTCAAATCCAATTTACTTGTCTATTTAGTGGTCCATGTGTTATTAAGTATTGTGGCATGGTGAACTTAAATTGATGTAAAAAAAGCTTTCGTAATGATGTTGATCGCAAAATACAACAATTTTCAAATCAGGAAATTTTCGTGAGAAATGGAGATAGTAGTCAATCTACCTACTTTCATGTTTTCCTTCTTCATTCGCTTTCAAACGACATGGAAATAATATATTCAAGACTTCGTATATTCCAATCATTTTCTCCCATTACTTTTAAAGGTGTGTTTACAATGATGTCTTAGCAACCATTGCTAGTTTTGTTTATAGTACAAATAACTATATCAAAATAATGTACATGGATAAAGAATGTAAAAGTCATTTAAGAATGTCAATTGAAGCTGATTTATCATGATTTTATCAGGTTGGTAATTATGTCAAATATGTATCTCAATAGGCGTTATACGAGTGTGGCCCTAATTATAAGTAATATTAACATAGCCGGAAAAATGGAAATATTTACTGTGCAATATATATTTGCTTTTTTAAATGCCCAAACCGCTGTAATAAAACAAGAAAAGGTTTTTAAATTGTTTGGATGCAATTAATCGTAAATTATCGATAAATGTGTATTATGAAAGTGTTTATGTTTAACTTATCGTAATTATATCACCTAATGTACTTGTAAATAGTAATTGCTATTCGACAACATTTGATTCCACTTATCATGTATTAAGTGCTGGAACACTGTCATATTTTATTTTTACAATTTTACAATTTCAAACAAACAGACTTATCTTGAGTGTGTGTGTGTGGGGGGGGGGGTTGTGCGTGTTATTTTTAATAATCAGAATATATGTATAAATGGAAAAAGTATATTTGATAGATACTTGTTTGAAAGAGGGATTGTTCAACTGAATCATTTGGTTGAGAAAGGTCATGTTAAGTCTGTTAAATATTTTATGAACCTCGGTATGAAAGGTAAAAATTTGCTTATGATTATTGATATTTATGATGCGATACCCAGGTTATGGAAGGATGATTCAGGGTTAATAGAATTCCTCGAGGTTGATTTGATAAGCTTTAATACTTATTTCCATATTTGTAGTAAAAAAATACAGTTTGTGGATGTGGGTTCAAGAACAATCTATGATTATTTTATCAAAGCACTGCAACAAACGTATGATTTGCAGGTAAGGGATGGGCAAAATGATTATGATTTTATAGATAAAGAATTAAAAGAAATATTTGTTAGACCAAGAATTACTATACTCATTAGAAAACAACGTGAATTTCAATTTAAATTATTACATGGAGCCATATACACTAAATGAGCATCTTCATAGATTTGGTTTTGTTGGTGATAATTTATGTTCGTTTTGTAAGCAGGAAATAGAAACATACAAACATTTATTTTTATCTTGTGGGAGCGTTCAAAGGATATGAAAGGCTTTAATACTACTTTTTGAGTTAGATGAAATTAAAGATTTAGAATGGCGAGATATATATTTGTTGGGTTGGTAGGTAGTTCATATAGAATAAAAATGTGTAATACCATCATTTTCATGGTGAAGTATGTAATATTTATGTCAAGATCGGGGGGGGGGGGCGAGTACTAACTTTAGAAAAGATGAAAAAAAGCATTTTTAAGTATAGGGATGAGGAAAAGAAAATAGCAATTAAAATGGGAAAGCTAGGATCACATTTCTTAAAGTGGAAGCAGCTTAAGATTAATTAAGATTTGCTTTCTTCTCCACCGTGAGCCTGTTAAAAGCGTAACTCGATTTTGCGACCTGGATAACTTATTTAGTATATTTTTCTTGAGTTGAGAATGTTGGCAGACATCCACTGAGTGAGTACTGTGTGTGTGTGTGGGGGGGGGGGTGGGTGGGTGAGTAAGTGTGTGGGTGGGTGAGTATGTTTGTGTGATAGAGGGTGAGTATGTTTGTGTGATGGAGGGGGCAGGGAAGGGGCAGGATTGTTTCAGTAAAATTACCTCCAGATTTATTTAAGTTTTTTGTTGTTGTAATATATAAGTAAATAACATTTACAATTGACATATTATGTTTAGGTACTTATACGTTTACTTTGTTGCTAAGTTATATTATACTGCAAATAAGTTTGTGTTTAATTATGTTTATGTCAAAGCATCAATATTGAACACGTTTATTTTATTCAATTGTATGTCATGGTTTGTATTACACATCTGGAGAAATAAAACAAAATTGTTTAAAAAAAATTTTTAAAAAAGTATTGGGTGCGGTCCTCATGGTCGTCGTTTAGTTCAGGAGAGTGAGCTATCTTTTAAATCATGCAGGCAGGATATGTGGTTGACCTGCATGGTTTAAAAGATAGCTCACTCTTCTGAACTAAACTGGACCGCCCCCAATACACGCACACCTACACACACACACACAATATATGTCTGTTTATTGGTGTTGGAAAATGGAACCGTATGAGGTGAGACGAGGATTGTGCTTCGGTACGTGTGCATGCCAATGTAGGGATCAACAAAATAAGCAATCTTCGTCATGTTACCATACTTGATGTTTGTTTATTTGTTTGTTTGTTTGTTTGTTCTATTTATTTATTCACCATGTAAAATAAATATTTACAGATAATAAAATTCAGTGGGTAACAAATCTCCACAAAAATAAATAGGTTGTATATGAGTCATTCTTTTCAAATAAACGAACAGCGGTGTAATGATAGGGAATATGATATTGATAAACACGTGTTATGTAAGTCTTTAATTAAATCAGTTACAGTCATGACAGGTAGAAAGAGAAATCAACTTGGCGATAATAATATTGAAACTAAAAATAAGGTAATTTTCCCAAATATTACATACCGTGAACGAGTTTTTTTTTTGTCAAGCACTTATTTTGTCCACTTCATTACTGCAGTAAAGACGTCATCTTGGGAGCACCGTAATCCGTTTTTCTAGGCTCTCGTACAAAAGGTCCTGGGTTCGATCCTTACTCGGTGCTTTCAACGAGAAGTCATGTATATAAATACATATCATTTTTCTTTTAATTGTTGGTGATAATAGTCAAAATGTATTGCCATTAAAACACTAACCAACAACACTCGGTGCTAATACACCACCTGGACAAAATGGGTTACCCACATCTGTCCCTCTCGACCCAGGGGGGGGGGGGTGTTTCACAAAGATCCTAAGTAGAACTTAACTCTAAGTCGGACTTAAAAATTATGGAGAGCCATTTGTAGCCTTAAAATGAAATGTATTCAAAAGCAGAAATTGAAGTATTTTAGACATTTCATATATTCCACATCAAGAACACGAAATCTCCTTGATAATAGAAAATATGAATAATTTGAATCAACATTTCATGCTTTCTCAAATAACTTTTACAAAATATTTTCAAAGATACTGACGGCTTTCCATAATTGCTAAGTCCAATTTAGAGATAAGTTTAACTTGGGATCTTTGTGAAACATCCCCAGATGGAATAAAAGGGTACAAGGCAACCCGGTAATCATAATAATAATTGCAGGACATGTAATAAAGAAGAGCACCTTGTTTTCACGAAGTGACGGTAGTGAGGAAAATCGTAACGCAAAGTGAATGCAATTTTTTTTCACTACCGTCACTTCGTGAAAACAGCGATGAGGCGACCCCTGGTAAATAGGGCAATCCTCTTCGCACTCGTGAGGAGAGAGAGAAAAGGCATTCAGAGTTTTATTTGATGTTTATTTGGATTATTACAACCCCACAAAAAAGAAAGAAAGAAAGAAAAAAATAGCTTTGAAATTATTGGGTCTTTGTATAAACCCAACTATGGTGACTTATATAATATTTGAGGTTACGTAAATTTGCGGATTCAAAAGAGTTACTTGAATTAAAAAATAGTGCAGTCACATTGAACTTTGGAACTGTAAATGAAAGACATTCAACCATGAATAACAAAATAATCAGGTATGAAATGGTCCATCTCTCCGAAATTGCACTGTCATAAAGGCTGGAAGAGTTTCAATCTCCCACATGTTTCATGTGCACAAAAAATGGAGAGTTGTATCGAAATTGGATTTCAGTCATTAATAACATGACCATTGAAAATCATTTGTCAAATGAGATTTCATAAGGAACTTTCTAACAATCGTAACTCTCTTGTTAAATCATCTCTTACCTTTACATGAGGCTAGCAAAATAATGATTTAAACAACATTTCTGATAATGAAAGCGTCCCTTTTCAGCGCGTGAATGTAAGATATAACTTTATATCTAACAATCAAAAAGCTGTTATAATTCCAAAATAATTATTTATTTCAAGTTTAAAATCAATTGATTAAAGATCTTTTTCTATAATATATATTTACCCCCCCCCTCTCCCTCTCTCTTGCTCGCTCTCTCTCTCTCTCTCTCTCTCTGTGCTATCTTCCAATTCACTATGATACACAACTCTTCATTCTTTTTACTTTTTTCTTTTTACTCTTAAAACTGTTACCAAGATAAGCATGAAATGAGATTGTTGGACCCAAATCCTTACCAAACCCTTCATATCGAATAACGATCTTATTATGAATATCAGTGATATTGATTATTGGCATTTATTGCTCATTCATTTGTCATCATTATCGTCATCATATTTTCAAACTTCAAAACATCACAGCAAGCAAGGTAACTTGTTATATATTTTGGGAATAATCCTGATTGTACAATTAAATACAAAAGGAAACAATAGAAACACGTTCAATTTTGATTACTTCATTTTATTGCACTGTGAAATCGCATACATCACATTTTCTCCGAATACAAGAACACTTAACGTCGTATGATACTCAAAGCAGAAAGCTATAGGCACAGATGTATTTAGGCACTCTATGTCAATCTTAAAATTTGAAATCACATTGCACAAAATAGTTTGCATTACAGCTATACATTCATCATGATTGTGGAAGATTCATGTTTATGTCTTTTTATTTACAAGGAAATGAATGATATATATAAAACTTACAAAATACGACACCTCTTTTATTTTTGGACTCCTATGTAAAGTCGGATTTCAATGTCAGCCAAGTCAATAAAAAAATTAAAAACACCAACAAATATAAGGCGAAAATGCGGGGAGTTCTAAGTGTACTGACTCCCCTGTGACTAAAAGCAGAAAAAACTCAGTTTTCGGGGGGAGCTGCTTTTGAAAAACAAAAACAAAACAAAACAAATAACAAATCCCCCGCAAGTTATTGTATAAGATATAATGCAGAAGGTAAAATGGATAGATGCGATGTGAACCCTGCTGGAAAGAACACACTCATTCACACTCACTCACACTCATTCACAGTGTGAATCACAGTGTGAATCACAGTGTGAATCACAGTGTGAATCACAGTGTGCTCCATAATGTTAAATTGGGCGCGTTTTCACAATGTGGTTCACAGTGTGGATAACCGGAAAAGGAAAGAACACACTCATTCACACTCATTCACAGTGTGAATCACACAGTGTTTCACACTGTGAATCACAGTGTGCTCCACAATGTTAAATTGGGCGCGTTTTCACATTGTTGATCACAGTGTGGATAACCGGAAAAGGAAAGAACACACTCATTCACAGTGTGAATTACACTGTGTTTCACACTGTGTTCACAGTGTGAACTGTGATTTCACACTGTGATTCACACTGTGAATGAGTGTGAATGAGTGTGTTCTTTCCAGCAGGGAAGAACAATAAACAGCTTTCTTATCACGTATAGTAGGTCTTTACAGCATATTTTTGTAATCGTAATTAAAAGAAGTTTTATCATGAAGGTAGTGACTTATATATATATTTTTTTTTACATAAATCATCTGAGCAAACACGAAATATTGATACATATTTATACAAAATTTGCTTTCGGTGAGGCTTGTTATTTCAATTTCGTTTGTAATGCAAAATTAACTTTCCTGAGTATCAGAAGCCAGTGGCAAAAATACAATGTCTCAACTCAACACAATATTATTTTAAAATCAAGAATTTGGAGAGATATACGGCAGACTTATATTTGTGATAAGTCAACTAAATACAAAATGCCAACAGTCTTAAAACGGTCGATTCATTGCAAAAGAATGCTGTAATTTGTGTATCTAGCTGTTTTCTTGAACAATAATTTCTTCAGTTTTTTTAGCAAGGGTTATTTTCTAAAGATAAAATATGACAGTGTTCCAGCACTCAATACATTCATAACGATAAGTGGAATCAAATATTATCGAATAGCAATTACTATTTACAAGTATATTACGTAATATAATTACAATAAAATGAACATTCACATTACACATTAATCGATAATTCATTAATAATGGCATCCAAGCAATTTTAAAACCTCTTCTTGTTTTGTTACAGCGGTTTGAGCATGTAAACAGCAAATAAATATTGCACAGTAAATATTACCATGTTTTTTTTTAATATTTTCGGCTACTTTAAAGGTACTATGTCCCATTTGCAGGCCAAAAAAATGAAAAAGTTAAATTCCAACTGCATTTGAAAGATAATACCAATTTAGAACTTCCCTAAAAAAGGTGGGGCTTGAAAATGTCTTCAAGTGGGAAAATAACGACTATTAGTTGTCAAATCGA
Organism: Strongylocentrotus purpuratus; assembly: GCF_000002235.5. NCBI lineage: Eukaryota > Metazoa > Echinodermata > Echinoidea > Camarodonta > Strongylocentrotidae > Strongylocentrotus > Strongylocentrotus purpuratus. The sequence goes on along the minus strand of NW_022145566.1, from coordinate 2,991,059 downwards.
CTTTAGGGCTATAGAGCCCAAAAGTAATAGTCTTGATTTCAGACAATTGTACCGAATGGTCATACGTTTTATGCTGCCAAAAAATTTAATCAGTTTAATCTTGGCCATCACAAGAAGTGGGTTATTGATGTAGACAAATGCTCATGTACCCTTTACAACTCTTTTCATTTAAGTGCAATGTACAATTACCAAAGAAGAAAAAAGCCAGTCAGTCACTCAATAGTGTCTGACAGTGAAGTCTAGCAAGTAAACGGGTTTCCTTGCATAATTTGAATATGAGGACACTGCTAACGTTTAAACTTCACAGATAGGACATACATGACATATTCATAATTCCTGCAAAGTTCTACAGCATTTGAGGTTGGCTGCAAAAGGGACATAGTGCCTTTAAGATGACTTATAGTAATGGCCACACTCTTATAATGCCTAATGAGATACAGATTTAACATAATTACCAATTTGATAAAATCAGGATATACATGTATCAGCTTCAACTGACATTCTTAAATTACTTTTACATGCTTTATACGATCCAAATGAACCGCAAAATTTCATCAGTGAGTTTGTCTATGTGACACCCGTAATTGTGTCTTTTCGATGATAATACCGTGGGTTTTTTCGTTCTCATAGTGTTGAACTCTTCTCCAAATTATCTTCTTATTGCACAAGCTTTTCTTCTACCGGCCGATCATAATTTAAAATGTTCCCCTTGTTTCTTTTCCTTTTCATCCGTATTTCATTTCAGATCATCCAAATAACCGTTCCTTTACCCCCAGTCCCTTCTTCCCCACCCCACTTTCGCTCTCTCCTTAGTTAATAATAATATAATATTCAGCTTTTATATAGCGCTTAATACATCTCGGACGTTTCTAAGCGCTTTACAGATTTACTATTACCCTGGTCGTTGGGTTCAGTGTTTGTCCGAACACAGTGTGTGTACACAACTTCTCCACTCCCTGGGGAGCATTCCAGCCAGGCGTTACTTGACGCTCACAAACTGTTTAACCAACAATGTCGGTCGCATCCTACCGGGTACCCATTTTAACAGCCGGGTGAAGAGTAGCAACAGTATAGGTGAATATCTTGCCAAAGTGAGATGGTTACTTCCCTTGTTCGGAATCCCAATAGATCTTCTGCCCTCTCTCTATATACCCCTTATCCTTCTCTTCTCTTCACCTACTCTACGGTTCCCCCTCCTTAGATGGTCGCCTCCCTTGTTCTGAACCTCTTCCACCTTGACGGACGCTTCTTGATAGGTTCACCATTCATGATGGTCTCCACCTGTAGTGTTGAAGATAGCCAGGATAAAGGGTGCCATGCGAGTGGCAGGAAAGGAAATGAGAGGAAAATTGGTCATTATGTGAAAGGTTTCGGCGCTGGGATTTCACTGAGTGCGGTGCAGGGGTGTTTCAAGGGGCACGGGTCTCAACAACAATAACAAATAAAAAATTTGTCACATTTTAATGAACCGTCATATTAGGTGTCCGAAATCTCAGACAAGCAGAATAAATAAATAAATATGTAAATAAAAGGGTATTGGGGGCCGGGGTTGGGGACATGACTGTATAGATAATAAAAGGGGGCACCCCCCCCCTCCCTGTCCCGCAACGTTGCCTCCTGTATTTACTTTCAAAACCCCTAATACATTGCAATTTAAACGAGACTGTTATGGAACTTTTAGATAAACTAATCATATCGTGAATGTTACAATTATTTTTAAGTTCCAACGTCTCAATACTCTCACAACTGAAGAGCACTTGATTAAAAAGTACCATCTTTTTATTTGGTTTCGAGCTTGGGTATCTAAGCTTAATTTAAACTTCGGATGGATACACATCATCCACCATATAGCTCGTTTCTTGCAAACTTTTCGGCCACCACGATATTGCACTAGTTATTTTCATTCGATAACGGCTTCTATTTTCAGCCTGGATGAGGCAAATTGAAGAAGGTCGAACATTTGCAATGAGCCATTTACAGAGGGATATGTTTGTGCAGAGGGAGGTATAACGGTTTTGGTTGCCGTGCAGAATTTAGTAGATGAATGGATATCGAGCGGTCGTCATTATGGATTCATGTTTTATTTCAATTATGTTAATGATAACAAGGGTAAGTGTAATGGTGGTGTGATGAGAAGAGGAATAAAGTGGTGACATGGAATGGCGTATAATAATAACATTCGTCATGTAAACACGAAACACATAATCATCATAATGGGTTGATGGAATCAATGATGTTGTTTTTTCAATTCGGAGAACGACGAGAGAAGATATTATTTCTAAAGGACAGTGTGTTTTATGAATATTGAAAATTTATAAATATTATCAATAATTTTAATATAATGACGAAGTAGAATGAGCTCTAACTTAATTGGTATGCTTCAATTCAGGATTTCCCCTTTCCCATGTGCGCCAGTTTTTTTGTTTAATTTAATCCAAGTTTATTTATAAGTACCCTTTGTTTATTTGTTTTTATCATTTAACTGCCCCCCCCCCCCTTCCTCATGCATGTCACCATTCTGTAACACCTTTTAAACACTACTGGGCCAGAAGGGATTAGACCACACAGCGAGGTCACTGACAGGTGGCTATCTCATTAACTCAGCTCTCAACTAAAATACGAAAAAGAGGATCATGGGGGACCAACAGGCACCGATTGGGGAAGTTTTCTATATAGAGGGAGCAAGTAGCTACAAGTAGGACAGTGGGGCTTTAACTCATCTTAACGACTCATTTCATCTGTTAATAACACGTCAAAGAGAATGAGATTTGCAGAAAAACAGACCTTGGCTGAAGCAAGTGTTCCGTGTTGAAATGAAATAAAATGAATGAAATGAATGAAAAGCAGGCTTACCTGTAGTCGGATGTTCTGAAGTGATAGCCAGGCATCGTGAACGGTCATATAGAATAGTTCTTTCTTGATCGTACTTAGGCAGGACAAAGATTGCATCACGTGATCTGGAGATGAAAAATTAAATCAAACATGTGATTAGATTCTAATCATCTTACGTATAAACTGAGATTCAAATAAGAATTTTGGTTTGAAATTTCCAGATTGGTAAAATCAACGTAGTGTTTCATACAATATTTTTTGTAGATATGATTGTTAAACCTAATGTTATACGAGGCAATGGAAAATGCCCCAAAAGACTCGATTTGCCATTTGCTATGAGCTTCAATCTAGTTCGTCCTTCTTAAAAGAGGAGGACGAATAATAAGAATTAAATGAAATCCTCAAATGAAAATGACATTTGATAAACTAATCAAATTACAAATGAGGAGATGACCATTTTCATCATTTGGTAAATCAAGTGCGTGGATTCGGAGGTGGCTTTTAAAGGCCAATCTGGTCCCTTAGTTTTCTTTGACATTGAGCGAAATTTGAATTATTATAATTTTTTTTATTATTTTTTATTATTATTATTATTATTATTATTATTATTTATTTTATTTATTTATTTATTTATTTTATTAATTTTTTTTTAATTTTTTAATTTTTTTTTTTTTTTTTTTTTGGGGGGGGGTATCTTCTCGAAAATGTTATCTTACTAACCTGAGCAGCCACTTAGCACAACACACACGCCAACAGCTTTGAAGTCTTTGACTAAGGCGGCCATCGTCTTAGCTCCCATCGAGTCAACGAAGCCGAAGTGACCGCAGTCGATGATGATGGCTCTGATCTTCAAGTTGTGTTCTCGGACTTGCTCCTGCGAGGGGCGGGGGGGGGATAGTAAGTATAGACATCATTAGGTACACATTGCTTATGAAAAAGATTCCCTACAGGTTAATCCATAGCAGTTCCGACTTTACTAGAGGTCAATCGGATTTTCCTCCTCAAATTGCTAATGATTATTTGTTTATTTTACTCCTCATAGTACAAGACCCCAGCCCCCCCCCCCCCCAAAAAAAAAAGTGCCATTCTATAACGAAAATAGTGACGATTAAGTTTTGCTCAGCTTTGCCAATTTAGAGACTTTAATGCTTAAGAATTAATTATAACATTCTTACTATTTACTTCAAACAAAAAACATGAACTCGAAATTATCAATGATTTTTTTTCTTTCTTTCTCTTTCCATTACGTAAATGATTAATTAAACTGTCCTTTGAAAAGGGTAATGAGAAGAAAAGATCTATAATTTAAATAAACTGGGCCCCGTTTTACAAAGAGTTGCGATCGATCCAAATCAATCGAAAGTCCACCAAGCGATTGCAAGTTTGCAGGCTCATATCTCTTATATACATAGTTGCGATTGATATCAGTCGCAAATAAGTTGCGATTGATATCAACTCCTTGTAAGACGGGGCCCTGGTTTGTTACAAGACAAAATAATGTCACAAGACAAAATAATGTCACAAGACAAAATAATGTCACAAGACAAAATAATGTCACAAGACAAAATAATGTCACAAGACAAAATAATGTCACAAGACAAAATAATGTCATAAGACAAAATAATGTCATAAGACAAAACAATGTCACAAGACAAAATAATGTCATAAGACAAAACAATGTCATAAGACAAAATAATGTCAAAAGACAAAATAATGTCATAAGACAAAATAATGTCACAAGACAAAATAATGTCACAAGACAAAATAATGTCACAAGACAAAATAATGTCATAAGACAAAATAATGTCATAAGACAAAACAATGTCACAAGACAAAATAATGTCACAAGACAAAATAATGTCACAAGACAAAACAATGTCACAAGACAAAACAATGTCACAAGACAAAATAATGTCACAAGACAAACAATGTCACAAGACAAAATAATGTCACAAGACAAAATAATGTCACAAGACAAAACAATGTCACAAGACAAAACAATGTCACAAGACAAAATAATGTCACAAGACAAAATAATGTCATAAGACAAAATAATGTCACAAGACAAAACAATGTCACAAGACTTAAGCCATGCATACCTCGTTTGCACCGGTCAGTTCAATGATGTCAATGGGTACGTCTTCGTTTTCCGTCTTCTTCTGGATCTTCTTGTCTTTGGCCTGTGCTTTCTGGATCTTGACCAGCACCTTAACCGGGTTGATGTCCACGGCATCGTAGACATGGTTGCGGAACATCTCGGCATTGGCAAAGTACAATGAGCCCTGCATCTGGACGATCTTGACTTGGTCGTACTCTTTGGCCTGTATCGAAGAAATTGAACAATGTTGTCTGATGATTTGATTTAAATAACAAGACGATGCATCGTTCACTTTTTAAACGTATTGTTTTTGTTTTTTTTGTTTTCTTTTTTTTTTTTGGGGGGGGGAGTCATTTTCGTTTAATTTTATGAGAATCATTTATTTCATTTTAGAGCATTTGAATGAAATGGAGAGAGAGAGAGGGAGAGAGAGAGAGAGAGAGCGAAAGAAGGGGAATGGGGTGACGGAGGAAGAGAGGGAAGAAGAGAGGAATTAAATGTATCGTTAACTTAGAACACTATCTACACACCCAACACCACTGTACTATCTCGACAGGATCAAACTAAAATAATATTCTTGTCGTCTTGGGTATCGTCCAAAAATACAGTTCTGAAAATGATATTCATCTGATACAGTAAGATTACAAAAAGGGTAACAATGCTGGAGGAAGGGATCGAGATAATCCTTATATTGTTTTGCATTCAGAGAGGAAGAGGGGTGACGAAAGGGGGAGGGGTAGAGAAGAGAGGTAGGAAGCAGGATAGAGAGGGGGAGAAAACTAGAGGTGCACATGAACATATTTATATTTGAGAGTTAGAGTCGACGCTTTTCAGAATATAGATCAAACGTTTTGTATCTTTCTCTTAAAGCCACACTGTCCTACGTGTAGCTACTTGATCCCTTTATATAGAAAACTTCCCCAATCGGTGCCTGTTGGTCCCCCATTATCCTCTTTTTCTCATGTAATAGTTGAGAGCTGAGTTAATGAGATAGCCACCTGTCCGTGACCTCGCTGTGTGGTCTAATCCCTACTGGCCCAGTAGTATTGACGGTCTTTAATCAATTTGTGATATGGCATGTTAAACCTCATCTAATGCTACACATTTCGGACCCGAAACAAATTCTCTATCCCATTTCTAAATCGGAGATAAATGTGTCACGGTGTATTGCTGTATACAAGCTAGAAGCGTAAGTTTCAATTCTTGTTGTTGTATAAAAATGAAGTAAATTGATAAAGACAAGACGACAATCATTGACAAGATGTCTTACATTTGGGTATCGCTTGATGTTCTTGTAGAGTTCGGTTCCGTTGACGTTACCCCTGGTGGAGAAGTGTGGTGTTTGTGTTCTGACCACGGTGACGAAGAGGGCGACGATGACGCCGACTCCGAGACCGAGATCGACTCCGATGAAGACCACAGCGGCCCAGGTAGAAACCCAGATGATCTGTAAAGAAATTATTTGGGATGTTGGATGGAGGAGGGGATAATTTTTCTCTTTTCTGTTTATTTTCTATAATTATTGATTGTCTGTAAATCATTTGCAAAATCAATATAACTTCAACCTGAAATTGATTTTCGCCGATAAAAAATCGTAGATTTGATTAGTTTGATGTGCATGGAAAGTTATTTTCAGTTATTTGAAATATCAAAACGCATGATTATTGACCACCTATCGACTTTGATATCGCAACGTCGTAATCAATGGAGTATGACAAATTTACTTTGGATGTCTTTTATAACATTGCTTTCTTTTCAATACAGTTTAAAATTTAACATCTGAACTGAGAATAAAGATAATGTGATTCATACAACAGGAATGTTATCTTCTTATCTCATTTATTTGAAAATTGAAGGATTCAAACCTTGACTAAAATTACTATCTTTGAATACGATAGGATTAATAACTCAGTAAAAAATACTTACGAAATCGTATTTGGAATATCGGAACAAGAAATGCAGATCCCTGAACTGAAGGAACATGCCTTTTAGACCAGCACAGATGATGGCTGCCAGCACAGACTGGAACAAAAAAGGAAAGTATGATATTTGTTATACAAATTTTGATGATAAGAATATTTCAAAATCATTATTACATAATCTTCGATTCTCTATTGAAGGATGAGTGACTAATTGAGGAAGTACAGATATTTTCAAACGTCAGATAACGACCATAGGTTATACCCAGGATAACGACCTGCAAAAAGATTCTTGTCATCTCTGTTTGACGGTCTAGTAAATGCCCACTTCAGCAGCAGCTACAACAATGACGCAACAGCGGTGTACAGGTAAAATCGGAAGAGTTTGGCAGTGGTGAAGAGGCTCAAGGGTTATGGGGCAAGGGGCACATTCCCTCTCCTTAATTATTGAATGACGAAAAGAAATAAAAGAGGTGAGAAAAGAGAAAAGGTGAAAGGGGCAAGCAAGGCAATGTAAAAAAAAATATCTTGAATCTCACCCCATTCAACGGCCTTGTTCTTGTGCGTTTCACTCACGTTTTAATAAGACCTGTGTTTGCACCCCACCCCCCCCCCCCTCCCCCAGGTCGTCAGTGCCCTTTGCAGGCTAGATCCCTGGTTATGCCACTATGTTATGATATGAGTTTACTTACCTTAGGAAGAGGTTCGAACCATGGAGCCATGAAGAGCAATACCAACATGACCATAGTAGATGAAACCAGGGTGACGATCTGAACAAGAGAGAAAAAATAGAATAGTTGTTCAGCTTTATCCTTTATGTTATATTTTTCTCATGGTCTTGCAATCGGCAACCTCGTATCCAAACACGGTATTTGATTGAAACAGACAGAAATGGGGAAACCCGTTTTTATTCATCAAAGCTGCATGGGTAAATATTTGAAATCTCTTTTCATACGTAAGGGGTTTAAACGTGACATTTTAGATATTATAATGATTGAATAATATTTAGGATTCACCGATTTCTCGTTTAATTCACCTTGTTTTTAGATTACATATATTATTTTAAAGATGATATCAGCTAGGGAAATAAGTGAATATAAAATACCTGCGTCTTTCCTCCGACAGCTTCTTGTATAGATGTACGAGCAAGAGCTCCACAGCAGACAAAACAATGGAAGAACGATGAGACAATGTTCGAGACTCCATATGACAACATTTCCTGTTTAGGTTAATAAAACAAATGTGGAAAATTTAATTGGTTATAGCTCATTATCTACATTTTCAAATGCCAGTTCATTCTATTTTGTTATGAATTTCGAAAATGATTTAATTAGACTATTGAAGACTTTCATGGCTCCAAATCTCACTTTGACAAAGGAGGGGGGGGGGGGGTAATTGTTGAATAGATTAGAAACTTAATACAAGTTTTCTACAATGAAATATTGTTTTCGCAATGGTAAAAATGCTACTTCATCAGTTCATCACATTGTATCTTGGAGTTGCCAAGAATAGTTCAAAAGCTATTCTGGTCGTGACTCATGGAATATCCGCTAAATTGCTCACAGAGGAGAGGAAATTGGAATAATTGAGAAACCGAGAGCGGATTGAAAGATGATACCATTGTAAGAGCTTGATTTGGATAGGACTGTGTCACGTGATCCGTTTTTTTTATTTTATGTCTATTTCTGGAGGCATTGTTGTGAAGAAACATGTGGTATCAAGAAATATGGGAATGTACAGGGGTTTATGACAATGATGACGGTGCAAGAATTTCCTCTTTGTTTTATGGTGACTGCTCCGGGCTTTATTTCGTCAAAGATTTAGGAATATGATTGCACAGGTTAGGTTTAAGGTCAGAACATGAGGTTTGGGATTCGGAATTGTACAGGATAATGACCCAAGAGCAATTATATCGACTAGATAATTCATCTAGAATACGTTTTAAATGTAATATAACTGACAAGTTGATTTTCTCTAATGAAGTGAATCAATTATTCTTATTTTTCTACTTCCCTCGCTAGTATTCTGTTTACCTATTATAGCTTTATAGTCATGACATTCTATTTCTCTTTGTCTTAGTTATCTGTGCTTATTTATCTATCTCTTAAATTGTGCACTGGCAGACCCATGGGAACACGGGGGTGGGCTCACGTGCTCCCGGGCAAAACACAGTGAGCTGAATTAGTACACATCGAATACAGAAAGAAAATGTACCCCCTTTATGTGCTCTTAGACAAAATCTCATATCCAAAGGCACCTGGAAAATGTTGACAATATTCTTATTTATTTTATAGTTTTTTCTCCATACCTCGTTTTCATTGATTATAACTTTTTAACGTTCGTTTTACCTGGTTTGCATCGATTTCGTAGTTGTTCCTGGTAGCGAAGGTCTTCGAGAGTGACACGGACAGGGCAAAGGCGACGATGGCGATGGCGAAACTGTCACCAATCAGCGAACCGAAGAGAGTGCCGAACATGCTTGGGATACGTGGGGCAGGGAAACTGAAATATAAACAAAGAAATTATGTCGAATATTTAATACTGCAGATACTATATTTACTCATTGTTTAGCGATTGGAAGGGTCAACAAACCATTTCATGTTCTGAGATGTCTTTTTCCCGATATAATGAGTTTTGAAATTTGCCGATGAAACACCAGATTATTACCCCAAACCCACAAAAAGACAGTGGAAGTTATCGACAATGATTATGGATTTACCGGGAGAAATTCAAATGTGTATGTCCGTGAGTGAGAGGGGGGGGGGGGGAGGAGGGGGTTGTCACTGCAAATGAGCGGTGCCCATCTTATTCTTCCAAAACAATTTCATGATGAAATGTATAATATCTATGCAATGATTATCCATACCCTGTTTTGATCTCGAAGATAGTGTCCACACCATAGCGACTGTGCATGAAGGCGAATTTGGATACAATGATGGAGATGGCGACCTGAATTTTGAAGAAAAAAAGGACAACAAGGAATTGATATCATTTCTCAAGAATACAATCATCACACTTCATTATACTGCAAGAAAACATTGACCTAACTTTTGTTGTTAACCTTAATCGCTTTAATAAAACACTACAATCCAGCAGAAATAGTTTACAATCGCAATAGTTTTATTCACAACGTTTAATATTCATGATACAGTAGACACAAGCTTGTTTGTAGAGGGCCTATTTTTTTTTTAATCCGATTTTTTTTCTTCTTTTTTCTCCATCAACCATTTAAATAAATGTTGACCTAATATTTTAAAAAAAAGTTCGTCAAGACTAAAATACTTTACTATAATACTTGACATGTCGAAATAACACGTGAAATAGCACGCGGTATTTAGGGTACACACCTTTCTTCCCGATCCCGCGATAAATCTAATTTTCTGAGCACGGAAGTATCACGTTTCTCTCATGTCGATCTTTCAATTAAAGCAGAGAGAAAATATCCTCCGCAGAACATGATTTTAACGCGCTTAAATTGAGCTGAAATATTAAATTTGAACGTCTACCACGTGCTTGGGGACCCAGTGACCACAGTTTCACCTGCATGGGATCAACTAGGGGCCTGGCATGTGAAGGGGTGGGGAGAGGGTTCTCTCAAAATATGAAAAATAAATGGTAAAGAAGCCCAAAAGGTATATGCCTATGATATAATTGCAATGCGCCACCATTCTTTGTGTTATTTCAGAATAAGTAAATAAAAAAGTGAGAGGGGCAATTAAGGCAATGTAAACAAAAGTCTTCACCAGACTGCCTTCAGGTACTAAAGAAAAAGGTTCAAATTTGTTAACAAAATGGTAATTATGTATTAAAATAATTAAAAGTTAGTCGCGGGTGCCCTGGAAAAAAGACATAAGTAATTACTCTCTCTTGATCCTCCGTGTTCATGATAGTAGGCCTAACAGCAACCGTTGTGTTTCACTTTATCCAAATATATGTATCTCCATAACTCTCCCCCCCCCCCCCCTCTTTAATGTGGTAATCTTATATTTCTTATATAAACAATTCTTTTAAAGGGAAGACCAAACATTAACAATTAACATTAACGATCATTAACAAAAACGGGATTAAAAGTGTTCAGAGGTTCCACCCGAAATAACTGAAGAAATCACATCAAAAAGTGTGTTCGACCTACAGTGAAAAAAAATGTTTTTCAGTCGGCACTAAAATACTTTCTTAGTGCCAAACACTGCTTGCTGCATGACAGGCATAGTCGTGGTTTTATGTAGATATCACAGCAGGAATGCGACAATACTAGGTGGTGTCGCTGCTTTCGCGGCTTGATGCGGAAACTAATTGGGGACACCAAATTATAGAACCGCCACATAATTAAAACCCCATCCCATCACATGAGAGCTTTTATCTTCACAAATTTCCACTGTCTGACACCCCTAAAGAGTTAATGTATTAAACTCCATATGACTAGTATACATGCATAACACTTGTGTGTCTTGCTCCGGAATTTCGCTTTAAGCCCTCCTGACTTGAACCTCGAATTTAAAAGAATAATTGACACAAACAGCTGTCTTGATGACATGACTCATTATTATTATCCGGTAGAAAAAAATAGTGTATGAACTTCGAGGGAGAGGGAGAGGGAGATGGGGTGTGAGCTAGGCAAACTGGCAGACAAACAGACAGAGAGAGGGAGGGATATACAAACAGACATATTAATATTTTATAGAAGGGCTATATTATATAGCGGAGGGAGGGCAGAGACAGAGATGGAAACAGAAAGAGAGAGGGAGAAGGGGGGTAATACGGGTAGCTAATGTGATTATGATATGACATTATTTTGTTCGGTGTAGACCCGTAATGCGACCCCCAGTTGTCGACATGGAACCAACCTCGAGGCTTACATAGTTTGAACTAGATTACATGAAAGCCAATATTGATGATTCAAACTATTCGCTTAAGATTGGCTCTAAGTCTGTCTGTCACTGTTCAAATACTACTTCCCGCATGTACCCCGATACCGCGGAATCCTCATAATCAAATTTGGCGGGCGGGATTATATGAGAGAAAACAAAATAAAAAATGCTTCCCCAAGCCATTTGACTTTGTGGGTAGGGTGGGTTTGAATGTCAAAGTATAGTGTCTACATGACTTGTATGTAGATAAAGCTAATCCAGGCAAAGCGTGTTTGTCATTCGCTCATTATCGCGAAGTTATATAGCACGTTGTATTATGCCCAATCTTTGAAAACTGCAGCCATCTATTATATCCATGCGCAATGGCTTCCCATTGCTCTCAACGCTACATTGCTTTATACAGAGTCTGAAATAGGAAAACTAAATCATCAAAAAGACAAAAGGAGGGTTATATAAGTCCACCGAATTCAATATAGTACTTCAACATCAGCATAAGATCGTTGAAATGTTCCAAAGTAATTACAGGCAAGTTATTGCGTAACCATGTTGTGCATGCAATTAAGGGGGAACTCTGGTGTACATGAACATGGCCACACGATATAAAGCAATGTAGATTGTAAAATAAGATATTTTAAAGTACCCCACTGGATCCTAACAATAAACTATTTAGAATTGCTGATTATTTAAGAATCTCTATAAAACTAACGAATTGCACTAGTGGCTAATTGTGATTTCAATGCAAGGTTACAGTCTGAACATAATTTCAATAAATTTGGTGGTAAATCACCTTAGACTTTTTATTGGATTTTTGGATTAATCATGTTAAAGGTCATAACTAAGACAATAATTTACTTCGCCTTTAAAAAAAAAAAAACATCATTCAGCATATCTTTAGATCATACTACATACTTGCAGGTTCCCCTTCAAGATCCAACGTAATACCTCAAATACTGGGGTAAAATAATAAAACAAATCCCGTTTTCATCGTAAACACTAATCCCATAATCTCGCTATACGTGCTTGGGAGAATCGTGCGAAGCACAATTTTAAGCACTTCAAACTAATTACCATAATCACATAAATCATCAATTACTATAACTTGGCAACCAGACGCGTCATCGCCAACATGTCAGGTGACATTATGTCACGTGTTTCAGCGTGTTTCCTAGCAAATGGAGGTTTGGAACTTCAAATTATCGCTCCATGCTTGCTCCCACGCCTTTATAATTGTATGCCTAGGATGTTATCTTTGCATGACACATTGTCACTCCCACGTGTGTGTTAATATAGGCCCTGGCTAGACCGTGTCGGCATCAATCGTTCAAGTCTATAGATCATCCAACATGTAAAGACTTGCTTCTCCTTTAAAACAATCATTATTCTTATAATTAAAACAAATGGCGCAAACTTTCTGTCCATTTTATGAAATTTCAAAAATGATTCCGTTCGTAGTCACCTTTGCAGTTTGAAGATTGGACGAGTGGCCTTCATTGTTGGGAGAATTAAATTATGACCAATTTCGCCAAAAGATCTTCATTAATTGGGAAAAAAATATTTCTCAAATCATCTTAGTCACTATGCTCGCTTAAATTTCATTTACAATTTTACCTTTCCCTTTTTGTTTCAGTTACCTCTGAAATTATTTTTGTTCTTTCTAATTGTAAAACAAAATTAAAAAGATATGCGGTTTCCATAGAAATGATTAATTTTGAAGCTATCTTGGATGTCTATTTTACCAAAATTATTTTAGCGTCACCCTAATTTTAGTATGGTAAGGGGAAAAGGATTAATATTCAGTCTGTGTCCGTGTAGAGCAGCCTTGATACATTTGGATCAACCCTAATTAGTAATGACATCACCTTTATTCATGGAGCAATAAAGGAAATAATGATTAATAAAAGGATGAAGTTCAACCAGACGTGACGTCATATTATAATTATAAGATGCAGAGGTCCCTGCGAGAAAAGAAAAAAAAATCTGCTCTCCCTCAATCAAACTTTTACAATTTTGATACGTTGGTCGGTTGATATTTGTAAATTTGTATTATTATTTCCATGTTTTTTCTGTATTTTTTTTCTTTCCATGAATATCAGAAATGAATTATTGATTTGTTAGTTTTCTGTTAACTCAACAGTTCAACAATACTTGTATCTTGAGAAGCCAATTTTACTTATGTTATAAATAATGTAAATTACCTTGAATATATATTAACATTTTTGTTAATATGTTTCAAATGAAAATTAATAAAATCCCTGTGGAGGGAAAAATATGGAGGGGAAAAAAATTATTTCTATATTATTTTTCTTCTTAATTATTATGATCGCATTATGTCAGGTGTTCTTTGAATGTTGCCATATTTCAAATTCAATAATGTGCTCGATTACCGCCCTTTGACCACTGTCGATTTCTTCCATTTATTATTTGTTGATGTTGTTCTAAAGGAAAAAAAAGATATTGAAGAATTAAGCATCTTGATTTAAGCCATGGTTTACTAATTCATGAGGTCATTTATGAAATATTCTCAACGCACAGTGACTTTTCATCCCTCTCAATTTTTATTTTTTTCCATTAAATCTGTTATTGAGAGAAAAAATTAAAGGAAGTCGCGGGACATTTAACATGTTGTAGGTTTCCTTCGCCGAGGCTTGCCTGACTGACCACGATGACCTTTTCTATAACGTCTGTTGCCAAAAAATATAACTTACCACGATGAGCTCGATGGGGACGTTGAACTTGATCCTGTGCTTAAACTTTTCAATGATCTCCTTGGTCAGGAAGATCACACCGAATGATATCATGAAGATGATGATTGTTGCTGTGTTGCTGTCGCCCAGATGAGTCAAGAGATGTTTCCATACCTATACGTAATGCAGAGAGAGACATGATGAGAGAAAGTCGGTCAGGGGAAAAGGTTATCTGCATGTACTTACGTCACAGTCGTCATGAGACGCTTTAATGACGTAGCATGGGTCAAAATCACAAGTCGATATCTAGAAGGTTTAGTTTTTTCAGAAATGTTTTCGAGTGGATGTGAAAGTGACAGACAAGACATGAGGCATGAAATCCCTCCTGAAATGTAAAAATAAAGGCCAATATAAAGCAAAATGACCATCCTTGTATTTACTGAGACATGTCCCTCCTATTTTCTATTCATGGTTATCATAATTTTAGGGAAAAAAATCGTCTATTACGCACGTAGACAAAATGTCACCCATGGTTTCTTTTTTCATGGTTATCTTGTTGCCACAAACATTTTAGAGTGATTTTGAGTCATCGCTCTTGCGTTAAATATACCCTTTAAAGGTACTATGTCCAATTTGCAGGCCAAAAAAGGAAAGATAACACTAATTTAGAACTTCCCTCAAAAAGGAAGGGCTTGAATATGTCTTTTTGTGCAAAATAACGAGCATTAGTTGTCGAATCAACTTTAGGGATGGCAATCCTTTTTAATTAGTGAATAATCTGATTTTCAGAACCTTGTACTGAACAGTGTACGTTTTGTGCTGCGGAAAATTTAATTATGGCCATTACAAGAAGTGGGTTATTGATATCGACAAATGCTCATGTACCCTTTACAGCTCATTTTATCACCAAAGAAAAAAATGAAATCAGTTCAATAGTGTCTGACAGTGAAGTCTAGAAAGTAAACGGGTTTCCTTGCATAATTTGAATTTCACAGATAGGACATACGTGACATATTCATAATTTTTGCAAAGTTCTACATAATTTGATGTTGGCTGCAAATGGGACATAGCACCTTTAACATGGTTCTCGGTGAAGAGTTGAGACGATTTGTTCTAAATCAAGGTGGCATTTACGGGGGCATTTATCGGTAGCTGCGGGGAATATTATGAGGTCAGAAAGAGGTTCGGCAAGAAATGAATAATACACCGCCATAATCACGAGACAAAGAGTGAATGTTAAAGAAGGACATCATCATGGGGTGGAGTGCGGACATTCAACTAGATAACCATCTTTTGCTCCTGAAAATAGCCTTCCTCTGCTCCTGATAAACATACTATTCTCATTGACTGAACTTAGGTAGCAACAAAACACAAAAATCCTGTTTTGGAAGAAGGGAATTGGAATAGATTCGGGCTGAATTCAAGTTCTCCCTTATTGAAATTTTGTTGTTTAAACCAAGTTTCTGAGATGATGCTAGTCTGCATGCCTGACACTGCACTCACACTACGAATTATTTTCTATTTCAGTGATATTAGTTAAAGTAGCGTTATAATTTTAATTGTATAGGCTTAAAAACCATGCTGTTTCATGTTCCTGTCCCGCTTCAATATATTCTTTGTCTTAGAAAAGATACCAGAAATAGGACAATAAATATTTTGTTTTCATAATTTATCAAAATATTGCCTGCTTGAGAGTCAATATGATATTTGGACTTTTGGCTGCTCAGGGGAAATTAGTGTTAAATATGACGAGTTGTTATGATGATGATGATTTTTCGTGTGTGAGAACTAACACATAAAGTATCGACAACCGTACACATTTATTTTTGTTTGTTATTTGTTTATTTTTTGTTTTATCAATAATATGCCATGAATCGACTAACTACAGATAGAGCAGACCTGCATTACAGTTTCAAATACATGTACATTTTTAGGGCACATATAAGATAAGACATTGTCACTGGTCTATACCATGTAAAGTGGACATTCTGACAACAATCCGCACATATATTTGTTATAATATGAGGAGATTAGGCAAGTTAAAATATTCTTCATGACAACCAAAAACATAATTTGAATGGATTTGAGTTGATTAAATAGATTATAACAAAATATTCACAAGTCTGTCACATGCAAATGTGGTTGATTATGCAAGTCCAAGAACTATTATCTAACCCAAATATTCTCGATCATGTCGGATCGTGCAATCCAGCTTTATCGATATCAATTACGTCATATTTTAGATGCGATAAGAACCGAAGGAAATGGAATAATCATGTTGGTTTCCCAAATTGATACAGAAGACGTGGTTGGAAATTGATACTCCATTGTTATTTCGAGACAATCCAGTAATTAGAGCAGAAAGATGATCCAGTGTTACCAGTATTATTTGGTCTACTCAGCGAGTGACGGTTCGGATCAATGGAAAATTGAAACGGGTTCCTACTGAGAAAGAAACCACTATAGGATATCTCATAAATCTGATAAGTTATTCATTTCATTTCAATCGAGTTTAGGGTTTTAATTATGATATCAAGCGAGTAGAATGATTTAATCTTACTATCTGACCCGGTAAGTAAATATGGTAACCTTTTAATCAACAGACATGAATGTAATCTGTATAGTATTGTCTTCTTAGTTGACTTAGACTAAAGATATTCATACGTTATGATGTATCTATTCCATTGAGCATCGTACATCGTCCGTGTGTTGGTTTCCGTCGCTTCTTAGATTGAAACTGCAGATATTTATAATATTTATAAATCCGAATGTTTTCTCTTATTATAGGTAATATCCAAAATCCCCGATATTAAAGTTTCGAAAAGATATGAATTACAATCAAATACTTTTAAATGCACCCTGTACTTTAAATGTGTGGTCGAACATTAGATCTACTCTTCTGATAACAATGCTTATTTCATCATATTGTTATTCATGATTTGGTCACTGATCCTGCATGGACGCCCTGACTTCCCCTTAAATCTAATCAATTTACGGGATCAATAATTGTGGAAATCACTGGATTAATCCATCTCAGATCCTATTTCATTCCCCTGCACTTTTAATGCGGTCTGCACGTAACATGACTTGGGATATTACAAACTATTGTGCTTCCTTAAAATAGCATCCATTGTCTAATCTTGGGTCTTATCTTCATCGATCTCAGATTATGAAGATTGTAGCGCCCTCATGTTTCTCACGATTTTTGGAAAGGATCATTATCGTCAACACAATAGCGTCATGCAAAATAATCAGCATTTTCTCCCTAAAGCCTTCCTCACGACGGAATATATTATCAATACAATACATGTTAAATATCATTTTAGCTCCTTGAATACTGATCGAATCTTCAAAGAAGGGCTTATAAATGTTTCCAGGGTCCGTTTGGAAACAAAAACAGTTTACCACACAGCCTGTCAAAATGAAAGACACAAGGAATCGAGATGCAACTCAAACAACGCAGACGCAAACTTGCATAGAATAATGATGATATCGTGTCTTTCAGAAACCTCAAGAGCACCTAAATGTCCAAATTGGTGAACACCTAGGCAGGGACTTAGGCTCATTCACTGAGTACTATAAAGGTGGAAAAGAAATCAACTTACAAATACGATTTCCGGGGTCTTGTCATCAAGCGATCTTCCAGGGACATTGATACCTAGAGCCGATGGAACTTGACTGGTCAGTACATGGAAGGCTGCTCCTGTAGTGAAGGCACGTACCAAGGCCTCAGAGAGGTATACAGTCACAAAGCCACATCGACAAATACCCATCAGAACCTGGATGGAATAAAGAAGGATTAATGACATTTTTATGGTGCTGTTCATTCATACTCTTTCATCTCCTTTGTGTTCTCAGCCTTTCTTTTACAATTTCTTTTGTCAAATTTTATTTTGTTCTCAATTGTTCTGGTTATCTTATCATTTTCTTCTTCTTCATGAAACGTGCCGTCCACCCCCTCTTTATCACAATCTTCTTTTTTTCTTCTCCTCCTCCTTCTTCTTCTCCTAATTCTTCCTTTTCTTCCTTTTCTACTTCATCACTACTATTCTCATCATCATCATCAATCATCGTCTCCTCCAACTACTCCTACCCTTTTCCCGTTAATTAATTCTTCCTTTTTCCCCTTTCCCCCTTCTTCGTCAGACTCAATCAAAGGGGCCTAATTCCTGTTTTACAAACGAGCCCCTAATCATGGATGTAACTTTTGTCGTTATTCCTGACAACTTTAATACAGCGCATATCGACACATCGTTTAATTTATCATTGCTTCGTATCGTCATAATGATTTGTACCTGTAGGATACCGACGATGAGACAGAGAGCGACGTGTATCTTCACCCTCTCCTCTTCGATGTCGGTGCCGCCATGATTGTGGCCGTCGCCCGAATGCGTCCCGTTGAGTTGAAAATTGTCTCCAGGCGGACCCGTCTCCAGGTCGAGAGGCGGACCCATCTCCAGCGCAGAGGCGGAGGGAAAACGCTCCATCAGGACTCGGCCAACGGTTTCACGGCACATCAGACTCACCACAGCAAAGGTACCTGCAACGAATTAATGTTTCAAATGTGGTCTTCGGAGATAAGCAGGGGAGTTAAAATTCAAACATGTGACATTAAGTTAAGGGTGATTATGAGCGGAAGAGAGCATTGGGATCAGGCGTCCACTCTTGCAATACCAGAACAATTTGGACATAGCAGTTGGTCAAAATTATCATTGTGTTCATTATATTCCCAAATAACCTTGGATAGCCTAGTATGTCTCTCTTAAAGAGAGTAATTATTGTCAGATCTTTGAGCAAATTGGGGGCACCCCTCCCCAAATAGACTCGGGATTATGCAGCACGTTCGACGGAACATGCCCTCAACCCCCCCCCCCCCCCTTCCCTCCTGTCGACGGATCAACCATCATAGAGGATGTAAAAATTTGGGTCAGTTAAAGAGTGTTAAGTAGAGGCTCACTATGAACTAAAGGCAAACGTCTAAGGTTGATGAGATTCACTAAAAAAACCATGACAAACTTTTTACAATATCTGTGTAATTGCTGATGCAACAAAATAATGAAAGTGATCGATGATCCGTCACGGTAACAAGATATGAAAAATTAGGATCGGAGACATGGATGAGGACTGGTTAACGTATTGATAATTGAAAAATAAAATGTAGGCCTACATGTTTCCTTGGATTGCATTTAGATTTGATGGTCTGTATTTCATTCATTTACAAGTAACGGAATGTAAATAAATAACAAAGATCATCCTTGATCCATTTCAATGATAGTTATTTTGACAGGAATAATCATGTTATCATCTTAAATCTTCAACAAATCCTTACCCATAGAGAGATGTTTGGATGTACCCATGAAGAAGTAGATAAGAACAGGAAAGAACGTAGTGTAGAGACCGTAAACAGCAGGTAGTCCGGCAAGGATGGAATAGGCAAGACCTATTGAAAACGAAACAATTATTTTAAAAACATGATTATGATACTATCTTGAAATTTTTGTTACAGTCGCTGCATACATTAGATTACCCGATTACTTAAACACAAGATTGTGAACGAGAGCTTCCATAACCTGAAATAATACGTTAATTAAAAGGAGCCCCCCCCCCCTCCCAAAAAAAATACACGCACAAAAGTAAATAACACATTGAATAACATGATAATCAAACGCAGACTTTATTCAAATGTTAGCATTAATGTTATCATGGGAAGAAATAAAGAAGGCGGGTGAACAATTGATGATGGTGCCATTATTAAAACAAAAACTAAAGATTCTTGCCCATTCACATTCTAGCGAGAAGGTTTACCATCTTTGATCATTCAACAGCAAAATCACTCCATAATGGCTTCGCAAACCCCTTCCTTTCGGATCAAATTCCCTGTATTACCCCTTTCCCTTCCTCTTTAATGTTCAGGAACAGGAATAGACTAGCAAAAATCAAGATCTTATTTGATATTCATAATGACTGTGCGATAATTATGCAGCAGACATCACACTAATGTCACCTTGAACAGCATCCTTCGACAGCTGCTGACAACATAGAATCGGGAGGGGGGAAACGGATTGGTACGTATCGTCTGCTTGACTCTATTCTTGACATTGTTAGTTTTGCTTAATCCATGATTCATGATTTATCATGACAATGGTGTATGTGCAAAGAGGGGCAATCCGGAGCCAAGGACGGGGGAAAATTAGTGGATCATTTGTACTTTGCATGAACCGGGTTTGCTTAACAAGGCGACATTGATCTATAAACGGCGGATCAAGAGCGCAAATGTTGGCAAGGTATGATTTTCCATGGATTATGTATTTTTGTTTAAACTAGTGTTGGAGAATTCCCTTTTCTAATTTCAAATAATATTTTATTTTTTTAAATCATTGCTAGTGCATCATAGTCAGTGGAGTGCATACGGGGGCATGGGGGCACGTGTCTCCCTCTCCCACCCCACATCGTATGACGAAAACAGAGCAAGAAGATAGATACAAAAGAGAAAAAAGAATGGAGAGGAAAATAGTGGTAACGTGATTTTACTACCCCTATCACTACATCATTCCCAGTAGTGGTTATTTCATCTGACTGCTAAGAAAGCAATAAATGCTTGTTAGTAAGCAACCAGAAGACCGACGGCATAAGGTCTTCTCTGAGGGACTTGGTAATGAGGATTAATGCCTTACCAAAGGGCACTGGTTCATCGCCTTGGTTTCGAGCCCGGGTCGCCGGATTACGAAACCACTGCTCTACCGACTGAGCTAACGCGCCTCCTCGTACGGTGCACCCACCCTCCTTCCATGACGCCAGTATACCCTTAAAGCCACTGATCACATTTTTCCTAACATCATGTGAGTAATGTTACCAATGCATCTGGAATGTTTGATCAGTAAATCCAGAAATACAAACATCAGAAACAAGTATATAAACAAAAAGCAATACAGTGATAATACCATACAATATTACTGCAATCTTCAACGACTCAGACGCTATGAATCACTGTATGAATGTTACTTTGAATTTTGAAGATATTTTTTGTCTGGGTTTTCAGCTTAAATGGATAATTGGATGCTTGAATTAGACATTGATAGTCTGAATAGGAGCAGTATGTCACCAAACTGATGAAAGGATTAAGAGGGGGTATAGGGGATTAAGAAGGGTGAGGAAGTCAAGTTAAACGGATGCTTCACCTATATCTCACAGAGAACACTTCTGTTGAGTTATGGTGTGCCTCATTGAAATCATGGATTAGGGGAACACACGTAGTGGAATTACCACGCTCCTCCCAGGCACCTCCTGTATTGCATGCCTCTTTGAGTTCTCTTTTCCTCTCTATATTTTGTTCTCTTCTTATTCATCTTTTCGCTCTTTATGTTTCAAATTTAAACACCTGCTGATACAGCTATAATATATGTATCTTGTAATATTATGTACGTTTGCCTGTCGATCTGGATTTCTATTTTCTAATATCTGGTGCCGGTGCCATATCGGAACCTATCTTTCATAGATTAGTCGATTTTTATTTTCATTTTATAATATCTCCAGGTTTGATATCCCTTTATATATTTTCTCATGTACCCTCATCTTCTAAAGTCGCTATTAGCTGATGCTATCTTCATAGACCTCTGCACCATTTGTCATAAGTCGAGTTCGTCTCGCTTATCTATCTCTTGGTCTCTATCTGTCTGTCTCTGTTTCTGTCTGTCGGTCTGTATGTCTGTCTATCCCTCTCCCCCTCTCTATCTCTCTCTCTCTTTTTCTTTCTCTCTCCCCCCCCCCCGCCCCCCTCTCTCTCTTTCCACCCTCCCCCTCTCTCTATCTCCATACCCCCTTTCGTCTTATTATCCTCCCACGTGTGCAGCCTCGCCTGTTCCAAGTTTATTTAATAAATGAGTCACCAGCGTGCTTGGTTTGCAAAGATTACGTTTTTTTTACATGAAAAATCTGTTATCTTTTAACAAACTTTCAGAGATGCATGAACATGAAAACTATTCCTATAAATACCCCAGCTCGACAGAAGTAAAGGAAATGCTTGTCAAGGACGATCATTTATCGTCGGGGCTCATTTCTGTATGGAATATAATTGTTACGATAGTTTCATGGTCTGAATCTTTAACTAGCTAATTTTCACATCATTTTTTAAAAACACCTCTCGGGGAAAATTGCGAGACATGAAAACTATTTTTTATCTCTGCAGGAACGTTTTTAAACATTGCTTTTAATCACGAAATTTCAAAAAGATTCTATGATATTCTTAGACATGCACGTTTAATAAAAAAAAAGAAGATGTAGTTGCACAAGACGTTTAAATCTGTAAAATAAATACTTTCAATAAATAGATAAAATACAGAAACTGTTTAATGAATAGTATGTCAGAGTAGATCAATAAATGATTTTAAAAATCGTGAATAGAACATTTTGAACGATGGAAAGGGAGTTGAAGATAATCAGCAGATAGAAGGGAGGAAGACTCGTAATTATCATAGTGGGATTATTATTATTGCCCTCACCTGAAATCGGATTATAGGTGTTAGATAGAGTTATAGTTAGGGCGATGCTGATATATTTTTGACCTTCAGGTGACACGACTTTGAAGTTTTACTAAACCATCAAGGTTTAAACAGCTTATGATAGGCACACAACTGACAACAAAGGTGTGTTATACAATACAAAAGGAACAACAGACAAGCAACAACAAAAAACAGACAGGCAAAAACAGACAAAAATAGAAGAATCTTAAGTTGGAACTGACAGTAATAATTATTTTAACGGTCTAAGTATTATTAATTTGAAACCATGATGACTAGAGGCTAGACATAATTAATCTGATATCACAGATCGAATTTCGAAAGGACAGACAATGATATACAGAAGTAGGTCGAATTATAGCCTTTTAGACTCAGGGACCGGAAGTCCCCCGCTAAAATCTAGTTCAGTTTAGTTCAAACACATACTGGATATTCAAATTACCAATGATAATTCTCTTTGGAAAATGAATTGATATGAAAACGAATCAATTTCGTAAAATCTTTCACGAAAGCATTCAAACAGATATTATGGAATACATTTGTGTTTAATGGAAAAATATTCGTTCGATACAAGACATCGGCTGTTGTGGCAGACAATGTGAATACAATCATGAGATAATTCGTTTCATGACAAGATATTATATACACAGCATGACAATGCAACTTATGAAAAGTAGTAGATTGGCTACACAGATCACATGCAATGACAATGCAAGCAGCAGAAAATATTATTTTTGCCTCTAAACTTTCCCATCACCATCGTATTTGATTTATTAAATTTCACGCGTGCAATACTATACGACCCTCTTCAGTTCACGCATCGCGATTCCACAATTGGAAACCTAGATATCACGGGTCAGTGGTGCTCATATGTCTCTGGTGAGTGCGAGGTAGCTACCGAGGGGTGCAAGGTGACCATTCTACAACCTCTGGGGCTCATCCTTTCAGGATATTGGATTAGTGACAATAATCATGGGGATGACCAAATGACCTCAAACACATTGCCCTACATTTAACTTCCAGGTCATTCAAGTAAAGCAAAGCAAGGCTATAGAAGTATGACTTATAGTCCCTACTGAAAACAAGGGATTTTAGTTGCTTATTGTTCAGAACGATAGAGCAATTTGAGATTACATACTGACCTCAGATGACAGGCCATGTGACGTAGGTATGAAAATAGCAGTCAGTGATAAGATATTATATACGCAGTGGAAGTGAATCATAATAACTTTGTCATTGCAAAAGGTTAACGGTATTGTTTGATTTAAGATTCAGCTTAAGCTTAATTAGACATTTTGACGTAATGTACGCACACCCAGTTCGTTTACATGGAGATGTTTATGAAAACAGTGGACAACATAAGATGGAGGTGATACAACAAACGCAGAGTCCAAATTATTTTGATAGGAATATTGGACTGCAACGTCAGTGGTACCATAATATTTGTTGTTGCTAGTACGTCATTCAAACTGCTAATTTGGCCACTGCTGATAAAAAGTAAATAAATAATGTGCTTATAGGCGCCTATCAACCAAAGTGCTGCATGCATCAATAGGAAACACTCAAATTCACATGATCTATTACTTCCTTAAAGAAATGAAAGTAAGAGATCAATGTCCGAAATGAATTTCCTTAAAACGCTTTTTTTTTTTTTTTTTTTCCCCCTTCAGGATTTCTCAATTTTGTAATACATTTGCCCCCTCCCATCCCCTGGGCCATCTTGGGGTTTGTAACGTTTGGTCAAAGTGTTGTGTACGATTGATGACACACAGTTGTAGATTTCCCTGAAGATGTACGCAACCCTATGTGAAGGACTAATATTATCTACAGTTCCAATTCCTGTCATGGAGGACTTTTACTGGTTTCACTTGGTATATGACTTTGTGACCAAGTAATGATTATCCTTGTCTTGTGTGTGTGTGGGGAGGGGGTATCCTTTCACCTTTTGTTTGTATTATGATTTTACTTTAGAACAATGAAATACGTGTATTTGGGGGCATTTTGGGTCCTGGCACGTATCGGGAGAGGGGGCAGGGGCGGCATGACATTAGTTCTTCTACTGGTTTCTTCTAGAGGTCATAGTTACGAAATGACACATCATCTGTATTTCAGCTGTTGTCCATTAAGAGACTACACAATCCCTCTCAAGAAAAATATACTATTGCTCATCTCATTCCTTTGGGGTTTTCTCGGGAGGGGCAAATTGGTTTTTATTTTTACATTTTGGCAACATACTAAGAAATGGGTATTTTTGTCTTTGCCAAGTCGCTAAGGGGACAGTTTCAACCACTACTCCCTTAAAACCTGATCATACTTTTGGCGAAATATTAATTCCTTCTTAACCGAATGCAGCGACCCGATACTAACCGCATCATCATGTGACTATTCATGTCAGTGTCTTGGCAATTTCCATGCAATTCCCTTGAGAACTCAACCTTAAAAAGTCGCCCGTCTCTAACTAATTTACAGAACATCGGAAACTCGTTTGTATTAACTGAAGGTAGGGGTCAGGGGAAAGGAATAAGGTAATTTTCCGATGATTAATAATTTCATTACCACGTGACAAACTTTCAATTTCTTTCGTCTGTTTTCTGCGGGTCAAAATGTCAACTTCAGTTTCCCCCATTCTTGTGACGTCACAAACAGCCTGCTGGCCTCCCCCATCCTGTGTGAATGCCATTAAAGTTGTATTTGACCGAAATTTTAACCTCAAGAAAATAATCATGGGCAGTATGTTCATGAGAATAACATAACACTTGGCACGAGATATGGGAAGTAAATATAAATTACTCATCTTTTTTTATTAAGAGGCGGACGATTTTAACATAAAATTATCTTAGAGCCTTATTCACTATCTCCGCATCGTTCTTTGATCGGTCTGACAATAATTGCATCTGTTAGACTTGTCTTATTAGGACGGAGTCTTAAATTGAAGGGAAAAAATAAACATTGGCAGCGACTACGTTAAGATAAGTTGAATATGATGTCATTTTCAGGAAGTTGTGATAAGGTCTAAATACGTATTTATTCCAAGCATTCTAGAATATTTTATGGGCCAAAACAACGGCCAAAGGTGAAGTTGACAATACACAGTACACAGCACACACTCTTGAAGAAACCGTCAACCCATCGCCAAGTCGTAAGGAAGATACATTGAGGATTCTAAATACATTAATGAAGTCCCCCCGGTGTTACCATAGAAACACATCCGGGTACGGCTAAAATTATCCAGGCTACATTACGGTTGGGTCATGTTCAAATTGCGTTAGATCGAGGGAATTTCCTCTCTATAATTACAGGCAGTGTGTGTGAGGATATGGTTGTCTGCTGCCACGACGTCTAGTAACGATATGTCATCTTCCTGATCAGAAAAAAGTCAGGGCAATGAAAACGAGACGATGCCAACAATATTAAATTGTTGAAAATGAAATATTGCTTTCTTATAGTCTTAAATCGTATCGCTTGCTTATGATAAATAGGCTTTTATAACTAAATTGTTGTGATGGGTTTTGAGAGCCTCCTAATGAGTCACCAAGCCTTGATTCAACAGCGTATCATTCTGTGTATGAAGCTTTATTCTGTATTTTATTTAAGTGAAAATAATTATCTATGCAATCATTAATGTTCACAGGCACATTCTTCAGATCATTTTCTTAAGGAAATAATATTTTTATCCCTATAGGCCTCATTTTCATGGCCGATGAGAGTAAAGAGAAATGCAATGGTGGAGAGGGGTTCGGGGTGGCGCTTAAACGATTAATGCAATTTCACAGCTCCCCTAGCCTCCCCCTCCATCTCTCTCCCTCCCACCCACCCACCCCCTCACTCTCTCTCTCTCTCTCTCTCTCTCTCTCTCTCTCTCTCTCTGTGTTTGTCTGTCTTTCCCTCTCTCTTTCTCTCTACCCCCCTTCCCCCTCCCCTCTCTCTTTCGACTTGTGTACACTAATCCTTGTTCATATCATCCGTGAAGCTCACGTGTATACTGACTCACATCCTTGCCAAGAAAGCTTCTCTTGGGTTCCTTCTGCCTGCCAGTTCCACTCTAGGTCTTTGTACTCCCGACCCCCTGTTAGATTAAGGTACTCGACAAGGGTGCTCTTTTTATGTCATTGCGTTTCTATGTTTAGCTCACTGGTTTGCGGGTTGATACAGCCGGGGCGTGTGGCATTTGTTCCCCAGGGCTGTCAAACTCCCAACTTAAACCCCACTCAGGAAAGGCACTCCTCATTAACAAAAAAAGAAAGTGATTTCTCCAACTAAAGGGTTGAGGTATATTGCTCCTGTAACCAAATGACTTTTGTTCAAACCCTTGCAAACTTAATTTTTGTTCTGATGCAGCTGCTCAATTTGGCGCCTCGATCTTTGTCATCAGAATCATCAAATTCATATTAGTTCGAAGTTTACTCCCTTGAGCAGATTGTCTGGCTACGAAACACTTTGAGAACTATGAAGAGCTTTGGAGAACATTTTCCTTACACAGCAAGAAATAATCATTCCTTCCTCTTTCATCCTTTATCTGTATCTCATTCCCTCTCTCAATTCTTGTTTAAATAGTTCATGTTTGTTTGCGATATACTTATTAAATACATTTTTCATTGAAAACCAAGATAACATTAAAATTATTTTGAAGGAGATAGAGACATTGCGATAACTTTTACCCAATACATACATTATCTCTCATTGGATGATGAGACATTGGTCGAATATCAAACAATCGATTTTTTATGACGACGATAAATGTAGTTTGTTCCGTTGTAACCAATGCTTTATAAATTCATTGATTTTGATCTCGAAGTGTTAATTAATCTCATTTTCTGCGAACAAGTCGAACATAATATAGTCTTCTTTACATATTAATCTAATGAAAGCTCACCAAAAATTACAGCAAAGGATTATCGACATAATCTATCATAATGATAAAAACAATGCTTTTCGTGGATTATTGCGTCGTGATGAAGTTTTAGATTAGTGACTTTTATTCAAACAGAAAATTTACTGTCTGTTTGTGGATTTGTTTATGTATGGTCTTATCAACTCAATCGAAACTAGCATAAATATTTAGCCATTTCCATGGAGCTTATTATCCGTCCATCTCTTTAAAACTTAACCTATTAAAAATCAATCAAGAAAGTGCATAGAGTCATTTATTTTAGTCTCGTCCAAGTAGGTAACGATAAGAAACTAGCCAAGTGGCAACCAGCAACTTTGTTGTGAAAAATAAACACTATCATGAAGTTCAGCCCACATTCGTTTCTTCTTCCCATCTCAGGCTTAATGGGTATTTACTTTCCCTTCTGTGCCTCAACGCCAAGCACACTGGCATCGAGTTGAAGGATACAAAATGAGGGATAAAGTATGACTTTTCAAGTGTCGAGATTTCTAAATATTCCCCTACCTAAACTTGTCTGTCTCGTGCCTAAGCTAACATTGACGCTATAGATATTAGAGAAAGAGAAGGAGCATTAAAGAGCTTATACAGAAGCACGCAAGGAATACAAGTGGACAACGTTTTCAAAAGAATTATTTTTACGAATTAGTTTTGCTCTCCAAGCTAGACTATACCACGCTTGCCTATTAAAGATTTCAGAATTCACACGCTCTGTCTCATGTTATCTCACGACGGTCTTGCAAGTTTGGTTGTGTCTGTCTGTCTGTCCTAGTATCTCCTTGGTCTGCCTCTATGTCTCTCCCCTCCTTCCTACTGTCTCTGTCGCTCTCTGTATGTCTCTATGTCTCTCCCCTCCCTCCCGCTGTCTTCGTCTCTCTGTCTGTATGTCTCTCTCTCTCTGTTTCTCTCTCTGTTTCTCTCTCTGTCTCTCTCTGTCTGTCCTTTATTCTCTCCCTTTCTCATTTCTCATGTGGTACCATGTACCACATCGTATACAGGTTTCAAATCCATGCCATGAAACTGACGTAGTTTAGAAAGATCTGTAGCTACATTCCTCACTCTCGGCTCAGGTGAAGTAAAATAAAATAGGGGTACGGTAAGAAGACATGCCTTGAATACTTGCCTTATAATAATTTTATTGAGGGGAAATAATACCAGCGATGTCTTAAAGAAGGAGCGTTCTGTGCTCCCCAACCCAATCCCCCCCCCTCTCTCTCTCTCTCCCACCCTCTCCCCCTCTCTCTCTCTCTCTCTCTCTCTCTCTCTCTCTCTCTCTTTCCCCCTCTCTCTCTATCTCTCTTTCCCTCCCACTCTCTTTACCATACCATAATCTTACCTTGAGGAATATTGACGATGCCCATGGTAATCCCAGCGATCAAATCAGATGACAGATACTCCCTGAATTTGTAAGCAGGTATCCACTTGCACACAGGAAGCACCGATTGTGCGGCCGATTTAACTGCGTTTCCACAACTGAAAAATTGCCATAATTAAGTTTAGATTGCTTATGGTAGACTGGTTTAAACACATACTTCAGTATATACTTCATACTACAGTACTTAAAGAAGCAAATGTGCTAACGTTAGATGTATCAACTATAAAAGTGAATATAACATGATGCTAAAAGAAGGAAATTTAATGTTTTGTTTGCACGCGTTACATAATTTTAGGCAATACGGAATCATCGCAATGGGGAATAATGTCAGTCTTGACAAATCTAGTAATCAAATCCTCCTCTAAATTAACCTATTTCAGGTTTGTCATTATATTCAATCTTAAAATGCAATGTACATTGTCCCTCATAGTTTGATTGGATAGCAGAGACGTGGAGTGTTAATTGCTAAATATTTCGTTGATCACAATCGGGGTGCGAAGGTCATTTTGATTTATTCAACATTTCACATTGGCTCTAAAATTTTTATAATAGAAAGTATGTTAACATAATGGTATTATTATTCTTCCGGAAACAACATTTCTGGAATTATGATCGCTAATATGCATTATTTTTCAATTTTTGTGAGCGTTAATTACTATATCAAACTGTTTCGTAGCATGATCTATGCTTAGTTATCATGTAGTGTATCAAACGACATTTGACTTAGATGATCTAATGGGTGCCTTTTTAAAATATATTCAACATGCACTGTATATCTTACTTGAACTGCTTCATCTTTTTCTCGATCCGTTGCCTGGCTGTCTTGACTTCTTGATGAGGTGTAAACTTGTGGTTGAATTCCAGGTTGGTGTACACCGGTCGGTCGATCTTCATCTTCAGTTGCCCTGGACCGAGAGGTTGAGGACGATCTTCGCCAGTGGAGACAGTGTCCTTACTTGATCGTTTCTTACGATCTCTACGTTCTCTACCTCTTCGTCCGCCTCCATCGCCGTCGCCATCACCACCGCCGCCGCCGCCGCCGCCACCACCACCACCTCCTCCTCCTCCTCCACTTCCTCTACCACCACCACCACCACCATCATGGCCATCAAGACCAATTTCATCTAGCCCTCCTCCTGCACTCCCAAATCCAAAGGTAGCGTTCCCATTGAGTGGGATGTTGTTGGTACGAGTAATACCATTGCTCATAGCGATGGTCACACCATCACTGCCGCATCGCCCTTCTCCTCCTCCCGTACCTGCATTCCGCTGGTTACTCAGGTCTCCGTTCCGAAATTCACAGAAATCGGGAAGATCACGAAAATCACTCAAATCTGGGTGCGACTGTTCGACTTTAATGGAGAAATCCCGGTTAGACATGATGCATTAATCCAGCTTAACGAATCTCCAAAGTAGTGGGGAGAATAAACCGCGATCACGCGGAATGTTTGAGAGAAAATAGATGCCAAACTTGCTTGATCGGTAAGTGGACCATCAAGTGCTGCGAAATTGATAAATTGTAACTTGCTGATGTCAAGATGCGTCTGGTAAGTAAGCTGACAGTGTAATGACGATGCTTTTAGCTCCAGACTAAAAGGCCTGTAAGGAGAGCTTCATGCTCAGCTACTGATGGAGACACAACATGCTGTTTACAAGTGAGATTTGATGAATACAAATTTCGAAAATAGGAATTAATTAACGAACAGGATGCAAACTAAACACAGTTAGTTCGTCCACTAGTCCTAACACAGATCGAATGACAGCGAATATGTCAACTGTGTTTCGGTGCGAGTGAAACGCAAATGAAAATCACAATGAAAGTTTTCAAATCATGACTTTCTTTCAGGAACGAAGTAGGTTCTCCTGTCGCGATCAAATCCCCATCCCCTCTCACGTTAACAAAGGAGGTAGAAAGACAAGTTCAGTGACGGGTTTCTATGACGAATATCAAGGGTAGTCTGTGATTAGCTGCCGTAGTTGCATACCCTCCTCTGCGCATGCGCAGTGGCTATGGTGGGCGGGGTCTACATGGGTTCCCCAAAAGAGATGCGTGTGCACCTCTAACAAGGATTGTGTATGCCCCTACGTGTTGATACCCATGTTGAGTGGGAGGGGAAGGGGGAAGGGGGAAGGGGTGCATAAGCGTGTGTGACTGTGATAGCTGGGGTAACCAAAGTGACCTGGAAGTCACAAAGGGATGAATAATGCATGCATGACTTTTTTCTTTGATACGACTCAACCTAGTCGAAGTTCGAGGACGTGTGTTCCTCTTTGGGGATGTAACGCGTGATAATGAAATTTATATTGCGGTTAGTGATGAATATAATGTGAGTATTAATAAAGTACTAATTATATTCATCCAGGTGATATATGAAGTTTCCTACTTATTTTCTTACGTTGGCTATTAATATTTTTTTAGGGATAGTTATTTTTATTTTCTTAGCAGATACGTTATACTTTTCCTGTCAGGGAAATGAAAATGTCCAGTGTTACAGTTTTGGGCGACCTGTTGCACTTATGTCATCGCTTTGCTAGAAATAGTTTTACTTCAGTGTGGTTACAGCCTCAAATTAAGTTAAAATTATCACATTACCCCCGGCCCCTCCCCCATTAGAATTAAAAGCGACAGACTACTAATTATCACCTAATTATTGATGACATCAGGCGGCTTTGAATGGAGGAAATAGATACAAGAAAAGAAGTGTCGAACCTATCAATCCGTAATCGTCAAACACAGTAAATATCACGATGTCATTATAAGAAATCAGTGATTTCATTTTATGAAAACAATTTTAGTGAATTCCCCAGTCTTGTAAACTCTAAATTCTTTAAAGTGTTAATAAGGTACCTTGACACTGAAAATGGTTAGACAAAAAAATAATTAAATTGGTTGTATTGATGAATTCAATTTTTTTTTAAAGACAGCGCATTGAATACTTTCAAGCGCAAACCAGTATCATACGCAACGGTACAATTAAAAAACTAAATACAAATTATCAAATAAATAATAATGAAAAACAACGACAACAACAAATTACTGCAACTACTACGACTAATACTACTACTACTACTACTACTACTACTACTACTAATACTACTACTACTACTACTACTACTATACCAGCACTAATATTACTACTTCTACCACTACTTACACCACTACCAAGCTACCACCACCACCACCACTACCACCACCACCACCACCACCACCACCATCACTACTTCTACTACTACTTCTATTACTACCATATTACTACTACTACGACTGCTGCTATACCGCTACCATGACTACGCTGCAGTTACGTCTAATACAGTGGGGCGCTTCGGGTTTAGGGGGACACGGAGTTAACTGCCCCCGTGATTAGCAATGAAGAATGGGAAAGTAAAAAAGAAGGTAAGAAGAAATATGAAAGGAAGCGAAAAGCGAAAAAGAGGTTAAGAAAGAGAGAGAGAGAGAGGGGGAGGGAGAGAGAGAGAGAGGGGGAGGGGGAGAGAGAGAGAGAGAGAGAAAGGGGGTCAAAATACAGATGTGACTAAACTAAAATTAATGAAGGATGTGATAAGCTATGGTTGCATGGGATCCAGTTCCATAAAACATCGTGAGGCATGGATATAAGGAGCTATTGTTTCTTAGGATAGCACATTAATGTCAAAGTTTGATGGGAACACGGTTGTATGACTAAATCTGGGGTGGGGCATAGTGGGGGGGGGCGTGTGTCCTCCTACTGAGTTTTCTCTCTTTTTTCAAATAGAGAACATATTAGGTAAATAATTGATATATTTACTGAAGTTCAATCAGTGCAGTCTTCTTCTTTCGTGTCCATCATCTGAGCTCAAATTTTCTGCCAGGCTCTTGCCCACTGAAGATCCTTCTCATATTGCTGCCACTATAGGTCTTCAAGGCAGCATTAGTCATCTAGGAGTGGGCATCTTAATAGAAGTTACATAGATTGCATGGATGTTCCACACTCACAGTCAGTGTCTGTGTCATCTGTGTATCCCTATTATTGTTATGCATTTTGTATTTGCATCGCCCCACCCCTGTGCGAAGTCTATCAGGGGAGCCCCAAACAACCATCTCGGATGTACATTATCATTTATCTTTCAAAATTCACAACTTGTGTGCATCATTACTCATCTGAGCAATTCCAAGTCTCAAATTTCTGAAATGTTCACCCACTCCCAGCCCCCATTTTTAGTGTTTAATCCACCAATTTTCTTTCAAAAGTGACAATATTATTTTGTGCATTTAAAATCACAGGGGGAATCCCCAACCCATAGCCCACCCATGTGTACTCACAATTTTCCGTCAAAAGCAGATACCACTTTGTGAATCATATAACGTATTTAGGGATTTGGAAAATCGCCAGTTTCTCTTTGCCCCCCACCCCCTCCCCCACCCAATCCCGCCAGTGTTTGGAACAACCGTGATGACGCAAATGTTTGTTCCGCCCGCACTCACCGAATCTCTTGTGCCGACTCTGTTAGATGGTGATAATGATAACACATCTTCATAGACAGGGTTAAGGAACGAAAAAAAAGTTTATTTAAAACATTGATAAATTGGATTAATTTGATTTATCGTAATCTTTAAAATGCACACCCAGTTGTCAGAGAATATATTATAGTTCAATATAGTTTGATATGATCTCATGTTTACAGTTTTATATAGCACTGATACAAATAGGTACCGCCTCTGTATGTTTAACCCAAAAGAGAGGGAAATTTGTTCAGGCGATTTGTTTCTAAATGAGGCATTAGATTCCTTATTTCGCTTAGGCTACAGTAATCATACCATCAAACTTTTGCAACCCAAATTATCTTGAGATCGTGTTCATCAACTGATGTTATTTTCTGTCCCCGCCTCTTGCACCTCCGGAAAAATTCTAGATTTATTCTCAACTTCATTTCTAGAGAAACTAAATATTCTTCCCTTTTTTGCATATTTCATGCCTTTTTCCTAACATATCACTCCCCTCATTGCCCCCCTCTCCTCCCTCTAACTCTCTGTCATGTGCATTTTTTGTTTCCGACACCCCCCCCTCTCACTCTACCCTCTATATCTCTGCTCCCCAGTATACCTGCCCCCTTATATGGCCCTCTCCCTCTTCCTCTCTCACTTCAAACTCATTCCACCCTACTTTTGACCTTAAAATAGCTACCTTCCTTTTTCTTGAACTTGTACCCTTGCCAGCGTTGCTGGCCTTTCCATTCCATTTTTGGAAATCGGTTAGGCATTTCTCGTGATCCTGAACAGGATGGCTGACTGCCTTGATATAATCAATATAGACGGGTAAAACAGGGGCTCCTATAATCGTTCGTAATACCTTTACCCGACCCTTTCCTTAATGAGATCGGAACCGTCTCTTCCTTTTCATTTTTCCCTTCCTCCTACTGTTTTGATCCCGCTTCCTTTCTAACATTCACCATTGACACAACCCCATGCTCATACTCTAAAAATTGCACATTGATCATTTTCCGACCTACATTCTGCATTTATGAATATGCAAATAAGCCTTAAAGCCCATCTGTACTAGTTTAGCTAGGAGGGATTAGACCACCCAGGAAGGTCACTAACAGGTGGCTATCTCATCAACTCAGCTCTCAATTAACATAAGAAAAAGAGGATCATGGGGGACCAATGGTCACCGATTAGGCATTTTCTATAAGAGGGAGCAAGTAGCTACAAGTAGCATAGTGGGCCTTTAAAAACGATCGCAAACAGTGGCAAAGACTTTCAAAAAAATCGACCCAGTGCAAAATTTGATAACTTTGTGCGTCTCCTCAATAAACGTACGGGCAATGCAATGACCAAGTAACGTCATCCGAATGTAGTTTCTTTGTGCAATACGATAGGGTATTGAAAGTTAATTTAATTTACAGTAATTAGGTACAACATAAAAAATTATTTTAGATCATGTTCTCCTACCTGTCTTATAATTTCACTACCAGGGGGGGGTGATCGGACTCTTCTTTAAACCGTTAAACATGCAGATGTGAATATCGTATTCCTTTGATGACGTATATACACCTGAATGGATTATGACATTTAGCTCTTGAAGGTGTCAGCGTTCCCAAGAAAACAAGGTGTCCGCTCTCCCTATAGATAAAAAACGAAATTTCCTTTGACGTAAGAAGTGCTTGGCACCGACATGGATGCATTTCAAAGAGTCGTTATCAAGTGCTAAACAAAATCCCTTGGGTTGTGATAGTGCTTGACTAACATCTCAAGACGGTACACATTTAGTCTTATAGAAACCGATGACTATAAGAGCATGGTTGTTTTAAAGCTGTTTCCGTTAACCGGATGAAACTCACCGTTCGTTCAAATCAACTTGTAAATAAACTCAACACGAATACCCGAGAAGTAATAAGTCTCAAATCAGACATAATTATACCAGTGACTTTCATCATGGACCAACTACGATTATTGGTGTAGTGACGTATCCAGAGACTGTTAAACAAGGGAAATTAAATCATCTCTGCATTGCATGGATGAAACATAATGGGGTTCAGCATTAGGTAACATTCATTTTAATGCTCTTCTACATATATATAATATATATAGGTACAGCTGTAGCTTAATCATTTAATAGTTTTACTTTAGAAAAACGCAAACAATATTCTCCCCCCCCCCCCCCCCCCATTTAACAATACAAGGTAGATGGATGTAATAGGGCAAAGTACTACTAGTACCCTGGCTCTAGCCAACCTACCCTAAGACGGTGAAAGCATTTAAGGAATTGCTTCCTTCTATAATAACATTACCTACTCTTAACCAAGAATGTACGTGCGTGTTGGCAAATGTAGATTAATATTTTTACCGAAATAGTTCTGCGGCAGGGACTTGAATAGCGAACCAAGCGAACCACAGTCAGGCGTAATTACTAGAGACCACAACACCCCCCCCCCCCCCCCCCCCTGGCAGATAAATATACATTTAACGTGTGTTCTTTCAGTCAAATTACACATGAATGTTTATTAGATAAACATTGAACAAAATTATGTTTAAAGAAAAACTTAAATAAACCTATATGCAGATGACAAGCGAAAGCACGGGCGCAGTTTTCTCAACGACAAATAATTTGACGGACATAGACAATACTACTATTACTGTCTTAACAGACAGGCGTATAGTCAATTTTGACTGAACGCCAAAAATACAAACAACAGCAACAACCTATAGGCAGGAGATTGTGATCTCCATGGTGCATTGGGCGGATGCTATAACAAGTAACAAGATACCGAAACTTTGATATGTATAAAACTGAGGGAGACAGGGAGAGTTTCACGTACAATATTTCACTTGCTTATGATATACAGAGCACATGCTTGATTTATATCAGACCCCCCCCCCCCCCCATTCTGCTTTTGTTGGTGTTTGTCTAGATCATTTAGATTGCTTTAATATTGTTACCATCGGAAAAAGTACGCAGTGTTAAAGCCCCTCTAAAGTGTTGGGAGCCCCAAAAGTGTGATGGCAAAATTTCACTTAAGCTGTATCATAATGCGAAAGAGGACATTTCTGGAAGGATTTTAAAAACAAATGTTTGAAGTCGAATATTGTTGAAAGAATACAAATTTAGGTATTCTGCGTACAACAGAAAATCCAAATTTATTCTTTTATTGAAATTATTTTGTGTTCAAACACTTTTTTGGTGGGAGGGGGATCTTTGCAGAAGTGTGTTTGAAATGACATCCTCTTTCACATTATGATACAATTTAAGTGAAATTATGCCATCAAATTGTTGGGACACCCAACATTTTATAGGGACTTTAATGTCTTTTGTATCATTTTTATATCTATTGTGTGTACAATTTAGTGGCATTCTTATGTATAGTTTCGTTATGAATTAAAAAAACTGCAAAGATGTAAAATGTGAAAATTGATAATTGTTGAAACTTTAAAGCTATGGAAAGATCGTAATAATAGAACAGATGTTACAAATGATTTAAATCTTTTTATGCTAGGGTATAATATCTTTTATCATCATTTAGTATGTGAAACCTATCAGAACTGCATACATGATTGTGATCATATTCTAAATTTGACAATGCAGAAACGTTTGGTAGAGATGTTATCCCTTGTAAAATTATATATAGTCCCTATTTTTTGTTAAAGGGCAAGTCCACTTCAATAACTTACTTTCAATAGAAGCAAAAATATCAGACAAACTAATCAAAACAAGTTTTAGCAAAATAAAAGCAAAATATTTTGTTAGTGGACGTAGCCTTTAATGTAGAAAGCTAGAGAGAGATGATAAATATCTAAATTATGAAGTAGGTATATTCTTACAAGAATATATAAAATATGCTCCCACAGAGGAATGTCTTAATTTCTCGTATTGATAGAATATACCTCTATTTGTATTTGCATTTTATTATTTAGTAAACGTGTCGATTTATCATGTCTTGCTTAAAGTGGTATACTTAATTAATACGGAGCATTTAAGCCCTACATGATTATATTCCTTTTTCACACGTTGTTTAATAATTGCTGTTGTTGTTGTTGTTTCCATTGACCTTATTGATCACACGCCCATTTATGAATGATAATACTTTTAATCTGTCGATTGTAAGACTTGTCTTAATCATATGACACCTGGGTGACATGCGTGGTCATAGGGAAGATGACGGGCCAGATGGGGGTATACATCTATAAAGTTCACGTTTAATCCATCCAGATCTAAATATAAAGTATAGTATAATCAACATTTCCTATATAGAGGTGTAATCCATTTTCCTTATACGGATTTTCTCTTGAACTGCATGTGACCCCACCCCCAACCAACCCCCACCACCCCCGACCTCCGACTCCGAGCTTATTCGCGTCGATTATGCAAGATCTTCCCCTATAGACACAGCCCTGTCAATGATAACTATAACTTCATGTATATCAATAACTGTGTTAAAAACTGTACGTCCACACATAGATTACGTCTATGGTCCACATAAGGGGGCTCATTACCCGCCCCTCCCCTATCTCCGGTGTGTAAAGTCAATACGGGCCGATTTTGTGTGTATTACGAGCCGGACTTTGTTGCGTGAAAAGTCCCCCTTTACCGGTGATTTTGGGAACATGAATGCGGTCCCTCCGACCCCGGAGTGTGTGTGTGTGTGGGGGGGGGGGGGGGTGGGCTCATTACGGTTATCGGAGAGATATGTCTCACCTTTGTCGTAATCACATAAAGTGCAGTCTTTGCAGGGGACCAATTAATGCATAATGGTTATTGTAAAGGCTCGATTAAGTAGTGTTCTATGACAAAATATTCGTTAAAAGTATTATGGAATTGAAGGTAACCAATAAAGACTTATTTTATATTTTAAAAACAAAACAAAACTAAAGTTGCTGGTACGTGTACATCTAGGTTGTTTTGCTTTTAGATATTTTGTTTTACGAAACACACTTAGAATTATATTTAAAAAAAGTTATGTCATAAACACAGTAAATTCTACGAGTATAATCTTGTTTATCATGACCTACTTTTTATTGTATACTGATTTTTCATCGGAATTGAGGGACCCAAACTTTGCTTGCATGAAGCATCACTTAATACCCAAGAGACAACCCCATTCGCTCAAGTCAATTAACTTATATCCGACATAATCAATACATTTCTGACAGACTAAAAGGCTTAATCGTTGCATAATCATGTTAAACAAGAAAACGGTTGTCATCAAGATGTCTTATTAGATGTTCCGTGATTTCACAGGCGGTCGATTCATTTATGATGATGATAATTTCAATCGCGTCGAGAAGGGGCGGTGTGATCTTCTTTTTGTTTTAATTGGAATCGGAATGTGGCCCCTTTCACACAGGATGTGCTGTATTAATTAAAAGAGGTATCATCCATTTATGAGGATATGGGTGTGAGGCTGAAAGGAACATTTTAATTGAAGAGGTATACAAGTTATGCAACCATGTGCGTTACGCAAATTTTGTTTTCTTTACTTGAACCTGGACGGTCTGGAGCCGGGGTCTGGTCCAGACGATCCATCTTATCGTTGCCTTCCTGTAGTCATGCAGATGTAAGACAAGGGCCATAACTTCCTGCAGAACTATTGGCGTAGCCCCGGTGCAGCCATTGTGGGGGCAATGTTGTCGTGATGGGGCGGCACTGGTCTGACTATTAATGAAAATACGAGAGATTCAGGACTTGGTGAGAGGAGCTGGGTGTGAGAGTGAGTCATTATGTTTCAAGATGGGGCACCACTGGTCTGACTATGGATGGAATGTGAGAGAACAGGACTGAGTGAGAGGAGGGTGTGAGAGTGAGTCATTGTTTTTCTTTAAATAGATTGCCTCTCTTTCCTTTCCTGTTCTCTCCTGCTATGGCCCCACGTGCACTCCTCTCCCTTCCAGTGGTTATACCATGCACCTTCTAGAATTGTCAATCTCTCGATGGAGCTAATAATTGTTCGTTTGAAGAAAATGATTATGTGGGCATTTAATGATTTAGATATATAACAATAATACAAGACTCAACTATAAAACAAGTTTTTCCAGTGTTTCTGCCATTTTTGTTTTAGCGCTCTGCAAGCACTTATGCTGTTATAGTGTTAACTAAAAGATTATGTTCCCCAATCCAGGCGCGGATCCAGCCGGCGGCAGGGGAGGAGCCAAAGAGGGGGCCCAATTCGTGAGAAAATATTGAGCGGCGAAACAGCCAGCCGGTGCATAAGGGGGGGGGGGGGGGGGGGGGGGGTCACTTTTTCAGGTAATATTTGGCATCGACTCAGCCAGCCGATAATTCGCTCAGTAAGGGGGGGGGGGAGGGGGGAGGGGTAGTGAGCACTATTTTTTTTCCTCGAAAATTTAAAAATCGCACCTCCCCCTCCCCCTTGAGCACCAGGGGAGTGGGCCCGTCTCCAAATAAAGGTAACATTAACGTGTTTTTACCCCCTGGGGGCCCGGACCTTCTGGATCCAGATCCAGCTGGCGGTGAGGGACGGGACCCAAGAAGGGGCCCAATTCGTGAGAAAATATTTACATATTTTGCTAGCGGCGACTCAGCCGACCGGCCGAATAAGCGGGGGGGGGGGGGTAGGTAGCGCTGTTTTTTGGGGGTGTTTTTTTTAGTAAATATTTAGCGGCGACTCAGCCTGCCGGCCGAAAAGCGGGGGGGGGGGGGGAGGGTAGGGGCCATTTAAAAAAAATTTTTTACACAACACCCCCCCCCCCTGGCCCCCTCACCTCCCTGTATCCGCCCCTTCATGGGACAAACTCGTTTCCCGAGCCAGCAATATTCTTCAGATACTGAGGGTCAATATTAATATATATTTTCTTTCATTTCTGAGGAAAAACCCTAACATATTCTCTTTTGGAAACAAGCACGAGAAGGAGTCGAAAATAGATTTGCAAAAAGTGCAACATAATTTTATAAATGTTTGTCTATTATACAACTTATCAAAAGCAAATCCCTGCAAAGCCCTTTCTGAAAATGGTATATATAAGGCTTGAAAATCAAAAAGAGTATTATATCAAAAGCAAAAGTGACCAAATAATGAGAGCAATCATTTTTATATATCTTTTTGTAATATTTAGGCGCACTCACTTTACCTTGTAATCTTGTAAAGGTACAATATATCATACCCTATACAGAGAGTTTATTTTATTAATGACAAGTTTGTTTAAAAGCGTGTATATTCCCCTGTGTATGTAGGTTATATTTTCAAGGGCTGATATCGGTAAAACCGTCTCCGGTGTGACACGCCAATATGTCTCAAACAATTTGTCAAACATTCATGAAGATAAAACAGCCTCTCCGTCTCTGTTTTAACTCTTGTGAGTCATCGTCTCCACCTAGACTATATTTTTATGATTTTTTTTTTGTGTCTGAGGGGCAGCATATAGTAACACTTCCGGTCCGGCCATCACAAGCTCAATATCATTACAATAGAATATCCTATTGGCCTACCTCATGATATTGTGACCCTCGAAGGATTTTATTTTGGGCAGGATATGACTCCTCAACAAATGAATATTTAGTTCTTTAATAAGAACATCTTCAAGAATACGTTAGGAATTGTTCAAAATATGCTAATGAATTTAATATGGGAATTGTAATTTTGTTATATAGGGGCTGACTTTTTTGGGATGCAAGCCTAAAAAGCATGAAAATATATGAAAATTATGCCTATTTTACAGGTTAAGAGTAGGCTTAGTTTGAATAAAAAAGGGTTATCTTGAACAAGGGATGCGAATGGCATTCTTAAATTAGATTGTATTTAAGATTGTAATCATCATAACGAAGAGAATATCACAAATGTTGTTTGTAAAAAGGATTTCCTTGAGCTTGAGTTGATATTAACACCTTTTATCTTCAACAGCCTAATAGTTAGTATTAATAAGTGAGGAATTGTTTATGGAATGAGATAACCCACACATAATAATGGCTTTTGACCCACATTCATTGCTTAGTCCAAACTTGGTACAAGAGGATTTTGACAATGTTTTTTGATAAGCCTGCTGTTGAGTCATCCGTGGCAGCACAATCATTAGACAGGGCAGGGAGGTCTCTATCACCGCCCTGGACAGGGTATCGGTATCACTATCAGTTACCCTTTAACATGAAATATGATTGAAGGTCACATTATAAGAAGCTACCGAAGTTGGGTACACTTTTTTGTATACGCCTGCACACCCTGGATTTTGAGATCAGGTTTTACCTCAATGTGTATGTCCCACGTAGTGACCTTGTCTAGGCCCTAAAAAACGTATCCGGACAATCACCCCCTGGAAAATCACCCCCGGAAAATTACACCCCAGAGAATCACCCCCAGAGAACGATAACCCCCAAGGACAATTACCCCCGGAAAATTACCACCCCCCCCCCCCGCGAGAACAACTACCCCCGAGGACAATTACAGTTGCCCTTGGGGGGTAATTGTCCTTTAAAAAAAAACCCACATTGTTACATGTTTTAATACAATATTATATAATTTGTCGATACTTAAAAGTGTATTTTTCTGTCCATGTGATGATTTAAACACTCAAATTTGCCTAAAATTAGCATAATAATACATTAAAATCATTATGTATTTTTTCTTCAAAATTGATGGAAAAAAAAGAGTCATGTAACATTAAAGATCTTTCAAATTACCGCATTGTTTCAGTATACTGTCTTTTGATCCACTGTTTCCATGAATAGTTTCAGAAGAACTTAATTTGGTAGATCCACCTCAATATTCTTGCAGCAACGGTCTAAATGTTTGTCTTTGCCAGTGG
This sequence comes from Strongylocentrotus purpuratus, assembly GCF_000002235.5. Lineage (NCBI taxonomy): Eukaryota > Metazoa > Echinodermata > Echinoidea > Camarodonta > Strongylocentrotidae > Strongylocentrotus > Strongylocentrotus purpuratus. Next base: position 2,948,651 of record NW_022145566.1, on the reverse strand, counting down.
CGTACGCAGGATGATTTTTCAAGGAGGGAGGGGGGGGGGGTGTAGTAAGCAGCAGTTTTGTGAACTATTTACAGTATTTACAAAGAACAAAAAAGAAAAGAAAAAAGGAACTATATTGTTAAGTCTAGTAAAGTAAAGATATATGTATACACATATATATATATATATATATATATATATATATATATATATATATATATATATATATATATATATATAGGTATAGGTATTTTATTCCCCTTTCACACACGATTCACAACCAAAATGTCTTGTAGATCATAATAGAATTATATTAATGTTCGATATAACGAAAACTGATATAGGCCTATATAGATGTATGTAAGTAATATCTTACATCTGTGAAATGATAATACATTTCAGTGCTCTTTTAAACGAGTTTGGTGATTTTATATTTCGAATATTGTTAGGTAGATAATTCCATACAACTGGGCCCCTATGTCTGATTGATTAAATTGGCTAATATTTTTATGAGATATCGCATCCAATGAAGTCCCCGTTTCTTCCCCGTTTCTTCACCTTGAAATTGAGAGAAATCTTCTTTCTCATACGAGACGAGAGTGAGTGTTACACATATAACACGTTGCGTATATGATCGCCCATATAAAGGCTTTATATTATTTTTGTTAGATGAAACTAGACTATATAGTTTTTATGCAAACAGGTGGGTGGGGTGCGGACTGAACGAACACCCGGGAAACGTATACATCAGCGTCACACACTTGCTGGCTCGCTGAGCTGTGTGTTGTCTTAGCGACGTTGAGTCACGTGACCCAGTAAACACCTTGCATGCATGATAGGACCACTGCAACTACTTACACACGCAGAACAACAAAATAGCAACAAAACAACAAAAACGAAACCCTAAGTATTGAAAGTAACTGTGACAGGACAATTTACGGAAAGTGAGGCTGTGGTTTATTTGATATGGAGTAGAATTCATCTCAAGTTTGTTCAGGTAAGTTTGACTTTGAGTAGATATTTAGAGCACGAAGTGAGTGAAGTTTGGAGGTGATGACACGAGTGTCGGATCCTTGCCATTCCCCCCACCGAGCTTCCGGCTGGGATATCCTGGCTCGCGACCAAGAGCTCCGACTGATGCGTGCATGCAGTGACGTAGGTTTGAAAACTTCTAGCAACAGTAACTTGGACTTAGAGTTAGACTTAGACACTTATTGGAGAAGTGACTAAGACTCTAATGTTGTTGAATAGATAAAATATTATTATATTTTAAGAAATGTTTCTGTCATTTCAATTGGAGTTTGAAAGACCCTCAGCTCGGACCTCTCCCAAATTGTTTTACAGAATCATGAGAATGAGAATGAATTGGAGAAGCAAACAGAGCCTTAATTCTTTTATTTGATAACAAATACCTCAAAAAAATTGCATGTTTCTTCTTCAGGTATCTAAATTGTGGGTACATACCGAGCATGAGGAATACTTTGAACTTTAAGTCAAACTAGACTGTAGTCTGTAGACGGTATAGCCAGGGCCTAGACCAAGTACTGAAGTCCACTAGAGTCTACAATAGTACAACTACAAGTGAAGTGTCATGTACAATTAAAACTGCATAAATTAGATAGAAATACAAACTAGGCTCTAGATCTTATATATAATGTTTATTGAGCAATAAACACAGACATATGTTTAAAAATAAATGTTATAAAGCATTCTTGTTCCCTATCTTTCTTTCTTTTTTTGTCTGTTTTATTTTATACTGATGATCTATCAGTGTTATCTAGTAAAAAATAAATTTACTGTTTATAAAAATATAAATTTTGCTTCATGACAGATTTTAAATGGTAATACAGTAATTTAGTACTACAGATCTATTAACAGTGCTCATTAACAATTTAGATCTGGATTATCATTTCACTTAGATCTATAATTATTTAAAATGAAGTGTAAGTTTATACTTACAGTTTTCTAGAGACTGAGAGAGAATTCATGTACATGTACATGTACATATTAATTGTTCTCGAATGGTATTATAAGGCAGGATTATCCTGCATGAACTTATGTGCAATAATGATATTTCAATTTGGTTAATGACATCATTTCTCTCAAGAAATAGCCTTGTTATTGATACATTTTCATTTCTCATTATTATTTATAGCTCGGTGCATCCAACAAGGACCCAAGACATTCAAAATGACAACCCTTCCTAGACTTGCTCCAACTGAGACCTGCATTAAAACCATTCTCCACCCAGGCAGCAGTCACGGAGAACCCCAACGAAAGTCCTTCTCTTCTATCGGCCATCGTGAACTATCGAACTCATGGGGTGGCTCGGTCACCCATCATGATGGAAAACCTATTTCTCATACAGCCCAGGGTTTAGGGAGGTCGTTCCCCCGCTTGGATCCCCTTCACCCGCCAAAGTACAGTCGGACTGTCGGCTTAGAGACCACAAACCCACACTTTCAGAATGAACTGAGATCACTGAATATGAAAAGAGAACAATATCACAAGTATCATAGATCATGGATGAAGCCTTTCTATGGTAGCAAGCTGGAACAAGAGGACTACAGGTAGGTCATAGACTTTATAATCAACAGCAACAACATCAACAACAACAAGTGAAATTAACAAATTATACTATCAGTGAAAGAAACAAAAATAATATCATGTAGAGACAAGAGAGATTTAGTTCAGGTATTAAAAAAGATGTTGAAAATAAGGGAAAATGCAGAGTTAACTTTTGAGGAAATTTCTGAAACCGGTACTGTAGACTATCTTCAAAGAGCACAAAGGAGAAATGTTCTTGCTTTTGGAAAGCCCCATGATGTCTAGAAAGTAAATGTATACAAGGTAGTAAGAAGCATTTTTCAGGCTTTGATAAAATATTCATCCAAGGTGAAACAAAAACAAACAAAAAAGCAACTGGGTATTGTAGTTCATGTTAGAAGTACTATTTTATGGAGATCATGGCATCTCCTCTATGAATACATGAAAAAGAGGGGGGGGGGGGGGGAGATAGCCTAATTTCTCTTTAATTGCACTCTAGTGATAACCTATTTGCCTGAATTTTGTTATACATGCTTTATGGCAGTTTTAAAGAGATCTAAATGTATATGCCCAATTCTATCACTTTAATTTTTTACTTTAAAATAAAGCTAGATATGCATGTACATCTCGCTTTTGAAAGTGACTTACCAGTTTAAAACAATCTACATGTCAGGTAAAGAGTGACAAGCAACATATCAACTTGTAATTCTAGACAAAAAAGAGAATGTGTAATTAACACATTTTGTTCATCTCAAATTGCTTATTCCCCTCCACTAGAAAACACATCCGGACCTCACTTAAAGACCAGATGAGCGAGAAGGATTCTGTTCACAAAACTTTCATGAAGGATCGAGTGGGGGAGAGTCAGACAGCCGTGGCTTATGACAGAAAATGTCTGGATACCGACAGAGAAGCGCTCCATAACAAGTCCCTCTACCTACACCAGTTCAGGGATGACAACAAAAAGGTGAATATGTTTGTCTTTCATGTTAACAAAACCCTCCAAGGTGGCCATATTGATCCGTTGTGGTGTATGCAAGGTCTTGGTTAGGATCGTGGCTAGCGGTTGTGTAGTTCTATAAAAGAACATTGTCTATTAAGCCTTTCATTACGTCGGATCAATATTAATTATTCTGTTGTTCTGCACCCGAGTGACTCCTCGCAACCCTTAAATTTGTTATATTTCTTTAGTTTAAAGTACACATACATTTAGATGTAGATTCACATGTTGATAGTTAGCACATACCCTGTATACATTATGAATGTTACAGTGTAACAGAAACTAGACCAGTTCACCCTCAAGGCCAGTTTGAAGGGGGAAAAATGAGCACCATAGACAGTCATTCTTTCCTCTGCATCCACGCACAGGAAGCAATGGAATACACTGCCATCTACTTATGTGCCCCATCAGTAGAAGCCTTTCAGCATAAACTGATGGTGAGAAGGGCAGTGTATATAGAGCTGCTTGGTTTTTACTCACACCCTTGACATTTTAACTGCATCCGTTCAGCACAAACACATCATACGAATCCCGGCCGCGTCATACCAAAAGACGTTAAAAGATGGGAGTTGTTGCTACCCTTGTTTGGCGTTCAACAATAAGGGATAGAGCAACGTCGATCTGGCGCTGCTCAGTGGCTGCCGGGCTCACGATCAATTGGGCAAAAAGAATTTCCGTTTCGGTTTAATAAAATTTGGAGTGGACTATTAGGCTATTATCATACATCACATTTTCACGGCCTGTAATTATCTTCAGGATTAAAGGATGCAGGACTATCACAAGAAGAAGAAGAAGAAATATTATACACCTGCATGGCAATCATTTTTTACCCATCAAGAACACATCATGGCAAATCTGCATGTACTTTTTTATAATGTTTACTTACCGTATACATGTAGAAGTTCTATCGAGGAGGAATCCAAACACAGTCTTTGTGCCTGAATACACAGTATGCATTTGTATGCAAACAATCAGTTACATAATACATTCAAATTATGAGTAAAGTCAAAGACCTGATGAGTTTTATCAGAGCAAATGGGACACATGTTAATATACAAGGGTCTGAAATATATTTCTGGAAGAGGCAATTAGATCTTAAAAAAGCAGTACTAGTCTCGATCACCATTTTGGAGTCGAAATTCTTCATAACATGGAAGACTTACCATTCAGAATTACACATTTCAAAACAAAGCTATTATAATTGTTAATAAAAAAGTGCCCAAACTTCTTGATTTTGGGCATTCACAAATGACAACAGTTGAAATTACTGTTTACATAAGGGTAGTTTAAACATACCGGTACGTGCAGCAATGTCTTTTATACGACATTGATGAAGGTGAGAACTGTGATACCAGTAAGGAGTTTTTTAGTTATTTCTGGAGTGTGTAATCAAAAGATTAGATAGCAGTTGGGCTTGTTTGATTTGCACTGGTAACCTGAGCTGATAAATCTGTTGAAGTACATTGAATCTCATGAAATTGTTCGATGGCACGTAGAGATCAGAGCACAACTTACATGCTTTGAATTGTCTATGTGAATCAGCCGTACGTTTCCCACTGATTTACATGCTAAAAAAGAAAACTTTAAAAGGCGAGGCTAAAATTGAGAGTAGAAATATTTGTATTTTTTTCAGTCCCCCATTGTAATTTACATACATGTATGACTATTTGAAACCGATGCCCACTATTAAAGTACATGCTAATATTGAAAACAAAATAGAGTCAAATCAAATAAAGTTCAGGGGGTATTTCACAAAGAGCCTAAGTCGAACTTAACTCTAAGTTGGACTTAAACATTATGGAGACCCATTAGTAGCCTTAAAATAAAATGTATTCAAAGGCGTAAATTCAAGTATTTTAGACTTTTTATAAATTCCACATCGAGAATATGAAATCTCCTTGATGATAGGAAATACTGTATGAATGATTTGAATAAACATTTTATGCCTTTTAACGTAACTTTTACATACATTTTGTAGGTGCTAATGGCTTTCCATAATTTTTAAGTCCAACTTGGAGATAAGTTCAACTTAGGATCTCCGGAAACACCCCCTGGTCTAGTTTAAAACTGAGCAAAAATGGTATCTAAACCAGTCAGTGGTTTACAAGAACTAGTTTCTTTGATAAGGTAATCTTGTTACAATACTTGACACTAAGTTAATTGTCCTAATTTTCTCATTCTTTTTCTTTCCTTCTTTCTTTCATCCACACAGCTGATGGAGAAGAAGTGGCATGATACACGGCAGACAAGAGATCATTCAAACACAGTGGAGCAGGAGCTGCTCAAGTATAACCCTATCAACTGGAGTCAATCATTGCGATGAACAAATGTTGTCTTATGTTTGTGGTTTGATTTCAGGTTTTAGTACTTTTTGTATATTTCCGTATTTTGAATTTTTCATGATAATGTTTCCTGTATTTACATTATTTTGTTGCAATATTACTTTAGAATGTTTTTTTTTTGTGAAGGTTGTGTATCCATAAGGTATGTTTCAGGTTGAATGTACAATGTACATGTATGAGTGTAGATAGGCATCTTTTTTCTTTTATTGAAATGTACGAAACTGAACAAGATGGAATAAAAATTGTATAAGGCTATAAGAACAAAATAAGGATTATTCGACTATTCATTTGTTTTACTAAGATGTCAGTTACAAATTGCTGCATGTACAAACAAGTCCCTCTCTATGGTAATACACATCTCGCCTAACTTTATATTTTTCTCACCACGTTGTTCCCTTTGTTCAAAAAGAATTTTTAAACATTAAGGATGTGGTCAGTTGAATATCTTGCGGATTGTTACTATATCGAAGGGAAAAAAAATGTTTTACAAGCGTAAAGGTAATCATTAGTCACTACCCTATAACTTATGACAAAACAACTATATATTCCAGTGAGAAGTTGAAAAACAATGTAGATCACTTTAAATACTTAATTACTGTTGTCTTGTGTATGTTTATCTTGAAAAGATACACTTGAGGATCAATTAGCACCATATTGATCAACCCTCACTATTCTATACCAATTTTTGTTGTTTTGCGTTTGTTTTACTCTTGTTTGTTGTTGTAATCAAATGCGTCTATAGCCATCAAGGGAAACCACAAGGATTGGTAAAAACATACTTACAAAAAAGGGTAGAAAAAAGAAGGGTCAGTGTACTGTTTTGTTCTTAGGTTTGAGTATAACATGCAAACTGATATTAGTACAATCATGGATATCTGTTGTTTTCCCCTTCTGAAATTGTCATCTACAAAATCTCTTATTATACGTGTGGAGATGTGGATGCCTGCAGTGCTAAAAGAATTTCACAAGGCTCTTGTTCATTGTTAATTGTATCCCCTGGATTTACACTCTAGTCGAGATGTGTTTTAGACCCTACTCATGTGTGTGTAGCTTTTTAAAGACATTTGTGCCAAGTATTCTTATATCAGAAAGTGTTATCAATTTATATTGTAATTCATCTCTTAATTCAAATTTTAGATATACTTTTGATTGAATGCTGAATCAACAAATTAGTTTACAGGATTAAGTAGTATTTCAAAATTGCAGAAGGCTGTCACTCTTCCACTTGTAGCAAATAAATCTTGCACTATTTAAAAGAAGGTTTCTGCCTTAATATTGGCACAAGTCTCACAATGTTAATAGAATGGAGATTATGTAATTAGAAACTCTTTTCAACCAACTCTTCAAATTAGATGTAGCTCTTTATGGCAAAATTGGTGTATTTGAACTAGAATTAAGTGATCATATTAACAAATTTATTATAGAAAATAAAAATTAATTTTTAATTTTGCGAAGGCAATGGAGAGTAAAAAGTTAAGCAAAAATAATATGCTAATAAGAGTATTCTCAGATAAAATTTATATAATTTGTATATGTAAATAATTAAAATTGAAAGTTATTGAGATCTATTGATGATTTGAATTGTATAATCATCAAGATGATGTGCTGCATATGCCAGAGCCTTTCAATAAGTTGTAATAGATTTAAGAGGCAATATTCATGAATAGAATTTCACATCAGTTTCCATCCTCGTAAATTGTCAGTTTTATATATTAGATTGTTTTGTACATGGTGGCATTTTAATTAGAACAATACATTGTAGAAGTATTATATAAATCTATGCAAGATCAAAGAACTTTTATATCGAAATATCCTTTAAAATCATGTCATCTTTAGTACAGGATTAGATATTTTTCACAGTATTATCACAGATCTTCAAATCACTTTTCCGAGGAATGACATCATGAATATTTCAGACGATCAAATTTGATAATCATGTACACATTAATCGTTGGAGTTCATAATTATGTGATTTCTTTAGTAATTCTTGATTATTTTTACTGCTGAATTGCCAGTAGTAATCAATATGTATATATGTAAATAAAAATGCTATGTATTTGGTTTGAAATTATTTGTGTATTTAAAGATCTCATTATTGTAGTTGCACAAATCCTAATCACTGATAAAGTACTGTTCTGAATTCTCATTTTAATTGTAAATTTAAGATTTTATTAGTGTCATTACAAAATACATTAGCCATCAATCACCTCTTGCAACTTTCAGAAATGACCTTGTGCTATTAAAAATAAAGTAGCACACTTTACCCTTGGACCAGCTTTAATAATGCTATACCTAACCATGAAACTGCACAAGCCCTAGTCCTACATTTTTTGATGAAATAAAGCTAGGAGTAAAAGTCACTGAAGCAAGCATCAGATCACATGTAACACATCTGTGACAGACAATCATAGGCTATAAACATTTATACTGTATATCTCAACCAAATTTTTGCAGATTCAAAATATTCATAATTTTGTAGCATCATTTTTTCTTTGTTTACTATTTATGTGAAAACAATTGCGATTAGTCATGGAGTAGCCAGAAAACAGTGGCAAAGATGGTACACATATTGTTAATTTTCTTCGAGACAGAAATGGTAGAAATTGCTAGAAAATGACAAAGAACAAATATATATAGGACTTGGCTTTAGGCCACTTTGGTATCATACATGCAGAGATGCCAACTTCTTGACACACAAAAATAGAAAAAGGACACTATTTATAATTCATGATTTAAATATAAATATTCAATAAACTTATCTTTCATATATCAAAATAAACAGAAATCAATACTCTTCAGCAATTGGAATCATACTGTTAACGCATAGAGTGACCATAGCCATTTAATAATAAATGATTCTGAATGAAAATTGCAAAAATGTGGCATCTAGCCATTCAAATATTAAAGAGCATTTCCATTTTGTAGAGTCAAATTAAAACGATAAAAGAAGGGATCACAAGAAACAGAAATGAAAGGAGAGGTATTTGGACCATGCATATCAAAACAATGACGGAAGTCTCGAGACTACAGTTGACATCAATAGCTCAATCCTCATTGTTTTTTTGTTTTTTTCCACTGTTGAACAAGGATATCTTACAGATATGTTCATTAACATTTGAATGGCTATTTGCTCTATATTTTGCAATTTTCTTAATCAGACCTTCTAATAGTTGAATGCAATATGCCCATCCATGCATGAAAGTTCAAAACTTGAACTTAATTGATGTTGGTAGAATATCTATTTTCCTTCAATTTGATATATATTTTATTAATTTTAGTGACAGCTTACATGGACATTTTTAACATTAAAGAGTGTCCACTTTCTTTTTGTGTTGAGTGTACATTACAAGGTCTGACAGAGTAAAGCACGATGGAAATTAATTAGTTAAAATTCATGATTAATGAGAGGATGCCATATTATGTTTGAAAATATACCATAGATAAAAAAAGACATAATTATTTGTTAATACTGGTGCAATATAGCCATTACAGAGTATCCAAGCTCAGCATTTTATGTTACCAAAGTTAATAATGCACAAAGGCCATTGTATAAATTGAAACTCATTACCTTTGGTATTACAGTTATCATCAGCCTATAAGTTGTACAAATTGCACGCAAAAAAAGGGGGGGGGGGAGAAATAAAGCCCCTCCAAATTATATTCAAAATCTTTAAAAACAAAGTTCAGATTCTTAAAAAAAGAAAATTGTAAAAAAAACAAGGTGGGATGGATGGGGTTCTACATGTAACCTATAGCATTTCATTACTTCCAATATGTTAAGGTGTTAAGGCCGCAAGTCAAGAAAAAGTAGGTTTGAAACAAAATTATTATCACATGACATGATTTGATGGAGAATATATTACGAAGAATGATGTATGAGGGTCTTTACAAGTAATCAGTCGATATATGGAATTGGAAGAAAAAAAATGGATACTAGCCAAATATGTTTTAGACCAAATGTCAATAAACCATCCAGCCAACTGGCCAAGAACAGGATATTTCAACCATCTGATATCACTCAGCTTAAAATATTTCTTGCCAAAAAATATTCTTTCACACTGCGTCTCTTGCTTGAGTGACCAAAATATTATGTTCAATCATGAAAGCAAGAGAGACACATTTATCATGCCGCTTCAGGAAATTACCTCTCCCTCCTAAAACAATGAGTAAGGTTTCTTCTTTTGAAAAGTACCAACATGATGTGAATTCACAATTCACAATATGCATGCAATTATGCTATACTAGTAGACTGAAAAACTTCAAACTCAACTTTTAGAGTCCAGTTCCCAACTGACTAGATTTTTGAGTCATAACCAAAATATAAACCTTTTTCTCAGACAAATGAATTCTGTCACTTCCTTTCCAATTTCCTTGAAGGACAACCCCAGTTTTTTTTTTACTCTAAAACCAGAAATCTACCCTTTGTGGCTTTCCAAAAACGCATCGCCAATAGAGGGCACTGTACATATAAAGGAAGTAGTGAAAATGGTTTCTTATGTAGGCAGGGTTTTATGGTGGATATAGAGTCAAACCTGCTTTAGTGACCAACTGTCTGCAAAGACTACATTTTATGTTTCCCTTGAAAATGGTTTCTCATTGAAGCAGGTACTAAAGGATCCTGTCTATTAAGATCACATTTTTTTGGTTTCCCTTGAAAATGGTTTCTCATTGAAACATGTACTAAAGGAACCTGTCTACAAAGACCACCTGTCTACAACAAGCACATTTTTTGTTTCCCTTGAAAATGGGTTCTCATTGAAACATGTACTAAAGGAACCTGTCTACAAAGACCACCTGTCTACAACAAGCACAATTTTTGTTTCCCTTGAAAATGGTTTCTCATTGAAACATGAACTAAAGAAACCTGTCTACAAAGACCACCTGTCTACAACAAGCACATTTTTTGTTTCCCTTGAAAATGGGTTCTCATTGTAACATGTACTAAAGGAACCTGTCTACAAAGACCACTTTTTGTATTTCCCTTGGGCGGTCGCTATAGACAGGTTTGACTGTATGTGAACCTGGTAGTGAGATGTTAAATGATACATGTATCCTATACACAGAGTAATAAAAACAATTCTATAGGATATGGTGCTTTATAATGTTAGAATGATTAGAGGGGTTAATTGTAATTTAGAGGGGTTAATCTTTTTTTTTTAAAGAAAGAAGAAAAGAAATTAAAGAACAAGTAAAATCCCAATAAATCTTATTTATGAATTAATAAAAAAATTATTTCAATGAAAGTCGTCTTTAAACACAGTGTGCTCTACATTTACAGTGTAAAGTAGATTTTAGTCTTGGAATCATATGACAAAAACTTCCATACAGTAAAAAAAAAAATGTTTTCAAGGTTAGTGTACATGATTTTTTGCTACATATTAAACATTATACAGATTATTAGAGTAAGCTACCACCAATAACGTAACCACATGTGACACAGAGTCCATCACTTCCTCTAAGGCACTACACAACTTCCCATAGCTGCTTTGATGTCTAATGTACATAAAATACATTCTTATTTCACGTTTGAGGAGCAACATAATTTCAGACATACATTCTTTAGACCATGATAACATCTACATTAATGATAATAATAACAATAGTGGGTTTTTGTATAGCGCTGATATCTGTCATACTTGACACTCCTGGAACTCCGCAATTATTACCTCGGCTTTAGCATTGCTGCCATTACGGCGCTCTAGCATTTCAAAGAACTGAATTCCTGCCAGGTACCCATTTACATCACCTGGGTCGAGTGTGACAAATGTAGATTAATGTCTTGCCCAGGGACATTGTGACATAAGAGGTGGGACAGAAGCAACATCAAGTAACATTGATAATAAAAAGCTTGTGTTCTTAGATATCCTGATAGGATGTCTCTACCATTGCAAAAGAAATCTAAATTTCATCAAGCTTTCTTCAAGTTAGAATCGTTTTCTTTGAAAAATTACAAAAACATTGAACGACTTCCACTTCGACTGCAATTTGGACATGCCTAGCATTTTTGTTAATCTTAAAATACTGTCTATAAGAATATTTTTACTTTCCTTTCTTTAAATTATAACTCGGAAAAGAAAAAAAATTCCAGTAAAATCCCGGAAGAATGAACAATGCTATTCGACCATACTATAGTTAATTTGATAAACTTTATTGTTTGTTGTAATTTTGAATGGTTTAGAAGTTGTTAATTAATGTCTGATGTCTGTTTTTTTAATTTTTACCCTTATTCCTCTATATTAAACACACACAAATAAAATAACATCTCAGATTTCATTAGTATCCTAAAATTAAAATACCAAAAAATAAATATCCTATTAATATCCTAACATTTCTGAATACAAATCAATCTGAAAGTACAGAATGCAATTATTTGTACTCATAATCTCAAACTTTCATTTTGTGATTTTTTATGTCGGAAAAAAGCGATAATTCCTGGTAGTAGCGCTACAGTCATCATGATAAGAGCTTGCACTGGTCTGGTCATTAGGTAACATAAGGCAGCAAAGCTTAAAGCTAGTGAGAAGGAGATGCACAAGTTGAAGTTTATCAGACCAAATGATGCAATCTTTCGAAGGGGTGGTACCAGATCCACTACAAAGAGAAGAAAGGAAATTTAAAAAGAAATGTTTAACTAAACTGTATGGACTGTTTGATGCTAATTTGTTAAGTGTGATGTTAAACTGTAATATAATGTACGACAGGAGGGATTAAGAGTTTACACAATTTCCCCCTGTAATTATACTAGTTTTCTGAACAGACATTTGTCCATCCAAAACTTTCCCATCTTTTCTAAAATCATAACATTTCTCTTCATCATCTTTCCACATGTTTCTTGTTTTTATTCTCTCATCTTCCTTTAAAAAAAACATGTTCCTGCTTTTAATTCAGCTTGTAGACTATATTTGACTTGGAAATGCATCATACATATTCTCATCCTCCTAACCTTTTTGTTGCCCCTTTTTTGTTTTTCCCCTTCAAACAGCCGTGCAAACAAGATGCAAATCATAGCTAAAATCGTTTAAATATAAGCTTCTTTGAACAGAAAATTTAAATAGGAATATAATCATAAAGCCTGTATGTAGCCCATTGAAACCAAAGAAAAATACAATTCATATTCTCATGCTCTCAAATAAGTCTCTCACTCCATTTCTTTCCTTCCTTAAAAAAATAAATTGAAATCCTTTCTAACAAAAAGCAAATCATGTAAATACTCACTGATATAAAAAGTGATGAGTTTCATAAAACAGAAGCCTAAGAATATCATGAGCCATCCTCCAATCCTGAGAGACCATGTCAATGAGGTCTGCAGGTTCAGGTGACGAAGCAGCATTTCCTGCAGGCAATACAAACATCAGAAACATTTAATAAATAAGTTTCCCTCACTTGCATCCTGTTAAGGATTTCCTTCTTCTTTTACATTCTCAGTGTTAATGTTTTAATGCAAAGCTTGTGCCTCTATTCTCCTGAGTATTACAACAGGTAATTGACACTGTTAATGTTTTCAGGTTAAATTGGAAGTTAATTAAGATTTTGAAGTGATTATTGGTTACTTCATGAAAAAATCTTCTTTTACTTATTGTTTTGTTGTTGTTATCAATTTCGCATACCTGTAGGCACATACTGGAGACAGGAATTGCTATACTTGACACATTTCATTTGTGGGATGTTCCTTTTTATTGGGGGGGGGGGGGTATTTGTATTAAATCTGACTAATTTTATGTCATTGCCACCCACAATTTTTTTATCTCAGAACCTAAAAATATTTCTCAAATAATAAACACATCTCGATATTTGCTGTCACAGTTTTTTTTGCAATTTTAGACTATAAATATCATGATCAAATAAATATGCAAATGAAAGAGTTATAACATGAAATGAGGTGTAGGACTCTAGAATCGAACATCATATAGTCTTACCTCTGCAGACCATTTTCCCATCTGGACCATCTCTCTTGCTGTACCACTATTATCTACATAACTAGTCAGAATTCCTCCTGCCTGTTTGGCAATTATGCTCACCTGTGGAAGAAAAAAAGAAGAAAAAAAACATCTCAATAATCTGCACACCAGAGATCCAGAGAATGCAATGTAGATAGACATTACAAATACAAATGGATGATGCACCAAACAGATGGAGCTTACTTTAGCCAAAACTGATAATATATCCTCCCTTGGAATATTTGTTTTTCTAATGACTTTCCCTAATTTAGAAAATTTTGATGTGCTGAGGTAGTAAAACAGCATACAGGTAGCATATTGTTAAACAATTTATACATGGTTTTTTTTTAATTTGAATGGTCGTACTCCAAAAACACACATGGAAAAATGCTGCACTACTATGCACCCAGTGGACAACAACATTTGAATTGTGTGTTTCACACTCCACCACATTTGATATTCCCTGTATAGACAATACAAAATGTATTATATAGCCTTGGAACAGGGATCTTTAAAATGTATACACAGCCATATTAAACAACATTGCACATAGCTGTCAATTATAGAACTAATTTAGTTATCATAAACCTTTAGGCCATGACTTTGACAAGCCAATCGCCTGTCTGATTATCAAGATATTTATGATTGGAAATCGAAATAAAATTTTGCATTTTCCTAACAGTTTTCATAACACTACAATCTATTGGGGAAAACGAGTATGGTAAAACCGGTTTCTCAAAGATTTTTACTTTTTTGAGGCACTTCTTGATCATTTTGAAGCACAATTTTTTTAGGGCTTCAACACCTAATTATACCATATCAAAGACACTGATAACACGTATGGCCGTAAATCTCAGATTCAACATTGTTAAACGATGGCTGTCTTTAATATATCCTAACTGTAGAGATACATGATTGAGTGTAAAGGGGCTTGACTTACAGTAGCAGGGGGTCCTACGATGCTACTCTCCTGACCACTCACACCAGCATAGCTGAATGTTACTCTCACTTCTCCTATCTATACAAAACAAAGATAAAATGGAATTAATTTGGTAAAACTTGAAGCTAGCTGAGGTAGTTTCTACAGCATTTGCCAGGGAGATTAATAAACACACTCACTTTAAAATCATCAAACCCTGGCTTGTTTCAAGAAATCTGGAGGCATTTATCTCTTCAAATAGCTTTCCCTTCATTTCTCAGATTGAGAGACATATACATGGAAATAAATGTTTTGAAAAATAACCTTTAATTACTGCAGAGGTTAATAAATATGTAACATATTCATCTGCTTGTTCATGCATTTTCTCTCAAATATGTTTTTTTCCTTCTTTCTGTGTGTTTATGTTTAACTTTCTCCTATTATTGTTAGGAATACCAAATCCAACATCAATTGAAAAATTGAAATGATTCTTATTCTGCAATATAATTTCAATCAATGTTATTACCGGTAAGTCTTACCGGTATGCAGAAAAACAAATGACTGATAATAACATAAAGTAATCATAAGATTTCAAAACAAAAATATGATTTGACATACCATAGGTCTGTTGATATCTAATGAGAAGTGATAAAAGCCATTGTGCAGTTTAACGTTTGGATTGGAAGGTTGCTGCTGGGTGAAGTAAGGGTCAAAGTTTTCAATCTTTTCTTTCAAGGGCTCCTTTAACTGGAAGTTACCAATGTAAGCTCGGATGGCAACAAAGGTAGTGCCTTTGACAGACATTTCCCTGTGAAGAAAAATGAATCAAATAGCATAAATTCATATCGTGTTCATCATCCATGCAATGTAAAGCTTACAAAACTATTTGAATTCTGTAATAATTTCATTTCCATTTTGGACAAGCTATATGTAATACTATTTTGGACAAGCTATATGTAATACTATTTTGGACAAGCTATATGTAATACTATCAGCATATATCCCCTAGTAAAGACCATTCAAGGTACTTTACAGCTTTCACTGTGTGGATGTATCATATTTCAGTTAGGGATACAAAATCAAGATTTCAAGACCGATTGTGCTGGTAGGGAGCCAAGGTTACAGGTAACGCAAAGTTTTGAGAAATTTTGAAAATTGGCTGGAAAGTGATTCTCTAAAATTGTGATATATTTGGATGCCCATGTGGATGTATTATAATCACTAGAAAATTTAGACCATAAAACACTTGTGTTTTCGAGCAATTGAATATCAAAATTTATGGTAGCTGCGACCATGAAAATCTTGGAATATGCAGTTCTGATTTTAGTCAAAAGACATTGTTTTAAAGCGTAAGTAGTATCAATCTTGAGAGGGAGTTATACAATATAAAGAGTTTATTATTTATAATTTCATCACTTTAGACTTGATTTCAACTGCGACAAAGATCATTGAATATTGTAGGATCACATATGCTTCCAAAATGTTCATTTGAACCTAATTCATGACCCCATATCAAAACTTTGTATTACCTTTAACACAGTCTATCTCAATAAATACCTGTAGCTATAATACTAGTATCAGAATATAAAATAGGCCTAAAACTAAAACATAAAATACTACCACATAATACCGGAACAATTTGTAAAATCTATTTATTTTACAGCTCTAGAGATCACTACAGATAATTTAAAGATTAAAATCAATGAAACTCCTCGTCTCAAAATTGGATTCTTGAAATGCTTATTGTAACACAAGATGACAATGTAATTGATCAACATAAAAAATTGTTTTTTATCTTTAGAACAAAGGTGCATACATAAATATATTTACATTAAAAGTTCTTGAATGAAATGAACAAATCGCAACAAAAATACTCACTTTTTATTAACATGCCTGGCAGAATTTTCGAAAGTGTCACTGTCAATGATTTCTGACCTCCACTCTTTAGCTGCAAATAAAAAAAAATGGTGATGAAATTATGCTGTGAATTTCACATCATTAAAAAAAAAATATCTGATGGTTTCATTAACATAATATAAAGCTCAAGAGTCAATATTGATTATATTACAAATTTTATTTTTTACATATTAATGCAAAAAATATTAGGTACTATGATCTCTATTATTTTGCGTGAAAACTCCTTATTATTATAGCTCAAGGAAATGTAATTTGGAAAATTGGAAATTTGGGAGCTTTAAACAGTTCAAACATCCAACATTATGTGTAAACTAGTAGCATCACTGTAAATGCCTTTCAACTAAATGTTTTAATTGCTATTTAAAAAAACAGTCACACAACATACTTGACCACTATAAAGGTCAGTTCAGCTTGAACAGGCAACAGTTGAAGAATGACTCACTGTATGTATACTGGATATCTTCTCCTGGAGATTGTTTCCTATGTTCAACCCATTGGAACATCTGGACATGACGACGTAGCTTCACTGCTCTCACTGATATACCAAACTGGGAATCTACCAGGGGCTAGGAAAGCATAACACAGAATAATTTATTCAATTCAATCAAGGTTTACTAAAAACATGACTGGGAGTCACAGACTGCATTACAATTATGTTTTTAAAGGCTGTCTGTACTAGTGTGGACAGGAGGGATTAGACCACCCAGCGAGGTCACTGACGGGTGGCTATCTCATCAACTCAGCTCTCAATTAACATAAGAAAAAGAGGATCATGGGGGACCAACAGGCACCGATTAGTCATTGTTTTCTATATAGGGGGAGCAAGTAACTACAAGTAGTACAGTGGGGCTTTAAATGCAAGTAAAATTACAATATACATGTATATATAATTGCAACAATAAGAAAACATGTAAAACTGAATGTTAAAGATACATAAACTAGATTTATTGATAAAATTGTTTTTATAAAGCAATGAAAGACTGTTGTGAAAAGTATTATCATTGCATACAATTACTTCAAATAAATTTAAATGGTAAAACTCATTGTATTAATGTGTGTCATTTGATTAAATTCAGGTTTCTGAGACTATGGTGAATATAATGAATAAATTAAAGGCTCATATTACTACATTACTTTGAGTATAAGTTGGTTTAGCACCATGTATAAAGATATGATAGAGACTTTCATTGCACTGCTACCATCACTTGAAAGGACTAAACAAAAATCAGTTTGAAATCACCACTTCAACAAAATAATAATGATCAATATTTTCTTCATTTGCATTTGAAACATATTTTAAAATTCAATGTTAATCTATATGGGTGTGTGCATTACTATCCTTACAAAAATGAATCCTGAGATCTTCATCAGCTTTAAGAGGTAAAGCACTGCCAACTCCAAATCATCCTCCCCCCCCCCCCCTGAAGCAAAATACCATAAAGAAAATCAAAATACACTCCACAACTTTAATAGTCCCATAGAAAATATCTCACCTCTGTAGTCCGTAGCTTTCCTGTGACATGTATAAGCTTGTTGTTATTTTCTGTAAATATAACCTCACTGGATTCCAAGGGAATAATATTGCGCAAGCCATCATCCAATTGCCATGAGACATATGCAGCAAAACTCTGGGAAAGAAAACAAAAACAGCAAAATAAAATCAATTCCAAGCTGAAAGTCAGAGTAAAAGATGTTGAAATAATTGTTTAAAAAAAACAAAGTTAATTCAATTTTCTTCTTCCTGAGGTTGAATTGAACATATATCTATTCAAAAATGATGAGAAAAGCAGAGTCTTACAAATGAAACGATTGTTATTTTATTATCTTGCTCATTTCAGCTACATGATTTTAAGCTACTTGCATTCTCACTTATTCTCTATACTGAGCATATTGAATCTTTCACTTCTCTTTTATCAAGCTGTTTAATATTCTATGCATTTTGCACTCTTTATTTTTAAAACGTTGCTGATTCTCTCATTAAAATCAATTTACCTCATTGACTGTGATGCTGAATAGTCCAATGGCCACGAGACCAAGCCCTAGCATGGACCCTGTAAAGCTGTTGCTAACACGCTCTACAAATGTGGAGTCTCCTCTCTTGCTATAGGTGGACGGAAGTCTGGAACTACCAAGTCCTGGTAATCCACCAGCGTTATGCATGCCGGGATCATCTGGATACTACAGATATAAATCAATTTTTTAATCAATACTGAGTATTTCATGACTGCTAAAAAAATTAAAATTAAGCTGAAATCAATGTGCTTGTAAATGAAATAGAACTGATTTGCCACCAATTTACAACTTATTCGTATAAGAGTAGGGGAAACCCCGGTGTAGTGGTCCACCTGCACACACCCCCAGTATAGTACGATAATACTCTGTAAAGAGGTCTGTACTCAAAAGGAAGAAGAAGAAGAAGTAGTCAACCAAATAACTGATGTATCACAACGGACAATAGATTCTCCGTCACAAAAAAAACAGTTCCCATACACACATTTTAAATTTTTTTCTTCAACATTTTGAGCAGATTAAGTGCCATGCCACATTTAACACCTTAATTCTGCTGCCCAAAAAATGCTCACGCCTGGTGTTTATAAAAAGGAGCAGAAAAAAACAAGCAAACTTCTACAGTATATATTAACAGGTTTTGTGACGGGTCTAATTATCATCAAAAGCCACGATACCGATGCAGGCACTGAAAAAGGGTGTGGTTACACATATCACATGATTATTATATGTGTCAGGTGACCTCTCAATTTGTGTTTATTTTTCTTCATAGCATGCCTTATTACGTACAGGTATCTGGCCTGATCCCCTAGTGTAACGTTAAAAAAAATATGTTATGAAAAATATAAAACTTCTCCAAAAAAGTTCCAGTTCAAAATTCAAGAATTGATATGTTTTGTAAATTGCTGTTACTTGTTAGGACATTTTGCTCTCAAGTAACACCTTTCATGGATATGAGACCTATCCTGTTAATGATAAGGACGTCATGAATTAAAGGGCTTTGAAGTTAAACACTTCTCACATGCACATCTGACTTACACGACTCTCAAATGAGACTCGAGGAGGAGTCGACAGCGGAATGCCCTACATAAAAATATACGAATGGGACTGAAGACCGTTACATGTACAGACATCTACAATTATTATAATGAACGAAAGGTACACATGAGCTCTTTATCAAGTAATTACAAAGGCAAAATATAAAGCATGGCCGTCTGTTCGATATACTTACTTTTGAGCGATACATTTTCTTGTAAGACACAAAAATTGTCGTCAGTGTCAACGCCAAATGAAAGCAAAAAGGAACTGAAACGTCAACAGCATTAGGGTGTGGTCAAGGAGAAAATAAGAAAATAAAATTCATGCTTGAATATAATAATTGCCTCTTGTACAACTTTACTCAACTACTAAAACAACGACAAGTATGATGAAATATATATTTGCATAATAAACATGTATTAATATATATATATTTTACCCAAACTTTCAGATTAGCATATAGACTGTGGATCTAAACTCTACCTGACTTAGATGCGTGGCAGGTGACTATGGAAAAGTGGGAGATGGTCGGAGGTGGGCCGGGGGGGGGGGGGCACTTAAGAGAAAGTTCATCTTTATGAAACGGTGAGCTTTTCCCCTATTATTTCTTCCCAGCTCCTTTCTTGTTTAACGTTTCATTTTTACATTGATACAAAATAGTTCTAGCAAGGAATGTCACTAGAACTTGTTGACAGGTCTAGGTTTTGGAAAACAGACAGTCTGCAAAATTGTTGTTATATTTCAAGCAACAGAGGATATATGCCTACATAATTTATCTGAGGCAGAATATATTCATTGGCTATAGGGTCTTCATGCACTAGCTCTCCGTGTAGCAACAACCCTGGCCATAGCGCCTTCAAGTTGTCTACAAGCTGAATAAGGAAAAAATCACCACTCCCCCCCCCCCCTCTCATCTGTGACATAACTTTTTTTTTAACGTCTTAATTATAGAGAAAACAATGGACAGAATAGCTCTCACCTTCTTCAATGTTGGAAAAAATTGAAAGGTTAAAAAAAAAAGCATACAATCAATTTTTGTGATCATTGAGAGTTTCGCTATATAGGAAATAAAAATAATTTCCGATTTGAGTTTTGAAAATGCAAGAATCAATAATGAACGATCGTTTTGATCACTCGGAAATATTTGCTGAAAATTTGGTTAACAATTACTGCGGCCCGCACGTCTCATGGCTATATGGGGCCGGTATGCATGTCCATGGGTAGTATCATGTGGAGCATTGTTTTAAAATCTATTATCAGTGGCGGATTCAGGGGGCACAGGGGGCACAGGGGGCACGTGCCCCCCCCCCCCCCCGGTAAAAAAAAAGGAGAAAAGGGAGGGAAAAGAAAAAGGAGAGGGAACGAAAGGAAAGGGAAGAGAGCTGAAGAAGAAGAAAAGGGAGAGGAGAAAACTGGAGGGTGAAAGGAAGAAAGGGGAAGAGAGGGGAAAGAAAAGACGAAAAAGAAGAAATGGGGAAAGACGGAGGAGAGAATAAGGGAAAAGGAGAATAATAAGAAGGGAAAATAAAGAAAGGGGGATGATATAAGGTGTTTTGTTTACCGCGAAAGGTGCAGGGGGCACGCAATTTTGCAGGGTGCATAATATGGGGTCCCTCTTGCCTGGCGTGTAGTCACCCCCCCCCCCCCCAAAAAAAAAAGCACATGCAAGAAGAACCACAAAAAGAGATGGAAAAAATGAAAGAGAGAGAGAGGTGCGAGCAGGCGCGTAGCCACGGGGGGCACGGGGGGCACGTGCCCCCCCTAAAATTTCCAGGATCGGTTAAAATTTTGTAGACCCCTTTTTTTGACCTCGATCGATTACATGTATGTGCCCCCCCAAACATCAAACTCTGGCTACGCGCCTGGGTGCGAGAGCATGAGGAATTGCATTTATTTAAAAAGAATAATGGGATAACAACCAGGGGCGTCGCTAAAGGGGGTGCTGCAGCCCCCCCCCCCACCTGTCATATATTGTCGGTAAAATTGCGCTGCTGTCGTGAAAAATGAGAAAAGGGGGAGGGGAAAATGATAGGGAAAGGGAAAGAAAAGAAAAAAGAAAAAGAAAAGAAAGGAAATTAGAGAAGAGAAGAAAGAAAGAGAAAAAAGAAAAAGAGAAAGGAGAGGAAACAAAAGAAACGGGGGATGAAAAAGAGGAGAGAGATTGGGTCGCACTAAATTAAAAAAATGATCAAGGTGTTACCATTTTACAATACTTGGTAAGGAGTGCACTTTTGTGAAATACTTGTTTAGGGTGTGAATTCGGGAAAAACCACGCCGAAATCCTCATTTCTTGAGGGTGTATTTTGGCTTTAGAAGAAATCCTCGTTTAGGGGGTGTCTGAACGGTGGTCACACATGATTTCAGTATTTCTACATGACTGAGAGCCGGGCAGCATGGTGTCCATAATTATAACCTTATTTATTGTATTAATATCGAAATGATTTACACCACAACAAAATGTCTTTTACCCCTAATTCGCTTACTTCTCGCAAAACTGATAAATCGGGATGATACTTGGCAACGAGAGGACCGAATATAACATTTTGCATTTTATCTAGTGTATATTGATGACTAAATAAAAATTTGCCTTGATAAAAATGCAAAATTTTGCTCGATTGCCTCGCTCGCTCGCAATATTTCAGATTCGGATAGCATGTTTTCGGATACGAGTTCCATGCGTCTATGCGTCGGAGGGCTGGAAAACAAATCCTCGTTTATGAATTTTATATAAGGCGTCGTGAAAAAGGAGGCCCGGCTAAAATAAAAGGTCGGAAAATGGCTGATCTGGTCGACTTCTAGTGCCCCCGCCCAAATAGGCTATGTAGTTCATCAATAAAATATAAGATTGTCCCCTAGCTGGGTTTCCCTTGGAATCGGTTGTGATTTTTAAATAATTTTTGCAAAACTATAAAACTTTATGATCTTTCTTGTTTGTCAGACAAATTTGCAGTGAAAGGTACCTGCATGATAGCCCACACCCACCCCCCCCCCCCCCAAATAGGACTTCACGTCACCAGTACAGTAGCACTGGTGCGTACTTAAACATCCTACGAAAAAAAAAAACCTCCGACGGCGTAGTATAGCCAAGGCATTGCATATCGCTTGCGAATTGAGATCGTGTTATGTTGGAAACTTGCAAATGTTGTGATCATCAGGAGCCAAATACAAGGGAGATCCCTGGCCTTATCTTACAGCTACATACAGTAACAAACCGGCTGACAGTGACACAGCTCCATTCACAGCCTTTTAACACCTTAGTGAGTAAGTCGATGTAACCATAGACGTAGGCCTATGATGTAATGCCAGGCACTCCTTTTATTAATTTGTCAGGACTTTGCTTTGGCTTGTATTTTGTAAGTTGTATAACAATAGGTCTAGTTCTTCGTCTGACCATGGACTTACTAGACATGGTCTGACTGTCAGCTGTAGCTGTAGATCTAGCTAGCTGTCTCACTCTCTCTCTCTCTTACTCTTACTTAGTTATAGACTCAGCCTATTTTTACACTATTCACTAACACTAACAGGCCGAGACAGAGATAACTGTCTGCCAAAATGGGCAGCCCATCTCAATTTAATCTCTGTTATTAACTTATTCAACTTATGGTTTGCATCCTTAGCTTAGGCCTACAAATACAACCTTAGCTTAATCTAGCTACTTAATCTAGGCTACTAGTTATAGATCTAGATCTACTACTATTACTATTACTAGATCAAGATTTCTTTGATGGATATTTAAAGATTAGAAATAGAAGTGGGTGGTGGACGTGAATGTTCCTTGATCTGTTGATGTTGTTGGCTGTGGTTTGCATATGGACCGGAAATTTCTGTCTCTTCGTTCTAAATCTTAAGCCTCTTATTTGAGTAGGGTCGGCTCGTAAGACAATAGGCTGTTTTTGCGACCGATGACGGCGCTGCACTCTACAACGGTAATCTTAGCAGGGGAGGGGTTTCACTCAGAGTCAGAGCAAAAATTTCCGCGTAGCGCTCAAACCTATGACGATATTCAGCCGATATAAGCATCGGGAGTCTAGCTAGTAGTAGTACGGGGTGGGTGGACGGCACAGCTCATTCAAATACCCTGTAGTCAGCAGCGCACTTGGGTTGCCGTGCAAAAATTCGCTATTAGCTAACCGTCCATAGCTTCTTCTTTGCTTGGCTTCCTCCAGTTTGAAGAACTGCAGTTGGTGCAGGTGTTAGTACAGGTACATGAAGTACACTATACAAAGGATAGGCAGGTTTACAGTGGCATCACATACATGTAGTGGAACGTTTAACATGGAGGTCAAGTATGAAACAGAGAGAGATTGTGAAAGAGTGAGGGGTTGATCCAGTCCGAAAGAGAGGTGTGAGAGCAGGAGCCAAGCAGCGATAGCTTTGTGAAGCATTCACCCTTCGTTTCCGTGTTGGAATACTGATTTAATATTTTTTTTTTGATGGATATTAAAGATTAGTCAAGTGGGTGGGTGACGTGAATGCATGTGATTCCACTGTAAACCTGCCTATCCTTTATATAGTGTACTACCAACACATGCACCAACTGCAGCTATCCAAATACATGTACAGGGTCTACTCTGCAAACTTTGGTCTAAAATGTCATTTAATGTCTAATTTTGTTTAATACATTTTATTCTTGTGTGAAATCTATTCTTATAATAATATATGCCTGTATAAAAAAGAAAAGAATATAAACTTTTTTTCTATGTAAAATGTGGAATAAATAAACTTAAAACTTCAATTTTAGCAGATTCATATCCAATGCATTTACATAGGTTGAATTAAGTTCCACTTACCAATAGGCAATACCAAATTGACTGTATGATGCATTTAAGGGTCTTTTTTCTGGATATTCTTTGTCCAAATTGAACTTTGGTTGAAATTCTTGCAGCCATATCTTAAACTGTTACTGCACATGAAGGAAGATGACGTCATCCATTGACAGTAACTAACAGTTTAAAATACGGCTGCAAGAAATACAAGTTTCAAGTCATCAAGTAGATAATATATTATCTTTTGTCTCTTAGTGTTGCATGTTCATCAGGACGATCTTGCACGATGATGAAACAACCTAGATGAGATGACTACACTATGGCATACATTTGTCTTTGGTTGCTGCTTGGTATGTGTGTCCTCCGTACCATAGCTGGAGCTGACAGGAATGCGACGTCAGGAGTCATAGACCGAATTGTGGAGACGCGTCCGGACGTCCTGCCCCATGTGAGCTTGCCACCGAGTCTTAATAATACATGGCCTCCATTTGATGCGTCAAGACCAGAGTTGAGTCCACCAACGGATATCAATCCACCCGTCGAGTTCCTTGGCACAGAAGTTTCTCACTTGAACAAAACTTCCATGTCGGCCATGACGACTCAGACCAGTAATATTACACAAATGCATACATCTCCTGCCACACAAGAACCATCTTTAGATACAGACATTGTGGCAACGTCTCTCCCTGTTCAGTCATCTTCAACAGCAGCAGCTGTAGCCACGCGCTCCACCATGCCCATACCTGTATCTACAGTGGCAGTATCTAAAGTGGGAGTATCTACAGTAGCAGTATCTAAAGTGGCAGTATCTACAGTGGCGGTATCAGTGACAGTAGCGAAGAAACCAAATGGGAATGAGCATAATCATGAACATGTCAGCATTGCTGTATTCTTAGCTGTTCCTGTGTGTGTTGGACTGCTCATCTCATTCTTCATCCTGTTTGGAAAGTACTGCCGCAAGAAATTAAGGTAATGGTGCAAAGAAGTGTAAAGAATTCATCCTTGCATTATCCTCAAGTTGGACAATGTAGATGATTTACTCATAGCCAATACAACTGATTTGTTGATTGTTCATCAATAAGTCATCAATAAGTCATCAATAACATCTGTATTTTTTTCATTTGGCTGGTATACTGAGCTGGGCAGCGTCTCACAAAAGTACAAGTTCACCGACATCCCTTTGAAACGTGTGTTAAACTTAATACACACATTTCAATGGGTCGTCGTTGGACTTGTACTTATGACGGTTTCGTGAGACACTGCCCTGTAGTTTATTCACATTGGTGTATTCAGCATTAAGGGGAAGCTCAAAATACCCCCCCCCCTGCCGTTATTTGAAGGCCCAAGATGAAAATTAAAATCTATAGTGAGCATACAGAATGAAGAAGTGTACAGATAACTTTGTCCCTGCCGGCTGCCGCCCTTCCTTCCTTTTAATCAATTTCCTAAGTGCCTTATCCCTTGGACACTAGTCAAAATATATTGTGGTAGCATATTATTGTTCTCTAAAAAGAAAAGAACCTCCTGAGTCATACATTTTGAAAAAAATTATTGTGTTGGAACAAATGGAAAGATGTATTTATTTTTCGTATTATTATTATTATTTTAAATGTCATAAAAATCATAATCATACAGGAAATATTGCACAGTATACAGTGTATGCCTAAATTGTATTAGATTGTGGTGTACCGGTAAATCATTTCCACATCAATTACAAGAACTCGATATTACCTACTTTTCATATAACTTTTTGATAAATTGATTATATTTATAACTGCAGTTTTCTATGCACGATACAGAGTATATTATCCAGCTGACTCTGTTACTTTCATTTGTTCCAATTCAGACTAGACAAGCTCCGTCATCAGCTGATGCCCATGTATAGCTTTGATCCTGCAGAAGGAGAGGATTGGGAGACAGAATTACTGACAGACCCAAGAACCCAAGCTACCCAGCAAACAACAAACACCACCCAAAGCACCACTCCAAAGGTAATGTGAGCGAGAGAATATTAAGAATAAGACAAAACTTCTCAGGTTAAAGATGAAGTTGAGTTCTGGTCATGCGATTGCATTGTGAAAGAAACGGTGTGGAACCGACCAGAAAAGGTTGATCATCTAGCATATAAGAATTTGTGTGTATTGCAAGGTTCTGGAATCATCAAAATGATAAGAAATTTGGCCAAGTCTTGGTACAGTTACAAACACTTGCACAGAAAGATGTACATGGGACTTCCGACTACACGAACACGTGGCGTAAAAAGCCGCCCCCCCCCCCCCGATTTTTACGATGTTACATGAATATTTAGAATATGAAGGCATTTGAAGAGCCATGCTTTTCAGGGAACATGTCTTAACTGATGTTCTTCCACACTTGCATAATAAGAATGAGTAATGCTAACAAAATTATTTTTCACCTCTTCCCAGAACTCAACCTTCTCTTTAAAGAGCCGAGTAGAAATTTACCTCAAAATAGACACGCATTAATAGTATAGATATAATGACTGCTATGAGAGGCATAGGTACCGGTAGTTGTTTTTATAAGCTCAATTGGACTTTACATTCTGCTATCACCCCAAGGCGTGCCTCATCACGACTCCAATTTCGACCAATCAGATGACTAGATTTATTCAACATACTAAAAAGAGGTATATAAATGATATTATTAGTAGCAAGCCTTTGTAATAGCCCTACAATATCACAAAATGGTATTTTCTGTAATGTTTAAGTCTCTGATACCAAAGGGTGTGATGGAGGAAGCAAGTGTCTTTTATTATTTTGTTATCCTCTGATTTTTAGCCAGGATAACTGAAGAGCTGATAATAGATTTTAACCACTTTTAATTAAAGAGGGTTCTAAAAAAAGAATTATGAATTAAATTTGGGGTAAAGTGCAAGGGTATAAAAATTCCCCACCTCCTCCTAAAACAATTAGATAATGATTGTTGTAGACCCTCATCCTTATTCACTTGAGAAGGCTCTTGAATCTATAGCATTACATACAAAATACCTATGTGAAGAATATTACAAATGACGTAATATTGATTTTTGCCACCCTATTCTTCCTTTTTCTTCTTTGCATACTGACAGCCAACGAGCCAAGCAGAAGTTCCACAGCTAAGATTTAACTACCCTGCGGCGGACGTGTGAGCCACGCGTTTGATCAATCATTGGGATGTCTGGCCTGGAGTTATCCCGTTGACTACTGAATTATCTAATTCCCATAGACCTAACATAGGGACCACCAGGTTCCAGTAAGCAATGGGTTAAAATGGTTGTTCAAGTTTGATTTGAGCTGTATATTGATGTATTGCTCCATGTCCAGCTCACCATGCAGCACAGTATATAAATCAATGTTTGCTTTAACAAAAGCAGGCAAAAACATAAAAAAAGGCTAAATTTGAACTTGACATTGCTAAACGATCCTAAGAAGAAACTTTTGAAATCATTATCACATGTATGAATGTATTTCTGTGATGTATTTTAATATAGTCAAGCACTTCGTACACATACCGGTACAATCAAACTCAGAAACAGCTGGCCTGGTCACCAATGTCCAGATACATATGTGTATGTGCTTTGCTGAAAGAAAATGAAAAAAAAGTCTCTGAATTGAGAATGCACATTTGTGATGCAGATTGGTGATAGGTTAACCATATAAAAGTGTACTGTGGTCAACTTTTCTTTTTCTTTTGTCTTTAATACCAAAGAGGTTTGTTTTCTCTCTGTCAATTAGATATGAAAGCTGTAGTGTTTTTAGGGGGCTTTCTCACTCACTCTCATGTGACTCTTTGCTCACAATCCCACTCCCACTCCCGAGTGGTCACATTAATTTGGTGAATGCAATGGGTCACTTGCCAAAGTACAGTCAAACCTGTCTATAGTGACCGCCCAAAGAAAACACAAAAAGTGGTCTTTGTAGACAGGTTCCTTTAGTACATGTTTCAATTAGAAACCATTTTCAAGGGAAACCAAAAATGTGGTTGTTGTAGACAGGTGGTCTTTGTAGAAAGGTGGTCACTAAAGTAGGTTTGACTGTATATGGCATAGCATGCACACATATACACACACAGACTTGCTCAACAACTCTCTCTCTCTCTCTCTCTCACATTCACTCGGTCTATCATTATGAGAGCAATCAAGAGCGTCACAAGCACAGATTCATGAATAGGGTTATTCAAAAAACAATTACAGAGTTCGGAAATGATATTATATTCCCTTTGGGCCTTGTCTTTATGAACACAGATCAAACTCCAACACATGTCATGGAGTAAAAAATCAAAATAATTACAGCAATAGTACCAACATGGCAGCTGTACTGATGAATATTAAAGATAAACTTGAGTTCTGGTAATGCGATTGCATTGTGAAAGAAAAGGTGTGGAATGGATCAGAAACAGTTGATCATATACATGTAGCATGTAAGTAATGGTGTGTAATGCAAGGTTCTGGAGTCATCAAAATCATCATAAATTTGGCAGAGTCTTGGTAAAGTAACAATCACTTACACAGAAAGATGTATATGGGACAACACACATGGTGTCGGGGCTAGTACTACCCTGATTTCCTTATCTTTCTATGCTCATTACTCAACCAGTATACATTTTCTTCCAAAATTGTTTGGCACATGACATTTATTTGTAATCTTGAACATTCAGTGTAAGTTTCGTTATATTCTGTGAGAATTCATTTTCTTTTTTACCAGAACTCAAGTTTATCTTTAAGCTGTGTGTACCGTGACACACTTGATCTGTATACAGTAACTACACACTTCGAACTCTGACCTTGCTTTTTACCAAGTCCACACACAAACTCTGGATAATATAGCTCTACCCCCTCCCTATTCAAGAAGCGCCCTCTACAGGCCTATCCAAAAACAAGAGGAAAAAAAGGGGATTTGTCTGGTCAGGCAAAATGTATGTACACTAGTACCCCATTCACAGTGGTTTTGAAATTTGTAGCGGAGCGGCGACACCGCCATAACACCGCTACAAATGCATTCACAGTAGAAAAGTTATCCCGCTGCAGCAGCGGGATAAATATCATGTACCCATTCACGCTGCAGCGGGTGATTTTTATTACCTCCGTAACAAACACGTGTATGCATGGCTCATGACCCGCGAGTGACCCCGATATGACCGGAAATACTTCAGCGCGGGGTTTTCGATTGCTTGAAATTGCGCACGCTAGCTGTACTTTACACAAAAGGTAAACATGTCAAGTTGCTTCTTGTATCCTCGATCATATTACTTTTTAAAAAACTAGCATTTTTATTGCTTCCAGTCAGAATATTTTAATTTTTTGAAGTGTGAAATAATTTTATTTGGATAATTATAATATCTACATAATAATAAAATCAATTTGAATCCACTGGTTACTTTATTTCTATTTCACTTTATGTTCCCCATTGCTGGAGAAAAGAGGTCAGTGATAGGTAAGTAAACAAATCACACGTGTTTGTCGTGGTGTTATAGCGGAGAGCCTTCACACTGAGTAAACACCGCGACAGCAGCGGGACTGTCCCGCTGCTGTAGCTAGGCGAACCTAGCGATAGTTTGTCGCGGCGTTATCGCGAGGCGGTGTTATCCCGCGATAGTTTATAACGGGTCCGAGCCTTCACACTGAAGACAACACCGCGACAGCAGCGGGACAGTCCCGCTGCTGTCGCGGTGTTTGAGGCCACTGTGAATGGGGTATAGGTGTGAAAATGAAGGTGAGGATAAGAGGATTATTGTCATCATTGCAGTTCGTTCGTTCGTTTGTTCGTTCGTTCGTGTCTCCTTAGACCAAGATTAATGGATCACATTACAGTTATAAGAAAGTTTTCTTTTTTTTAAGTAGGTTCAAAGGACCTAGTGAACTATCAGTATAATGAATATGGTTGGGAATATATATGCTCATGACAAATACTGAGAATCAAATGTTATCTCGGAATTGCAGAGGACATAGGAATAGTCAACTGTTTGTGAAGAAGGAAAAAATCCTAGTAGCGATGTCATTATGGCCCGTACTGCAGAAGGATGAAAAGTATATATCCTTCTTATCTGATTATATTTATTTCCCTATCACAACCTCCCCATACCGACATAATGTCTGACAGTCATCTACCCCCAAGATATTTTTTTTATATTTCAAATTTATCAAACTTAGTGAATTTTCCCTTAAGAAAATATATTTGTCTTCTCTGTATATTTTTCAAAATGTTGACATCTATCTTTTAAGTTTTCTTTAGTGAAGAGAGAAGTTGGAAATGAGATACAACTTAAATCACTTTTATTTATCATATGCTAAATGATTCTGAGTTTTAGCACTGGGCATTTCAGTAGAATGAGCTGAAATTTTTTTCTCTTGCCAAATAGTTTTTTGCTTGCAATATCAGTATAAAAAGAACAAATATCAGAGAGTATATTATAATAATAAATATCAGATTTAGATCCATTTCTATTCAATTGTCAATCATATTCAAAGACAAAAGGGTTTAGGATTTGTGTGCAATTAACAAGGAATGCACAAAACGTACAAGATATTAAAATCATATATTGAAAATTGATGGTCTGAATTTATAATTAGAGTAGGATTCTGCTGATGTTATATAAAGCAAAAGAGATGTATTTTTATTTTTATGCAGAAATGTGCTAATTTGTTATCTATGCTTTAATAGGCTTTTTGTACTGCTTTGGGGATGATTTTTGTTTTCTTCATTTCCCGTCAAATGCTGCCTCTGTTTTCCCTCATAACCGTTACTGCTGGTACATCTTGTACATTGTATAAACTTGTTTGAGTTGATGGAGTGGAAATGTTCATAATCTTTGTAAAATCTGTTAAAAAGTGATTGTTGCTTATAAATCTTCTAATATTGCTATAGTTCTGAACAAAACCAAATGCACTTGTTATTACTGTAGGAACTTAAGATGGTAATAGTATAAATAGCTGTGAACATGATATTTTATGCATTGTATGATTGATGGGAAGAAGTTTTGGTCCTTCAATAGTTGTATTGTTTCACACAAAGATCTGAATGTCATCAAATTCACAAGCACTTTGTTTTCTGGGTTTTGACTCCAAAAGCAGCACCGTAATGGGTGTTATGAAATGGTTCCAAGAAAGTAGCCAGTGTGAAGCATCAAAATGGATCACGTGTGCATGCATTAACCTTTTACCATATGCACGCGGAGTGCATTTGGTGATAACAACCATCAATTTCGTGACTTTATACTCGTATTGTAGACACATCTTATGAAACAAATAATGCATGTTTTTAGCTCGTGCATTGTGAAATGCACTTGGTTAAGTCACAATTAGACGGACAATGAACTCCGTAAGTCTCGTTCATTATCCTACAGTGACTTATCAAGGGGCACCGGTGCATTGACTTGGTTTCGAACCCGGGTCACAGGATTACGAGACCGCTGCTCTACCAACTGAGCTATCGCGCCTCTTTTGAGACTTTAGGGCCTGAATTCACAAAGGAGGTTTGTCGACAAACCTTGGTTTTCGTACGTCATATGACGCGTTTTACGCGTTTTTTACAAACCTGGTTTGTAAAGAACAAAACGAGGTTTGGCGAAACAAAAGGAGGTTTGAGCTCAAACCTTGCTTTGTGAATTCGGGCCAAGGTGTTTCTTTCCAACAGTTTTTGCACATGCTAGTACATCAATTTTTAGTCTCAACTTTCCAATAAGAAGATACAAAAGGATTTTGCTGTTAACCATTTAAAAAAAATAGATTTTGAATTATTTTCTGGCCTATGTATTGCTGATATATATGGCCACTGAAATTACATGATGAGCATTCTACATGTATTGCTTTTGCTAATATGTGTAGCTCATGTATACGGTCCTCTTTAAGTTAAAAAAAAAAAGGCTTATGCAAGCAAGTCGATGTATATCTTTGTATCTTTTTAAAGTTTGTGAAAGTTTCAAGATGGCCGACTCAAAGTATAGTATAGTAGGAGAGAGGAAGCAAGAAAAGGCTGAATGATGCATGCAATAAACTTTTTAGTTCACAGAGCCTAATGGTACTTTGCTTTTTAACATATTAAAAGTGCATTTTTATTGGAAATTAGATTGCATGCAAAGGTAATAATGTAAGTGTTGGTTGATAATACAACTTTCCACTTCATTGGGAGTAATTCATACCCAAGAAGGAAACATAATTAAAAATTGGAAATCTATTTCGAGACTTTTTGTGCCTAAAAGCTAGGATACAAACACAATTTATAATCTTGCTTATACCATCATAAGCTTATTCAATACAGATGAGAAAGAAAATGCATTAAAAAAGGGTTGCAAATTGGTTTGGAGAAATGATTAGATGTGTGTCTTGTGTAAATCCACGGCGTTGAATGTGATATAACCACTCAGAGGCAGCTTTAGAATCAATCTTTGATGAATGACTTCTTTGTATTCTGTATTCTACTCACTATTCTTCATTTGGAGCAGGATATATTATTTACTGAAATTACTGTCGATATAATTCTTGTAAAAATATTTTTTGCTTGCCTCCCCCCTTGATTGATGGCACCCAAGCTGAAAACGAGGCTAGGATAGTGAATAATTCAGGAAAGTTGGAGTACAATGAAGTCCCTGTTTTTGAGTTTGTTAAATAAAGCAAGAAATATTGGTTGGATGGTGTTCATAAGGCCTAAAAAAAAAGATGTTGTATTGCCCTTTGCGACCGACCCAAAATTTTGAAATCGACGGTCTGCTTTTTTTTTTTTTTTTTAACTTTTTTTTTAGAAAAAAATGTTTTACCGGTACCGGTAAAGCATTCAAAACTAAGAAATATCAGCCCAAGAGGGAGTTATAAAAAAAAAAAATTCTGACCGGCCGACCCATGTTTTAGCACCTAAAGGGCAATACAAATTTTTTTTAAAGGCCTAATCAAGGTTTTTCTTGAAATAATGTAAGCGTGCTGAATTGTGACCATTCCAGTAAAATTTTGAATCCTTTTAAAGTACATAGTTCTGATCATTCTGAGAATCTATGATTTAGTAAAATGCTGTAATATTTATAAAATGTTACATAAGAATATGTATGCATCATGTAATAATTGTGCACAATATTGTCAACTTCTTCTGAGGTATTATTCCATTTTCTTGTAATTAATGCCTTTGTATGAAATCATATATTGCTTTGTGTATGGATGTGGATGTCCTCTCTCTCTATAGTTGTGTGAATGAATGGACACGGTTCACCTATTTATTCACTTTCCTGCCACACTATGTGCTGTAGTATTCAGTACTTGTTGATATGTGCATTCCACATCATACTCTTGCCTTGTTGTTTGTGAAGCCAAAAGTGTACCAAATAATTGACAAGTACTTGTACATATACTATTCTGCAGATGAGATGTTTTAAATTTCTTTTTAGATTTTGTTAAAGATTTGTGAATGATTATATTTTTTAAATTTGAGACAGGGTTAAGCCTCGTTTACATATGACACAGTAAACCCCCTCCCCCCAAAAAATTATGGTCAAAGACAACTCCTGTATTCCGAACTGAACCCGATGGAGAGATAATATGACCTCCAAAGTCCGGATCGCAGAAATGAAAAGCAGAGTGGCTGTGATAAGATCCCAGTACCATCATCCTAGTCTTTTCTGGATTTAGTTTTTTCTGGATTTAGTTTTAGTCATGGAACTCAACCATGTTTATATGTGACTGATACACTGTTCCATCTGAAGGAAAGTAGCCTAAGCAACAGTTGGTCGAAATGCAAGATGAGAGTTGTGTGTCATCAGCGAATAAATGGAACTGAGCCTGGTGGTTCAATTGCACTTGCTTTGTTCATTTCATTTTTCTGGGGCAGTTTTGATTTTGTTTGGGGGGGGAGGGGGCACGTTTACTTTGACATGTGTGGATGAAGCCTTACATGTTTATCATCACTGCTGAAACCCACTTTGAGGCTCTTTACCATTTTCCTGGTAAAATCTTACTGTTCAGCTCTTAAGTGTTAGCCTCAAGCTGTTGTGTCCAGTGAATGGCAATGACACTATTGCCACATTTAATGTTGTCAACTAATAGAGCATTTGCATTGTTCTGAAGATGTATCTGCAGGATTTTGAAGGATCCTCAATTGTGGGATGTTACAGAATACAGAAACATGTCGTGAGGAAGATCCCGAATATCTTTTCAAAAGGTTGTTGAGCATGTTGAAACAGTTCATATACGTTTATTAGGATTTTCAAATGTAGCTAATAAAATATTTAATGTATTCTGGAAAAATTAAGATTGAGAATATATTTGCACAAGTATGTCCATGAACTCGCCAACAAATATAATGGATCAAATTGATTTCTAATGGAAAACCTAATGATGAAAGTTTTTAAGTTGAATGATTATGGGCGACATTAGTAAAGTATGAGTAAGTGTTGGCAGAGGTAAAAGTATAGCCTCTGTCGGCTAGTATTTACTGGACGATTTCTGTATATTCTTAGTACAAAATTTGAATGAATTTGTGATCATTTTGATTGTCCTGTGTCACTTCTATAGTTCTATTCTGTACTGCAATGTGTGGCAACAATAAATGCATCATGTCTGAAAAAAGGAGACTCTTTTTTTTGTGTACATGCTGTAATATGATTCTTCCAGGCATACACCAAATCAATATCTTGTCCAATCCTGATTCACTAGCTGTTTGTGATATCCCTGCTCGCTTATGAATTAAAGTTTAGGATATTTCTTTCAAGAACCTTATTACAAATCGTGAGGAATGGGGCAACTTTGGTTAAGAGGTATGCAAGAAATATGTATACAAATATGTTTATAGACGAGTAGAGTGTGAATACATAAAACAGACCTGTTCACAAATGTACTTAAAATGGTCGCATTTATACTCCAAGGGCTTAGCTAGTGATGAACTATTGTACTAGCATGTTGTGAGTACATTGAATTTTAATTGCCAGAATACAGTTACATGTTGCTATATCAGACTGTCACCGGAGTGTTGGCTCAGTCAGTAGAGCAACCGGGAGGTCGTGGGTTCGAACTCCGGCCACGTCATACCAAAAGACGTTAAAAGATGGGAGTTGTTGCTACCTCGTTTGGCGTTCAACAATAAGGGATAGACCAATGTCGATCTGGCGCTACTCAGTGGCTGCCGGGCTCACGATCAATTGGGCAAAAAAGAATTTCTGTTTCGGTTTAATAAAATTTGGAGTGGACTATTAGATTATTATTATTATTATTATTATTCCCCTGGCAAGCTTTGAGGTAGTCACTAGTTACAATTGTGGAAGGAAAAAGAATGAAATCTAAATACATGTACATTTGCGATTTGGTATATTCGGCCGATTTTAACCGACGGTAAAACTGGGTCTTGATTCCAAATTTAGTGTAAAACTGACCAATAAAAACAACTTACTAGATATTTTACTGAAACAGTACACATTTATTTTTTAAAAACATGAAAAATTAGCATTGTCACAAAACATATTTAAATGTAAAAAGCTGTTCACAAGCACTATAGTACACAAACAATTCATTATTTTAAAAAAGTTAACTATTCCTAAGCTACAAAACATCACACTACGCATAGAAAACACTTTTATTAATGAACTTTCATACATGAACTTTTCAAACTATGATGTAACAAGCCACTCACTTATACATGCAAACCTACATGCATTTTTAAATTCTAATGGGCAGAGATCTGTTAAATGCTATTGAGATTAGAGCACTAACCAGATTGAATATATGTACGGAGGTTTAGACTGCAATTCAGGAGTTTTATGCAGGGATGCCAGTTAAAATTGATCGGAGGGCCTGAAAATTACCTAGAATGAGCAATTTTGTACACAAAAAAGCCTAAACTATGGTCAGAAAATAACTTGCCAGGGCCTGAATTCAGGCTATTGCCTGAAAACTGGCATCCCTGTTTTATGGCCATTTTATTTTGGTCTAAAATAACACGCCTGTGTTTTCCTTCATTAAATGGGAAAAAGAGAGAGAATGATGGAATTTTTATTAAATCTTTCTTCATGCAGTGCCAAGACACTTTTAAGAAAATCAAGCGAATGTTTATTGCTTCTTCCTTTTTCTCCTGTTTTGGTTTTCTATATTTTTGAGGACAAAATGATGAGTTGGTTTTAAATCTATAAACAGTAAAATGGAGACGGACATACATCAGCAAACATTGTGAGAAGTATGTTACAACCACACATAGCAAAAGCTTTGAATACATGGCTGCTTGTACAGCCCAGTGACACAAGTTAACAAACCAACAATACATACATGAAGTTGAATTAGGGCAATTTCATGACAAAATAATTATATTTATATTCATTAATAATACTTTTTGGTTTTAACATTGATTACATTACATTAGATGACAAGCAAATATGATTAGAATAGGAAGGAATCATCCCACCTATGATGTACCTAAGATACCATTCATGGACCATCAACTTGTTTCGCTCCAGCAGACATTATGGTGCTTTGATACTGAACATAATCATATTCAATCCACTCATGACAAAAAAAACACAGCAAGGATTGTATCAACAATAGACGGATGTTTGGAAAATGGAACCGCATAATGACACTTTAAATCTGGAAAAACGCATTTACAGTACAACAAAAGATACCAATGCCCTCGACTGCATTTGAAGAGAACTAGAACCCAGTGCCGAAATAAGATGTCTAAAAGTGCAAATGCTTTGTGGTCACACAGCACATTGTTCTATCAGAAACCTCTCTCAGATCAAAGCAAAGCAAATGGAACGTGGTGTTGGGCCCTGACTTTAAAATAAAAAGATACGGGTGTAATGGGTCGAAATTATTTTGAGGGAGGGCGATGGGTGAATATGATACAAGATACCTATTTCGACAGCATGCATTTCATAAGACTAGAAGCACTACACCTTTACACCTGTTTAAAATTTACCAACACTGCAGCATAACCGCTATGTTACATCATATATCGCACGATATCGCACAAAACTTCAACCCGACAGATGATTTCAAATTTGAACCTTGATATTGTGTTGAGGTCGATGTCCTCTGCTTGACATGAACAAAAGATATTTTCTTACATGACACCACGTGTTGCTTTCTTTTTAATAACAAATGCTTGCTCCATGAAACTGTTAAGCACAACACCTTCAATTTCTCACTATTTTTTTATATGTCAATTGGCCCTGTTGTCTCGGTTTCATCAAAATAAATCTGTATGAACTATTGCATTTTCTTTCTTCATGATCGAGCATGAGGTTTGCTCAGAGCACCCCTATTCAAGTGAGGTAGACTTGTTCACATTACATTTTCTTTAAAATTCACAACAGAAACTGAACAAAGACCAAATAATGTGTGAACACTACCACAAAATAGCAAGAGTATATTATGATTGGTGAAACTTGTGAAAGAGCTTCTGATGATTTAAGAATATATTTTTTCTTGTGTACGGGTAAAATGACTCAAATTAAAGCACTTTACTCAATTTCACAAGGTTTTTGTTTCCGACATATATTTGAGACACTGGTTTTAGCGTATCAGTATGCAATCTGCTAACTTTTGCTGTGCAATCCAACTTTAAGGAAAATAAGCAATCTTTGAACAGCTAGGTTATTGGTGTGTATCGTGTATTTTCCTCCTCTATATGTACAGAAACACAAAGATGTAAATGACAACACCAGGTATTCAAGAAGACATTGGTGCAAATTAATGGGAAAGAGCGTTAATTCAATGGACTTTCATACCTTACATATTCTCTACAGCAGCAGGACCATATTATTGAATATATATTTGTGTATTTCTTTCCTTTTTCTGCTGCAAACCTTCCTGAAATATTTGTTCCTTTTTTCCTTTGAGGTTTTAGGAATGACATAAGACATTGACCATCCTGCACTCACATAAACCGTAATAAAGCGCAGTAACACATGTCCCTATTATTACCAGTTTAGTGTCAAGATGTTTTCATCCTTTTTGGAAAAATACAAACCGGTGCACACCCTCACTAGAAACAATCGTAACAAATCATAATGGACATATTACAAGCTGATAAAAGTAACAGTATTTGTTGATGACAAAATGAGACAATATTTTGAAGTGTTTGCAACATACAGAGTAATCATTTTTTTCTGGACAACATTGTTTTTTTAATTGTGGTAAATATATATAAAAAACACACTAACTATCAAACAAAAATATAAATTGTTAACTTAATGTCTGTCACAAACAAACGTGTAATGTACAAAATCACAATTGAAATGGAGAATACATATACAAGATTATGTTACAATTTGTGTTATGAAAATCAATGGTCTTATGAAAGAGAAATTTTTTCCTCCAATTTCTTGAAACTCTGTCAAATGATTACTAGAATACTGATATAAGCCAGCCTTTCATTGTCATTGCAATAGATACAGTGTACATTGTGATTAAATGTTCAAAATTTCATACAGATCCAATATCCTGTCTGACCAATGTACAAGAGCATTTGTTTACCTTCCACTGGAGTCACAGACGTCTGATTAACAAGGTGCAGGCAATGCTAAAATGTACAATTTTATTGAATTCTTTTGAATTTAATGATTATCAAATATCAATTCTTGCAATTATCAGATCTTTCATTAAAATTTGTGGAACTAAGGAGAACCAACTCTGAATGACACATCGGTTCAAAGCAGTACAGCATTATCTATCATTATGTCTGGAACGAGACCGATGTATCCTGCAGTGCATTATGGGTACCTATCCAAATTTTGATTAAGGCAAGTTGTATACAAGTAAAATTATATACACGCATGTACACTGTACAAGCTCAGTGAAGTTTTACATCCAGTGAACACATCGTACAAGGATTTGTTTTTTTAATTTTTTATTAACCAATAAGGGTTATTTCCTATGATTGTTGCAAAGGCAATGACGATTTATTTATTGTAAAAAAGCTCTCATGTTTCGTCTTCATCTATGCATGTTTTGTAGGGTTGCTGTGGTGGCAATGATGATACCATCCTTGGGGAGGAGATGGGATGGGATGGATGGATAAAGACTCTTCAGAGACCACTGTTCTCTCCCTTCATCTGATGGATGGTCCTCCTCCTCTTTACTCGTCATCTTCAGCTACGGCTTCCTAGTGATCGATGCAATCAAAATTCAGGGAAAAATTAATATTCATTTTTCGGGGGCTACCTTTCAAACTTGCCTGCATGAAATTAACACTCTAAAATTTGTTTTGCATTCCAAAGGGGCTCTTTTCTTTTTGGGGGGCATTTCAGGGGCTATTTCGTCCCGAGCCCCTGTGTATTTTTTTCACTATCAAAATTTAGAATAACCACTTGTCACTACGAAATACAGTTAGATCATAATCAATGAATAGAGATCTAAAGTGGATTTTAATTATTGATTTATTGATTGAGAAATTACATCAAAGCTAGTTTTGATAAGACGTTAAAAGATGGGAGTTGTTGCTACCTTGTTTGGCGTTCAACAATAAGGGATAGAGCAACGTCGATCTGGCGCTGCTCAGTGGCTGCCGGGCTCACGATCAATTGGGCAAAAAAAATTTCCGTTTCGGTTTAATAAAATTTGGAGTGGACTATTAGGCTATTATTATTATTATTATTGTTATTATTACATTTTTCAAAAGACTATTCAGAGTGCTTACAAAATTAGCAAGTGTATTTCATTTTCTGTTGAACAGGCAAGGTTACAGATAGGACATCGATAGGTTAGATACAAAAGAAAGCCAATGGATACTGTCAAAACACATGGATCTTGCTACATCTCTTCCTCACAATGAACAATTATGGACATTTTGGACCATTCTTAAATTACTCAATCAAATACCCTTGGCCACTGGGCCCTTTAAATCATATCATAATTTGTTTACACCCCTCTCTAAATCACATTGCAGTATTATTTCATTGGGGATCCTATTAACCATCGTATCTTTCCAAAGTTCACAATGATGCACTGTAATCAACACTTTGTCACACTATTCACTAATTACCAACTTTCCCTTCCAAAACGAACTTTAAAAATATCATCAAATTCTAGCATTTCTTACCTCTTCCTCTTCCTCCTCTTCTTCCACTGGTTCCTCTACCTATATTAGATAAACAAAAAACAACACAAATTATAATTCGGTAACATATAAGTCAACATCTTGAAGAAAGTTTTCAATAATACTTCTACATCTGCAGTAGATGAAACTCTTTGGCATGAATCACATTTGGGAACCCTCTTCCCTCTCCTCTTCTTCTGTCTCTTCTTACCACCCCTTCTGTTTCATGATCAATTATTCTTTTCCATCTATCGCTCTTCAATTTCTTCTCCTCTTGACATGCTTCTTTTGATTTATATTGTGCGGTATAGATGCAGGTTTTGAAGTACGTCAAGGGCAATATTGCCTTTTGCTGTGATACGCTCCTTACTGGCTGTAGTGGACTTCTCAAAAATGACAAAGCTTAGAGCTACTTTTTCCGTGTCGTTAACTTGTTCCTTTCTGACTGGCCAGTAGCCTGCCCATAAGTCTAATAAAATCTTCCATTACTACATGTACCTTTCAATTCATTGACTAAAAAATTTGTGCAAGAAAGATAGAAGCACAGGGTACAAATAGTCAAATAGACAGTGGCTACATTAAACAATTAACAGTGATATCAAATAACTCTATGTCTAGACTGGTCGACGCTATCATCATTAATCTTTAGAATAATTGTATGACAATACATAATTGTGTACATGTAATATTCATAGAAAATCATACGAAAGCTCGATACATAATGTAAACCTTTTTTTTTCAGTGCAATTATCCTGACAGTGTACCAGTGCCTTTTTTTAATGATGACAATATATTGATAACTGTACTGTGTTTTATTGTGCTCGTGTGTGATGTTTTCTGATTAAAACGTCTAGCTCGATTAAGAGTCAAGTCATTGAGAAGTTTATGACCAAATCACTTGATAGACATTTGGATGATAAAGGAATGTTCACTAATATACTGGTAAACAAATTATTTGGTAACCACTGTATGCAGTAGGCCTATTTAAGAAAGGATCATTGAAATACACCTGTATACTGGACTGAAGTTTTGCTTGTTTTATTCATGTATTCAACCCACTACATGTACATGACTACATGTGTACCTTTTAAAAGATTTTTGTTTAAATCTCTCATGCCTCCCCTAAAAATTAAAGGGAAACTTGGAATTTGACAAGGGTCATATATCAGTGAATTTTTCATAAAATAATGCGTACAGGTTGTTGAATGATGCCATGCAGTGACAAAGAGGTTGTCAAAATTGGGTAGATGTACAGATGCATCTTAAAGGTAATACAAAGTTTCGGGAAATTTTGAAAATTGGGTGGATATTGATTCTTTACAATTTTGATATATTTGGATGCCCCTGTGGATGTATTATACATGTAAGCACTACAAAAATTAACCCCTAAAACACTTCTGTTTTCGAGAAATATTGAATATAAAAATTTTCCGGTGCTCCCGGTAAATTTTGATAAATT
This sequence comes from Strongylocentrotus purpuratus, assembly GCF_000002235.5. Taxonomy (NCBI): domain Eukaryota; kingdom Metazoa; phylum Echinodermata; class Echinoidea; order Camarodonta; family Strongylocentrotidae; genus Strongylocentrotus; species Strongylocentrotus purpuratus. The sequence continues at coordinate 2,906,736 of NW_022145566.1, read as the reverse complement.
TCAAATAGCGCCTACGGCCGTACAATGGTAGCTGCGATCATGAAAATCTCAGAATATGTAGTTGTGATATATAATTTCCAAACGGGAATAGCTAATCGCTTGATTTTAGTCAAGAATCATTGTTTCATAGCTAAATTAATATCTTGACCTTGAGAGGGAGCTATACAACATATAGAGTTTATTATTAATAATTTCATGACTTTAGACTCGATTTCAACCGGGAAAATGATCAATGAATATTGTAGGAACGCATACATGTATATGCTTCCAATATGTTAAATTTGAACCAAATTCATGACCACATACCAAAACTTTGTAATACCTTTAAAACATATTTTAATCGTTCCTAATTCACTGGGTAATATCTACTTGGCATACATGGCATAAGACTAGACATACCTGTATTTTCACAAAATTCAAACTGGGTTTCAACATAATAGTCCATGTACTGTATACACATAATTTAGAAATGTTCAGATTTAAGCTGTGATAAACAGATATTGCATGCTATCATCATACGTGTGAATAAAATTGCCAACTATACACTCATATTTCTTTCCTCTGTACACCTTGTAGAGCATTGAGACATTTACTGTGATTTAACCACCCCAGGGAAACAAGCGCATTCCTCTCAATTTGAAGTTTGGTTTCAGCCAGTTATGGGAGGCACAAGTGTGCAAGCTGATTAGCCTCTTCACAGCCTAAAGTCATTTATAATTTCATTACAAGCTGCACTTTTTAAAGCAGCTAGTAATGCAAGATGGGTTTGTTACATTATCCTTCCGATTGGAATGAAAAATAAGCAGATAATATTGACTAATCCAAAATAAACCCCTTAAAGCAAACTAGCAGAGAGAAATAACGATCTTGTGAAAACATAAAATTGGCTGGCAGTAGACTAGAGGATGTAGGATTTTCCTCTTTTCATTAATAGGCATGTGGTATGTGTTCATGGATAAAGCTAGGGCAATGACATTGCCTTGACTTGACACTCTAGGGTTCATACAAAGGACAACCATGGCTGGAGATTTAATATGCTGCTTTTTATCAGGCTTCCATTCCAGCCAACACTGCTAGCTCTGCCATACAGTAAGTGAGTGACTGTGTGCAGGCTGGGTTATATATACTCATTGTAGGACCCTCTCCCATACATAATACTACACAGTTCATGGGGTTTTATTCACATTCAAATACAGCAGGTGCAGAGCTAGAGAATGTGGCATTCCCCAATTTTTTTCAATATACTAGGAGACATTAGACTATTATTCAAAGATTTTATGAAATACTGAGCCATAAAATCTATAGAGGCATGCATGCATAGAAACTAAAAAACTGTTGCTTTTGACTTTTCGTATATTTGAAAAACGATATATAACTTTTTTTTCAGTCCAAAAGAGCTAGTACTTGGTAAGTAAAAATGTATCTCTTTTATCTTATGCCTAGAAGAAGAGCACAAACAAATTTAGGCCTACAAGTACATTTCCGGAACAGCAAATTGCCATGTTTTTACTACAGATTTCATTTACAGTGATATACTAAATATAGCAATGTAAACTGAACATTTCAGAAATTGACAAGAATTATTGTTGGCCCCCTTTATGCCAAGCAAAGGGTGATTTATCAAAAGGGAACCAAACGCCTAAACAAAAATAACTGATTGGGAAGTGCAGATGTACTGTACTACTTCATTGGGGATTCCCCCTACACTTTAACAAATAGTGCAATACGTTCTTCACATGTATACATGTAGATGGTGCCTCTCCTACACACGGGACCTCCATTTAACATCCTATCTGAGGTGCAGAATGTTGTCCATGGAAACATAGCCTGTGTCTATGTGGAACAGGGTAGGGGCACGTTAACACTCAACATAAGGGCTAGATTTGAACCCACAATCTTTGATTTGTCAGGCAGGCGGTTCAAGGACTAAGCTAGATGTACTCTACATCTCTACTTTTCTTCTCTGAATGAGATCAAACTCAGTTTATCTGATAGAAAGATACCGTAACTCTTGCGTGTCTAACAGTGACTACCGATGTCCTGACTATCCTTTTATTTAATCCTTTTTCTAAACACATCTATACAATGACAATAATAAGTTGAATAATAACCTCTATCCCCACCCCCAATCCCATCAACAATACAGACGATATTATGATATATCTTGCACCTGCTTTGCATCTGCCCATTATAAAGCATGAACACATTCAATCTCTTTGGTTTCTCTCTAAGCCTCATTGCTTAATTCAAATTATTCTTTCATCGGAAATAAAAACTTCCCATTTGTAAAGGATTCTTTTTTCTAGAATATGTACTCATATCCAAATACATTGATCTATGGAATGTGTTCAGAAGCACAAAATGGATAATACAGATAATAAAGATAATACAGTTATGATCAAGGTCACCATCTTTGCAATGATACTGCCTAAATATTCATGTTGTTTTTTTAAGGGGGAAATTAGGCCAACTGAGAGAAAATAGTGGATTGTAAAACACAGTGGAAAAATTGAAAAAGAATATAAAATACAATAAAAAGAGAAAAGAAAAGAAAGAGAGAGATAGACAGACAGAGACAGAGAGAGAGAGGGAGAGAAAGGGGGGAAATAACACTTAATAGTGCCAGATTTGGAGAGAGGAGATAAATTGAAGGAGCAAACAAAGAGTTCATGGATTTTGTTTATATGTATGTATTGTACATATATATATATATACACACCATCTGCTGACAGCTAAATAAAAGGGCTTTAAGTCACATATGTTTACATAGAGTTAATACCCTTCTGGTTATGATCACATAACATCTACAAAAGTAGAAATACACATAAATTTGGATGAGTTTGATTTACTTACTGGTCGTTTCCTTGGTCTTCCTCGTCCTCGCTTGGCACCACTGGTATCTGCCTATAATCATCAAATAACAAAATAAAAAATTGAACCTCTCACAACCTTTAATAACCAACATAAAGGCACTATCCAGATAGATGTGTAAGTGATAATGAGTGAAGATACTTGCTGTGATGAATTATCTCACATAAAGATAAGAAAGATTTCAAACCATTAAAAGCTGTTATGTGTTTGAACAAATTCACCTTTATCCTTTATTATCTATGGTATAAGCATAAAGCAGGTACATGTACATGTATGTAATGTCTATTATGATCACTTAAAAGCCTTATCTCTTCAAAAAGAACATTTTAGTGTCTAAATATATACTCCGCATCCAGATGTTACAAGTACATGTACCTACAAGGTGATTGAAAATCAGAGAACCTGTTGGCTAACTTTCTTTTCCTTTTTTCATATTGCAAACAATTGATGAATAACTTTCAATAAGTAATATTCAACAAATAGAGTTGTAATTCACAATATACAACATCTTCACAATTCACATCTATGTCTTCTCATATCAATCTCTTATTATTTCCTCCATCAACGTTTCCTGCCTTGGTCTCTTCTTCCATATGAACCTACCGCAAAAGAATTATTGCTTTACATTATTCAGTATCTTCTGAATAAGACAAAAACAACGCCTTTTTATAGTGTAAATCCCTGGATGTACTTTTACCCAATATCTGAGATATGAATAAACTACATGTACTAGATACTACATTCAACATTCTGCACTATGATATAATTTGGTGGTACATGTAGGTTCTTGTAAAAGGTCTATTTTTTACCATAAAATCCATGATACATGTATATACTTTGATATCCAATTTGAATCATGTTGACAAATCAACAATTACAAGCTGAAGCCTTAATAAATATGAGATGATAGGATACGGGATGGACACAAGGACAGATGGACAGACTGACGAACAGACTAAGGAAATGTTCCTTGGACAGTCAAGACGGACTTGACAGTCGACCCCTAAACTTGCTTCCAATACCACCCTCGAAGGGAGAGGGATAAAAATTAGTCAGGTCAGGTCAATCATCTCATATAAACAATGAAAAAGAGAGCGGTCAATCTGTCCTTGCTAATGGGTCATTCAATGCCTTACAAGTGCTGGTATTAAATCCCAGAACTGGGCAAGGACTGGGTCTTGGGGCACACATATTTCACATATTTCGCAATGGAACTGAGCCTGTGCATAGTCCGAACTGAACTGTATAGATTCATAAAGGCTGATTTGTATTTTACAAACCTTTGATGGTCATTTTACACAACATGTGAGCATGTCTAGGAAAATCAAATGGAAACAGAAAATAGGAGAGGCCAAAGAGAAGGGGGAAAATCTGGACCTGCTATAAAGCAGGTCTACAGGCCTATCAAACAACAACATTGAGAGAGTTTTTATGAGACTTGCAGTCACAGATCAGAATAATTTTTGGCAGTCCAAATTTACTGTCCTACGATGACTCTTTTTTTATTTCCAAAACATAAACAATAGTTTATCACATGCCCCTACACAATCAAACAAGATGTGAACCCAATCCATTCATTATTGCAATGTCATACAGTGACCTTTGACCTTTGATCAATGACCTTTTCCAATTCCACACCCTACCCTGGAAATACTTCACTGGTAACTCACAGCAATCTATCCTGATCTAAATAGAAAATGAAACTCAAACATCCCCTAATAATATATCATGATTTCAATTTTTGGTCCCTGAAATATTTCTCAATGAATTGTGCATGCTGACATGTATACAGTACCATACTCACAAGGTGGTTTGGGGGCTTCCCAAAAATAGGACCTACCGTACACAACAAAAAAGTCGCACTACTTACAGCTTTTGAATAAGATTTGACATGTAGACGCATTAATGTGAATTCTGAACACTAAAAACAAAGTGAATACCCACATATTTGTGCAGAGCAGTAAATGCCCATCAAATATGCTGTGCTGTGCTAAATATTGTAAGAGACATTGATTTGCTGATATCCATACTCAGGTAGATATTCACAATTACAATCTATAACAAACCATTTACATGTAGCTGGGTGGATTTGTATCGACTTTAACTTTGCTTTCTTATAGAATTTGTCAAACTAAAGAAATTAGACAAATGCTGGGAATACCCTGGATTCTGGAATTCACACACCTCTCCAAGAACTTTATGCCTTATACCTTTTACAATTCATTATTTTCCCTCCTTTACATTTGTTAGTTTTCTTTCTTTCTTTTCAGACTGTTGTACATTTCTTTCACTTCTTCTTCAGCCCCTTTGAATCCCTTCTTTTCTGTTCTGGCATGCAAATTGCCTGTAGATACATTGACAAAGGTAACTTATTCAGAAAAGGAGTTCTTTTCAATATCTATTGACTGGGGTCATTTAACTCACCATGCAGTTTCTATGTTTCGTTTTCATTCTGCTTCTTTTCTTACAAGCAGAAGAAATGCATTTTATTTCTAATCTAGACAGTCCTCTCCTACTGTAGTTTGAAGTAGATGGTGGGAAAATAAACATCGCTAAGATCTTCTTTGGTTGACATACCAAGCAGATGAATCATGCATTATCATTAAAAAGGACCACCTTGAAACTGGTTTTCTTTTGCTGCTCAGATATCCATGGAATTGCATTTCACAGTTATTTTAGGTGATAGATGAATACTATGGCAAGATAAAAATCAAGATCAAAATCAAGATCAAAAGAAATGAAAGTAAATCTAATAAGTTTAAACTAAAGAATAAACTCATGTTGGTTGATGACATAAGCAGCGGGTGTGCAATATGCAAGGTTATCCAAACACAACTCAAATTCATTCATTTTCAAACAGTTATTTTTCTTTCTTCGATATCAGATTTTATTGTAAATTTTTCATGTTTAAAACAAATATTAAGTTGTAGTACAATAAATAGGCCTACAGTATGATCTAAAAGCAGGAACATTTAATTGCTACACTTAACTAACTTTTTTCATTGGTTAAAAATGTTCTCCAAAAATGTCTACAAAAGATTCTTTTCCTAGCATCACTCTTGAACTTGAAGCTTATCTGCCATAGTTTACAGGAGGGATTAGACCGCCCTGCAAGGTCACTGGACAGGTGGTTATCTCATTAACTCAGCTCTCAGTTAACATAAGAAAAAGAGGATCATGGGGGACCAATGGTCACCGATTAGGCATTGTTTGTTATATAGAGGGAGCAAGTAGCTACAAGTAGTGCAGTGGGCCTTTAAAAACTTCATTCCCACTTTTAAAACGTCAGTCATAAACAAAACAAACAGACAAACAAACAAAAAACAAAGAATTTACCACAAACAAACAACATTAAATACATTGTACAAGAAATAATACGAACCTGAGGTTGGGTTTTCTTGGGTGACTTGGTTCCACTTCCCTTGGGTCTGCCTCGTGGCCTCTTCTCTTTGGGTTCATCCGATTCCTATATGGAAAAGGTTAAAGGTCACTGTTTATTAGAAGTTTTAAAATAAGACTTTTGGAGGATTTAAATACTGCAGGAAAATGGATCAGTCAATACTATTGAGACTTGACTAGTAAGCCTGTAACTTTGTCTCAGATTCTGAAACAAAATCCTGGTTTTAGCTCATGCTGCAATGATAATTATAATCCTTTAGGTCAGCCAGGAACCCATGACTTTTACAAGCCGATCGCCTGTCTGATTATCAAGATATTTATGATTTGAAATCAAAATCAAAATCAAATTTTGCGAGTCCCTAACGGTTTTCATTACACTACAATCTATTGGGGAAAACGAGTATGGTAAAACCGGACACTTAAATATTTTCACTTTCTTAGGCACTTCATGATCATTTTGAAGCGCAATTTGTTTAGGGCTTCAATATTACACCATATCAAAGACACTGATTAAACATAGAGCCATGCATCTAAGATTTTGAGTGCCTGCACAAAGAAGACTGTTTTGAATTTCAATTGATAATTTAATTGATAATTTAATTGACAACACATTTTCCTTGTATTATCATTATTATTTAGTTTAATAGAGCTTGCTCCACATGTACGTACATTGTACAAACTATTCAAACAGTAATGGATCACTTCAAAAAAGGAATTACAATGGGAACATACATTTAACAACTAAATAATTCATACCCTTACTCCATGTTGTAAATCTTGTATCTTTTTAAGTTTGTGGAAAAATGGATTTGCCCCGATTTTTGTTTCTTGAGATTGTGACATACATGTATTGAAGCTTACTGTACATCTAAACTAAAAGTATTCAACAGACGCCCTAATCTAACCAGTCCACCTTTCATTCCTGAGTTACGAAAAATCATCAAATTCACAAGGGGTATGAATAATCTAGTTGTTAACTGGATACTTCAGTGAGTACAGCTACTGTAGTGTCCGGAAGTGAGGAGTTTTACATGTATTCCAACTTTGTTTCTCTCATTATTGGTCAAGAGATTTCCTCTGCTCCTTTTTCTATTACATTCAGCATTTTTTCTTACAAAATTTATTATCATATATAATTAAAAATTTCCTCTTCATTTTTAGATGCTTCCAGAAATATACCAAGAATTTAATACAGATTGTAGACATGGCGATACGTGAAACCAACATGGCCATGTTAGAACAAGATACCACAAACACCACAAACACCACAAACACCACAAAAGTTCCTGTTCTATTAATGTTGCAGACACGTTTCTCATGAAGTACATGTAAATCAGACGAGCATGTTGTAGAAAGTTTCTCATACAGTCTATCAGAGATGCATGTAAGCTGTTAAAAAGCAAACAGATTCTAATGTTTCTGGTTGTGCAAGTCATTTCCGATTCTGGGAGATACCATCTTGTAATCATGTAAAATGCACATTCCTCCTTGAACTACATACAGTGTAGAAAATAATAAAGAATCCACAAAGGTACAGATAATAAACTCATTTAAATGAGGGCATGAGATAAATTAATTATGAGATTAATCTCATCCTGAACTTTGCACCACATTTTGCTGATGGTGAATGGGAGTAGAGTACATGTACATGGTACTCCTTGATCTCAGTCAATCACCTGTTTAAACAATGATCAATGAAGGTTACACTCCATACAGGATCAAATCTAGGTTCTTTGTCCCCTACTGACGGAGGAAGGCAGTCGGTTATAAAAGTGAAGTACCAAAGCTTCCTCTCAACAACTTGCACTCTGTGTACTCCACAATAAAACTGAATTACACAATGAACTTGAGAGAAGGAAGGAGGTATTATAATTGTTTGAGATTTAGCTCACTTTTCTAACGTTTTACATTTCAACTATCGGTAATGATTTTCTTCCTGTACATATATAACTGGTCTATGTTCATGGAACTAAATACATGTAGCTTATTCGTCATATCTGGGAAAGTAATCAAATCAAGGGAGTCCTTTAAACAAATTACTACAGTTGATTAAAAAAACAATAGCGAATGACACTAAAGCATGGTGTAATACTGCCCCCCCCCCCCCCCCCCCCCGCCCCACAAACACACACTAAATACATGGATTGTTAATATTTTTTGGGGGGGGGGGGGAATAACATATAAGTTAGGCCAAACACTTTTTCAGTGGAGTGCAGTGGAGTTTGGGTTATTCTCAAGGACATAATTAGATTTCCTATGAAACTTTCTTAATATTTATGTAATGATAAAGTCATGAAATTAAAATTTCAGCTACAATATTAATGATAATACTCAAATCTATGATTACATACCTTCTAAGCCACTCAAATTGCTCACTTTTTAATAAAACTGTTACTTGGTACTTGGTTTGTTGGTCCTCCAAAATACTCTTCTGAGTTTTAACTGGAGGTGCGGATAGGTTGGATTAATTTGTAGAAGGAGGGGAAGTCAGGGCAATTTTAAATAACATGTAGCATATTCTTAATCTCTATACCATGGCAATGGACAGTAAGAAATTAAAAATATTACAACCAAAACACAGATAATGAATAGTCTACCCTACTCCTTCTCCCTGTCAACCAGTGATGAAAATTCAAATGAGTTGTGAGCCGTCACAGCTCAGGGAAAGAACAAACAAACAAAACAGAGAAATTATACATGTACCTTTTGCTGAAAACATTGACAATAGCAAACCCCAAAGTAATTGTATAATTTTACACTGCCAATTTTAGGGGCGCAACTACCCCCCTTTTTAGTCCCAAAGACCCAAGAAGGTCATACCTATAATACACAAGTACAAAATGTGCCCCCCCCCCCTCCCCACCCCAAATTCCTGAAAACCTTGTTTTTTTCCAGTGAATTTTAGGAATATTGTGCCCCCTCTTTGGCAAATCCTAGAGCTGCCCTGGTGCTACAAAATGTGCCCCCCTCCCTTTGAGGTGATAAGTGACCTTTTTTCATGAGAGAAACGAGTCCAAAAAAAATCAAAAGGCACCTAAAACTCCTGAAAATCTTTGTTTTCCCCAGTGAATTTTAGGAATACTGTGCCCCCTCTTTGGCAACTCCTGGATCTGCCCTGGCCTGGTGCTACTGAGTACCCACCCATCCCCCACCCCCTCCACCGGCCACCACCACCACTAGTGATAATATCACATTTCTGTTTTTACTACTCCCCCCCCCCCCCTGCCATAACAATTCTTTCAAAACTTCCCTCCTTTCAAAACTCTTTCCTCCAAAATGAATTGAAGGACATTTGATTCCCTGATCATAGTAAAATATTATTTAATGCTCCAATAGATATCTTCACAAATGTATTGAAATTTGTAAAATGCCCTGATAACTAATTACCAAATGTCTGGCAAACATAGCAACATGTAACAATAATATTTAATTGCATGCAACTAGACATTCTAAATTACGACGACAGATACATGTATGTGAACTGGTCTAGTCAACTCTAGACTTAGACTTAGACTTAGACTAAGTAATGCAAAAGCTTTTTTTGATTATTTTATCAACATAATCTGTCAGAATTGTAACTACATGTAAGTCAGAGTCAGGCATAAAATACATGATGTATGAAACTATATGAATAATGTGACAAAGAAGTTATCATGAATGATTCCTAAAAAAATTGTGATAACATGGATGAGTGAGTATAACCAAATTGAACCTAGATTGAACCTACGTCCTACAGCAAATGGTAGAAAACACATGGCCATAGGTACATAGCTATTTTCTTGGGATGACTTACCTCGACGGCCTGCTTGGGTTTGCGGGGTCTTCCCCGCCCTCGCTTCACGGGCTCTCCACCTGCATCTCCACCGGCAGCCGCGGATGTGTCAGCCATTTTGCCTTGATCTCTGATATCTGTACTCTCTTACACCGTTAAAAACTCCTGAACCTCTCCAATGCTGCTTCACCTCTCGCAAAATGGCAGCATGTATATGTTTCCTAGTCTTGATATAGCTCTGGCTTTCACTCCTTTCTCAGGAGCGTTGTAACAGCGAATGTTGTACAAGACGTGCTCAGCTGATTGTCTGCAGTGCGGTATGAATGTTCAATCTTCGGCGTTCCTTTGTTTGTGAGGCGGAGCGGCGTGGACGCGGTGCATGGAGGAGGCCCTGGGATCAACAAAACGAAAGTCAACTTTAGCTAACCACGTGCTCCATTTAAAGGGACAAAGTGTACTTAATAGAAGAACGTGTAGGCGTAGGATTACTGATAATGAAAACGAAAAGGGCGTATTTGACATTCCAATGTGCAAGAAAATGCAATCACGTTTTCATTCGAATCAACATTTCAGCAATTGAAACGGTATTTTACTTTGAGCTAATAGTCAAAGAACAAAAGAGCCTGGGAGACATGGGTACGCGGAAGGGGACGTAGGCCTATTAATTCGGGTGGTGATTTCACCCCCACGCAGGTTCGATCTTCAACAAAAATTCTTTCTTAGAATGGGTCAAGGCCGGGGTCTATAACAAGGGTTGTGAAGAACAGTCTCTGTACAAGGAAGACCAACATTATCATGATTGTGGAGATCATCATAGAATGCAGACCTATATCTAATAAATATCTTCCTATACCTGGTTCGGATCGGATCGATGCTTAGTTAGGGATTATAATTTGACAAAAGAGGGGACTTTTCACTTGGGGTTTCACTGGACGTCCATCGGGACCGATAAAGCCAAGCTGCATGGGCCCTAGTCTTACAAAGAGTTGATAACAATCGCAACTATGTGCATATGAGACAGCTAATGCCTGGATTACATTTGGCCTGCGATTAATCTACGGAGCCCGTATCCTGCCCGTGTCCCCTTTTCCGTGCGGCCTCTGTGCAGAGGCAGGAGGCGACCGTGAGATTTCGTACGGTTTCACGGGCTCCGCAGCCCTTACGATTTTGTTTCGCGAGAAGTTAAACAAGTTGCAAAAAATCGTAAGCCCGAAGCCCGTATACATGTCGTAGGTGGCATTGCACTATCCCCGCACGGGCATCACCCGGAGGCCTCGCACTGATTGTGCAGCAAACGTACAGCAATTGTGAACATGATCGTACCCCGTAGCCTCCTACGATGTCTACGAAAAATCGTAGACTAATTTATCGTACGGCGCCCGGAGCAAATGTAATCCAGGCATAACTTGCGGTTGATTAGAGGACTTGCGAGTTCGGATCAATCGCAACTCTTTGTAAGACGGGGCCCAGACTGATAGTCAGTGCATGGCGTAATGAGCAAACAACTTTGGGGGAGTCAAAGAACTACAAAATCCGCATCACCACCATGTAGCATAATGTAGGGAGAGCGGAACGTCTTCCAAAATAGGGCGGGGGCACATCAAAAAGGCACTTTGTGGAAGAAAAAAAGGGCACCTACAGAGGGAAACATCATTTAAGAAAAAAAAATCATCGTCATGATCAGGCGCGGATCCAGGAATTTTTAGGGGGGGGGGGCCAAATTTGAAATTATGCGAGCCAAATATTGGTACGTAATGGTGACCAGCAGTGACGTAATTGGGGGGGGGGGGGGGTGAGTGTAGGGAGGGGCGAGTTTCCCCCTCCCTCCTCCGCGAAGCGCGGAAGCTTTGGCATTTCAAAAAAATATTAGAGAAAGAAGACGATTCGTTGTACCGTTCCCAAAAATAATACTCGTCTGAATTATGTTTCCCTCCTCCCGTGCGAAGCGCGAAAGCTTTTACTTTTCATTAAATCATTAGAGAAAGAAGACGATTCGTTGTGTTGTTATCGACTCTTAATCTTCGTCTCAATTCATTCCCCCCCCCCCCCCTCCCGCGCGATGCGCGGAAACTTTTACGTTTCATTAAATCATTATATAGAGAAAGAATACGATTCGTTGTATGGTTCTCGACTCTTAATCCTTATCTAAATTCAGTTCCCCCCCCCCCCCCCCAACCGCGCAAAGCGCGGAAGCTTCGACGTTTCATTTAATTATTAGAGAAAGAAGACGATTCGTTGTACCGCTCTCCGGAATCCTCGTCTGACTTTAGTTTTACGTTTCATTAAATCATTAGAGAAAGAAGTCAATTCGTTGTGTCGTTACCGACTACTAATCTTCGTCTATAAATTAAGTTCCCCCCCCCCCCTTCCAGTGCGAAGAGCGGAACCATTTACGTTTCATTAAATCATTATAGAAGACGATTCGTTGTACCGTTCTCGACTCTTAATCCTTGTTTAAATTCAGTTCCCTATGGTGGCCCTGAAGGGACATCGCGAATAGACTAAATCGTGAAAAATATGCGATAAAATTCACGATATCGTCAATTTTATCGCATATTTTTCACGAAGAAATTCACGAAATTGACGATATCGTGAACTTTATCGTGAACTTTTCACGATGAAATTGACGATATCGTGAATTTTATCGTGAAAAGTTCACGATATAAAGTTCACGATATCGTCAATTTTATCGTGTACTCTATCGTGTACTCTATCGTGTACTCTCCTGACGGGCGCTTCGTAAACAAAACCAGCCCTAGCTGGGGGAGACAGAGAGAAGGAAAAAAGGGAAAGGGAAAGAGAAGATAAAAGGAAAGAAAGAATAATAAGAAGAAAAGAGGGAAACGGGGGGGGGGGGCGAAGGGCTCTTGCCTCCTCCTCACTCCCCATCCCCCCGCCAAAAATAAATAAGGAGAGAGAGAAGGGAAAGGGAAAGGGAAAGAAAATATAAAAGGAAAGAAAGAAGAGGAAGAAGGAAAGAGGGAAACGGGGGAAGGGCGAAAGGCTCTTACCTCCCCCCCCCCCCCCCCCCCCCCCGCCAAAAAAATAAATAAGAGAGAGAGAGAGAGAGAGAGAGAGAAGGGAAAGGGAAAGAAAGAAGAGGAATAAGAGGGAAACAGGGGAAGGGCGAAAAGGGCTCTTGCCTCCTCCCACCCCCCCCCCCCGCCAAAAATAAATAAGAGAGAGAAGGTAAAGGGAAAGGGAAAGGGAAAGAGAAGATAAAAGGAAAGAAAGAAGAGGAAGAAGAAGAAGGAAGGAGGGAAACGGGGGCGAAGGGCTCTTGCATCCCCCCGCCCAAAAAATAAATAAGAGAGAGAGAGAGAGAGAAGGGAAAGGGAAAGAGAATAAAAAGGAAAGGAAGAAGAATAAGAAGAAAAGAGGGGCTCTTGCCTCCTCCCCCTCCCGCGCCAACAAATAAATAGGAGAGAGAGAGAGAGAGAGATAGAGAGAGAAGGGAAAGGGAAAGGGAAAGAAAATATAAAAGGAAAGAAAGAAGGAGAAGACGGAAAGAGGGAAACGGGGGAAGGGCGAAAGGCTCTTACCTCCCCCTCCCCCCTCCCGCCATAAAGGGAAAGAAAAGGGAGAGGGAAAGAAAATATAAAAGGAAAGAAAGAAGAGGAAAAAGAATAAGAAAAGAGGGAAACAGGGGCGAAGGGCTCTTGTCTCCTTTCTTTTCTTTCTTTTCCTTTCTTTCCTATTCTCCCTCTTTTTCGTTTTTCTCTTTCTTTCTTCTCTTTCCCTTTCCTTCTCTCTCTCTCTCTTATTTATTTTTTGGCGGGGGGCGGGGGGACGAGGCAAAAGCCCTTTGCCCCCGTTTCCCTCTTTTCTTCTTCTTCCTCTTCTTTCTTTCCTTTTATCTTCTCTTTCCCTTTCCCTTTCCCTTCTCTCTCTCTCTCTGATTTATTTTTTGGCGGGGGGGGGGGGAAGAGTCCTTCGCCCTTCCCCCGTTTTCCTCTTTTCTTCTTCTTCCTCTTCTTTCTTTCCTTTTATCTTCTCTTTCCCTTTCCCTTTCCCTTCTCTCTCTCTCTCTGATTTATTTTTTGGCGGGGAGGGGGGGGGAGTGAGGAGGAGGCAAGAGCCCTTCGCCCCCCCCCCCCGTTTCCCTTTTTTCTTTTTATTATTCTTTCTTTCCTTTTATCTTCTCTTTCCCTTTCCCTTTTTTCCTTCTCTCTGTCTCCCCCAGCTAGGGCTGGTTTTGTTTACGAAGCGCCCGTCAGGAGAGTACACGATAGAGTACACGATAAAATTGACGATATCGTGAACTTTATATCGTGAACTTTTCACGATAAAATTCACGATATCGTCAATTTCATCGTGAAAAGTTCACGATAAAGTTCACGACATCGTCAATTTCGTGAATTTCTTCGTGAAAAATATGCGATAAAATTGACGATATCGTGAATTTTATCGCATATTTTTCACGATTTAGTCTATTCGCGATGTCCCTTCAGGGCCACCATAGTTCCCCCCTCCCCTCCCGCGCAAAGCGCGGAAGCTTTTACGTTTTATTAAATCATTAGCGAAAGAAGACGATTAGTTGTACCGTTCTCGAAAAATATTCTTGTCTGAATTCAGTTCCCCCTCCCCTCCCCCGCGCGAAGCGCGGAAGCTATGATGTTTCATTAATTCATTAGAGAAAGAAGACGATTCTTATTACCATTCTCGACTCTTAATCCTTGCTTTAATTTAGTTCCACCCCCCTTCTGAGCGAAGCGCGGAAGCTTTGACGTTTTATTAAATTATTAGAGAAAGAAGACGATTCGTTGTACCGTTCTCGACTCTTAATCCTTGTCTGAATTTCAAAAAATGTTCTTTGTCTACCCCCTTTTCTTCCTTCGTCCACTTCCTTTTCACTCCTCTTTTTTTTGGCCGGCGTTTTTGGGGGACCACCCCACCGCCCCCTGGCTAGGCGCCTCCGGTCAGATGTTGAAACCTTGTCCGCCCCCGGAAGCTCAGGGGTTTAAGGCAATAATTTACGGTCAGATTAGCATTGAGGGGTCCGCCTTAGGGCCCTAGGCGGGGTCCAGGGGGCAGAGCCCCGGAAGTTCAGGGGTTTTAGGCATTTAATTACGGTCAGATGAGCATTATTTTGATACCTAATTGTGGCACTGGCAGGTCACTAATTGGCGTGGTGTTCGGGGGGCGGAGCCTTCGGAAGCTCAAGGGTTTTAGGCACTCAATATGGTCAGATGAGTATCAAGGGGCCCGCCTTAGGGCTCTTGGTTGGGTCTAGGGGGCAGAGCCCCCGGAAGCTCAGGGGTTTTAGGCGTTTAATTACGGCCAGATGAACATTTTTTATACCTTATTATTTTGTGACACTGGCAGGACACTATTTGGCGTGGGGTCCAGGGGGCAGAGTTCCAGAAATCGGGTGATGTAGGCAATAAATTACCGTCAGATGAGCATCTAAGGGCCCGCCTTAGGGCCTAGGTGGAAGCCAGGGGCAGAGCCCTCGGGGTTTTAGGCATTTAATCATGGTCAGATGAGCATATTTTGATACCTCATTATAATGTGACACTGGCAGTTAACTATTTTTTCTTTCTTGCTCTCTTTCTTTCTATTTCTCTTGAATGCACTTTTTCAAAAAAAGTGTGTATGTGGGGGGGGGGTGGAGGCTCGAGGATCCCCGCCGTTCCGCGGGCCCTGACATGTAGGCATCTCAAGAAGCATTTTCTTGCCTGGCTGTAAATTTAGGAATTTGTCATTTTCCAACAAACGCATACAAAAAGTGAAGAAAAATCTCGGAAAATTATGTGTTTCAGCATTAGTTGTAAACCATCGTTATGGAATTAGAAATAAACCACGTTTAAATTTTATTTCCCCAAAGCTCCCCCCCCCTCCCCTATCAGTACGCCAGTGCCCCCCCCCCCCAGATCTACACCTTGTTGGCGGGAAAATTGCAACTGATATCCCTTACCTTTCTTCATTCTCTTTTTTTTCCCCTTTCTCTCCTCTTTCCCTTTCCCTTCCCTTCCTTCTCTCTCTTTTAGGTTTGATGGGGGAGGGGGGAGGGGGAGGCAAGGTCGTTTCGGCCCCCACCCCGCTCCACACATTGTTGGCTTTTTTGTTCCCTTTTAGCTCTTTTCCTTTCTTCTCTCTTTTTTTTTTAGCGGGAACGGGGGGGGGGGAGGCAAGGGTCTTTTGACACCCCCCCCCCCGATCCACAACTTGTTGGCGGGAAAATTGCAACTGATATCCCCCTTCTGTTCTTGTCTTCTTCCTCTTTTTTCCTTCCCTATATCTCCTCTTTTCCTTTTTTCTTTCCCTTTCCTTCCTTCTATTTTATTTTTTGATTGGAGGGGGTACAATATACTGCTCAATTTATTAAGCAACTTACTTTGCAGTTGGGTGTAATGGTCTGAATGTTAATTTTCGAGCGAGCGGAGAGAGCAAACAAAAATGTTAAGATTTGTGAATTCCCAGTGCAAAAAATTATATCTTATAAAGAAGACAGAAAAACAAACCCTGATGAGTATTAAGCAAAATCTAATGAAGAAAGACCGAACAGTACTTTTATAAGTTACATAATAATTATAACATCTATAAATGCGAGCTCTACGTAAAATTAAAGAAAAAGGGTCTATAAATCGCCTTGAATTAGGGGTGCATGTTATGGAGAAAGGAAAAGTAGGCACTTATCAAAAGTCAAAAGGGTAGTTATTAGAAAAGAAAAGGTGCTCGTGTCAAAGTAAAAAACGGCAATTAGCAGAGGTGAAAATGGCAATTCTTGCACCTAAAAAGGGACACTCAACAGAGATGAAAAAGGCACTTGTGAGAATGGAAATGGGGAATCTGTTAAAGGAAAAGAGTACCTAATAGATTTTAATATAGGCATTTAACAGATGTTAAAAGGGGCATTTTGAAGGGGGCTCATATCAAAAAAAAGGGGGAAAAGGGGTGCTTATTCAAAAGAAATATGGTGCTTATTAGAAAGGAAAAGGGGCACGAGTCAAAATCAAAGAGGCACATCATAGGTGAAAAGTGGTATTTAAGAGAAAGTAAAGGGGGTTCTTATTAAGAAGGAAAAAGTACACTAATCAAAAAGGAAAAGGGGCACCGGAGTCAAAGTAAAAAAGGGGCAAAAATATCAGAGACGAAAGGGGGATTTTTCGCACCTGAAAAGACGTACCCACCAGAGATGAAAAGAGAGGAAAAGGACAGTTATTAGAAAAGAAAATGGGCACTTGTCCTATGTAAAAAAATGGGCTTTTGGGGTACCTGAAAAGTGGGGACACGGTGCCCCTCCCCCCCCCCCCCCCCTGGAAATTGCCGCCTCTGGCATCATGGTGTAAGTGAAAGAAAAAACCCGTAAAAATCAGGCCATTTTAGCAACATTTTGTAAATCACTGGTATCGAATTAGAAATAAACCACGTTTGAATTTTTTGTTGAGAGTCAACTACCCCCCCCCCCCCCAATTATTACACCAGTGCTGAAAGTGTCGGATTCACAGGCCTTCTATCCACTTCTCAGAGGGTTCACTACATCGGAAACACAAGACAGACATTATCCTATCTTCATTTATTTTGTTTCGTCTGTCTCATGTTGGAGTGGGGCGTCAGTCCTATGGACCTTTTGAAACTGATTCTAGGACAATTACCCCCTGGACAACCATGCCGGCTAAGTACCAACGGGACACTTACCCCTCGAGGACTATTACACCCCCCCCCCCCCCTGAAAATTTACCCTTGGACAAGCACCCCCTCCCCCTGGATAATATTATTATTAGCCCGAAAACAAAAAACTCACTATCATGCAGGGTGGATTTTCCCTTTAATGAACAGGGGGTAATTTTCCGGGGGTGGGGAGGGGGGGGGGCAATTGTCCTCATGGTGTAGTTATCGTGAGGGGTAATTATCCTAGGGGTAATTTTCAGGGGTGGGGGTAATTATCTTCGGGGTGGTGTCCTTATTTCATATTTTCTCATCTTATTATTTTTTTCTGTTGGTCGCATGTTGTTGGTTTACTTGGATAATTGTTGAATTGAATTGAATTGAAATTGATCTTTCTTTCATACATCATAAAACATCGTAAAAACATGTAACATACAGAACATAAGTTAAAGAAAAACGTTTACAACAGAATACAACAACAACAACAAAAATGCCATATGAATGGTGGAGACAGCTAGGAAAGCCAAAGGCTTTATTGGTGCTGACATCGAAACAAAAATACTGATTAAAAAAAAAACTAATACCAAAATAGAGGGGGAAATAACAAAAACAAAAACAAAAGAAAAGCCTGACCGTGTACAAAATCAATCTTTATTTATATTGTTGGAGTGATGGACTAGATCCACGATAATACTATTGTGGACCTTTAAAAAAATGTAGATATTTTTAGTTACATTTAGTCTTATTTTAGATGGGTATAAACTTATCAAAAACATACATATTGTAAAACTGATATACAAAGATCTAAGACATTCAAAAGTTTTAATTTCAGAAATAAAGGTTTAGTATTAGTAAAATATCGGCATAAAAGACTAATTAAATAGCTCTTTTTGTATTATAAGCATGATCAGTCGAGGATTCCCATTCAGGCATGGTTACAATAATCAAAATAAGGAGATATAATGGCCTTATTTTATTTCATTTTATTTTTCCCTGTCTTTTTATGTGTTTTTTCTGGGAGAGCGATTGTCATCAAAAGCTGTTCGAAATGCATTGTATCGAACATCTTTCATGTTATTTAATGCAATTTACAAGTAATTCATTTTTGCAACTGTATACCGGAAGTGAATATTTATCTTTGAAAATTAAGCATTAATGGCTTTGTCTGAGTGAAATATACACTTCTGGTATCCTATACCAATGTGGTCAATTGTAAAACAGTTTGATTCTTTGCCATTTTCATTCTTATTTCTGACCACTGAAAGTCGGTTTTGTAAGTGTGCGCATTATAAAGGTTAACGACATCCTGAACAGGATCTAGACCTAGATTGCGGTTTTCGTCCAATACTTTTTTTTCTACCTTGTCTGTTTGTGTGATGGGGAATTTCTTAAAGTGGACCACTTTTCCGTAGACTCGACGGGGCACCTTTTCTGTTATGAAGCTGTGTATATTTCTGTTTCAAAATGAGCTAAAATAATGACACGCCCTCTTTTTGTATAGCTCATTTTGTTGTCATAATCCGGTAAGTCAGTGCCGGTGTTATGTTAAAAAGATTTAACAATGTATGACGAAGAACTTATATATTTTATCATTTATAATTGGGCCAGGGAGGTGAGACTTTATGCCCTGATTGGGCTTAGCATTTTTAATGAGAATGCAGATTTTCTCCATGGATCTTTCTGGATTTGACGTTAAAGAGTAAAGCACACAAATGAAACACAGAATAATTATACCGGTAATGACTGAGAGTAAACTATTGTTTATTGAACTCCGGTTTCATGTGGCAACATAGAAAAAGGAAATAGAATGTCGCTCTTATAAGATACAGGATCATATAGCATTTTGCTTTGCAACGAGACGGATACAAGCATTTACAGACACTAATCGTTTATACGTCATGTTTGAAATATCAAAACAGGCAAAATAAAGTAACAATGTTAGTTAAAGAACTCGTTTTTTTTTTATAAATACACGTTTCAAAATCAGTCCGCGAATCTATTATACACTTGTAGAATTCAAACCTGAAGTTAAAATTTTGTTGATCACTTCGTTCAAATAATCTTTCAGTAATGTTTCCTCTTACACTTAATATATTAATAACCGCATGAGCATATTACTTTAGAGCTTTAAAGTCATGCAATATTAATGAATCGATGTTCATGATTATCATTATCAATTTTTCTTCAATTTTTCCCAATTTTGAAGTTTAAAAATTTGATCTAAAACAAAAAAGTTCTAAACTAGTATTATCTTTCAAATGCAGTTGGAATTTAACTTTTTCATTTTTTTGGCCTGCAAATGGGACATAGTACCTTTAAGGGCGTAGGTCCCCTAGTTGATAAGCATAGTAGCATACACATGCTTTAGCAGTCACGCAAAACACACATTGTTACATTATTATTCAATAAAATCTGAGAATGTATAATATTATCTATTATTTTTAAATTATTTTTAAAATAATTCCATAAATTGGAGTAAAACAAAAATATTCCAACTTTATGAGCGACCGTGTCGAATAGAATTTGTATTATCATAATATATATTTTTCGGGGGGCTTTGGTTGCTGGGAGTTGGGGTACTTGCATTAATTTTGTACATGTGCCTCATTTAAATTCATAATCATTCGTAATCAAGTAACAAATACCCCCCCCCCCCCATCCCAACTCCCCCACCATTCATATAGCCGGATGAAAATAGCAATAAGGAGATAAAACGACTCCACATGACTGTATAGGAGCAACACAAGATGGCGCTGTCTATGATATTTTCTGGGTCTTCTTTTCTCCAGAAATGAACAGCAGAAAAACAAAATTGTGATGGGATGTAGATTTTCAATTGAATGTTAAACTAGTTTGTTATACATGTTTTTACTTTGGTCAGGGTTTTTTAAGATGACAAGATGCAGATATATAGCCATGCTATATACATTGGGGATTATCCTAGTCCCCATTGTATTGTGGCAACTATTATCTGTAACATATTGAACATTATTTTTGACCCCCCCCCCCCCCCCCCTCAAGGCGAGTCGATATTTCTCAGTTCCCGGCATTGACAAAACACACCATCGTACTTGAATATATTGTGAGAAAAACTTGAATCAGTCATCAGCTATAAAGCGTTTAAATGAAATCGGCACTGCCTATAACCTGCAAATTGAACCAGACCGTACGTCGGAGGAATGCTCCCGTGACCCCCATCGCCCTCTGTTTAATTTAAATGAAAAACAATTGTCGTTAGAAAGGCCCTAAACAGTTTCTTGCACCAGTAGAGGCAAGACATCCTTCACAGCTAAATCATTTTTAATCTTCATAGCGAATTTAAT
Organism: Strongylocentrotus purpuratus; assembly: GCF_000002235.5. Classification (NCBI taxonomy): domain Eukaryota; kingdom Metazoa; phylum Echinodermata; class Echinoidea; order Camarodonta; family Strongylocentrotidae; genus Strongylocentrotus; species Strongylocentrotus purpuratus. The sequence continues at coordinate 2,885,760 of NW_022145566.1, read as the reverse complement.
AGAATTAAACCAACAACAAAAAGAGACAGTATGCCTCCCTCAGTCCATTACACCTCAAGTTTTATTTTGCTTAGTCGTGCGCTTCTCCTCTGAGGAGTCTTTGCCCTTGCCGACTTATCACTTTCAATTCCCTGATTTTCAACTTTGACTCGGGCTTTCAAGCTTATCCCCTTGCATCTTTTGTTCTTAACGTCGACGTCATCAGCAACATCAGGACGGCATTCCTGTTTGACTTTCGTACATTTATCCTTTTGTTCCGTTCTGGTCATCTCTGAATGAGTCCGTTTTCTTGATTGCTTCTTTGAGGCAACTTGGGATACCTTGTTTTCACGCAATGGTTCTACTGATTCCCTTTCCCCTGTTCTTGTTCTGGTTGGGGGAGATCTGCTCTTCTTCCGTCCTTTGGAAACACTCACTTTCCTAGACTTTGGTGTGAATGATGTAAACGGCTCTTGAGCAAAATCCTCATCGTCCTCATATTTCAATCTCAGATTCTTCTTCCCCGACATCTTTACAACCGCTTTTCTTTTACCAGGTGCCTTTACCGATTTCATTTTCTTTGGGCGTTTCACATCACCGTCATCATCAGATTCATCTTTATTCTCACGTTTCACATTTGTAGTTTTCTTAATTTTCCCAATGTTTTCTAGCTCTGTCTTTGACATATCACTCTCAACTCTCAGTCCTTGGCATTCGGGACACCACATCGTCATTCTCTTCAGTTCATCTCCAAAGAATCCTCTCATAGTCTTATGACCGTCGGGACATTTGAACTTCCAGTACATCTTCAGCCAGGAGCCGAATTTCTGATACTCCGGCAGCTCTTCCTCCCACTTTAGCCAGTCCTTGGTAAATCGCACGACTTCCTCGGCGAGTTGCACGGCTTCGGATCGGGTCAGATTGCTTCCTAGTTCCAGAGGATGCATTCGACACGCATAGAGCACTTCATTCTTTACGATGTTACCGGCTCCCGCGAAGTGCATCTGGTCCATAATGGTGTAGCAGATTGGTATTGGTTTCAGTAACGCCGTCGCCGCCTTTTCGAAATCAAATGTCTCGGATAGCACGTCCGTCCCTTCATCTTCACATGGCCCGTCAACGATACGGATGCTGCCGCCGTAGAAGACAAGAAATGTCTTATCCTCGAAGTAAAACTCCACCATAGGATTGGGAGCTTTTGGTGCTTCTGATTTCTTTGCTCGCTTCGAGCGTTTTGATGGCTCTTTGTATTCATTCGCTCGTAGGCTACCCCACATCAAGAAGTGATATCGGTACCAGATGGAGTCATCTCTATCGTCAATGTTCTCTTCTTTAAGATCACACGCCTTCATAGTTTTCTTTCTCGCGGATGTGTCCGGCTCACTATTGCCGCTTGTGTCGTTTCCTGAAGGACTATTTTGTAGGAGATGGAGGAACAACTGCTTGCCATAGACGACGACGGCATTGATACATGCACCTCTCCATCTCTCACGCTCCATAACCTTGCTGACTCCTCGGACCACCTTGATGCGTTTATGGATGAATTGACGAGCGGTGTCACCCCATCGTCTTACGCTTGGACCCTCTGGCATGACGCTCCCGTGGTGGTAAACCTATAATAGGAATGACGTAACAAATATAATGAAATCATAATCATAGGCGTTCTTGTCGTATATATTCATTCATGCATTCATTCATTTCATCAGGCACTGTAAACTTCACAGCAAATCACAAAAAGAAAATGAGGCATTCCTTGCACCTGAAAAGAGGCACTCACCTGAGATGAAAAAAGGGCACTTATGAGAATTTGAAATCAGTATTTGTCGACGGAAAAGGGGCACCCATCGGATTTTGATAGGGGCATTAATTAGAGGTGAAAAGGGGCATTAATGAGAAGGGGACAGGCTCCTAAAAGATGGGAAAAGGGGCACTGACCTGATATTTGTTGAAAAAAGGGGCACCAATCAGATTTTGATAGGGGCATTTATCGGAGGTGAAAGGGGGCACTTATCAAATGTGAAAAGGGGCACTGACCTGATATTTGTTGAAAAAAGGGGCACCAATCAGATTTTGATAGGGGCATTTATCGGAGGTGAAAGGGGGCACTTATCAAATGTGAAAAGGGGCACTGACCTGATATTTGTTGAAAAAAGGGGCACCAATCAGATTTTGATAGGGGCATTTATCGGAGGTGAAAGGGGCACTTATCAAATGTGAAAAGGGGCACTGACCTGATATTTGTTGAAAAAAGGGGCACCAATCAGATTTTGATAGGGGCATTTATCGGAGGTGAAAGGGGGCACTTATCAAATGTGAAAAGGGGCACTTCTCATAGGCTGGAAAGGGGCACTTACTAGTGACTAAAAAGTAACTTATGAGAATCGATAATGGATACTTATTGCATAGGAAAGTGGGAAGTTGTCGAACGAAAAGGGGCACGTTTCAAAATAAAAAGGGCACTTATCACAGGTGAAAAGGGGAAGGGGCATTTTTACAAAGTTAAAGGGGCACTTTTCCTGTGTAAAAGGGGGCACTTTTAGGGTACTTAAAAAAGTGGGGGCACTGTGCCCCCCCCCCCCCTGCCCCCGGGAGCGCCGCCTCTCCATGTGCCCTCTACACCCATTGGAAAATGGGGGGTTATAAAGGAAAAGTGAGGATTAATATATAGGGGAAATTGCGATTTCAAAAAAAGATAATATTATGCGCGAACCCCTCCTATATTCCCCTCATAGACATTGTTCTATCAATATGGTCCTAGCTTGCATGCAAGACATTGCTGATAAATGCATAACATCAAACTCACATCAAAATGTAACTTACGAATACAATATGACTAGCATGAAATAAACAAGTGGCATGGAATATCGGATACAAATTATTTTTTTATATCATGCTGTTTGAAGGAGTATAACATTGTGCCATGTGGTTTGAGATAACCCGTTACGGTCATCAGCCCGTCTCCCATGCATTCTGAACTCAGTGCACATTATATGTCATGCTGATGGTCAATTTGGCTTACAATGTGTTGACCACTAGCTGTATCACATGCCTTGCATACATGACGATCATGGAATGTTATTGGTGTATAACTCACCTATACGGCAGAATGCTGGTGAGTGGTGACAATAATTAATGACCCTCAGCCTCTTTCAAAGAATTCACAACCAATGATGTATCTGTCATTCATCGTATGTTGGCGAAGTGTGGCAGCATAACTCATTGCACATAGCTATTTCTTGGTCCTTGGTCCATGAATTTCAAGTGGAATGACAGACTATAAGAATATACCAGGTGCAATCCTTGAATATACCGCGCTATTCGCTCCGACGAATACAAGGTATTGTTTTGTGCGGACCAGCGATGCAGACAAATCGAAACACACAGTGGCCTGGTATTCGTAATGGTATTTTTTGTTACACAACTTATCTAGTAGGCTCTTTAGTTTTGCTAACAATACACCCATGTTACGTTCTGAATTAACGATGTAAAGGGTTTCGTCATTGAAGTTGTTAACCAAAAGAATAGAATAGAACAAAAAACAAAAATGAAACACGGCGGGGGGGGGGGGGGGGGGGGGGGGGGGGGGGACATGAACCTGCATTATCTGTTAAGTCTATTCAATCCAAATTTTATTGATTAAAATCCAAAAAAATCGGATCATTCTCAATCAGTTTTTGTTTTCTAACATTGGATAACAAATTTCAAAATTATAGTGTAACATGGTAAAAGTAAAGATGACAATAACTCGAAATGTCAAAAATGAACATCCTGCATGTCTCTTTTGGAATATGATACAGGGATGAAAATAAATTGAATTAGGCCTACTAGTAATACTTTTTACACATTTGTTTTTCTTTTCTTTTCAAATAAAACGGAAAAAGAAAAGAGAAATAAAAAAAATACAACATGATAGTAAAACAATATAGGTTTATATAGATATGTTTTATGTTTACCAACCCATCCACGCGAGATGACACCGACAATACGACCCTATTCCAAATCCAACCTAGTGGTGGGAGACAGTAAGCATGGGATGACAATAAATAATGCTTTTTAGTTTTTACAATACTAAATTTCAACGAGATTGATAATATGTTTTTTGTTAAACCATCAACAAAAACAAAACAATAAAACAATCAACGATCTACTAATCTCGTTTATTGTCTGACCTGTATCTTTAATAAAAGCCAAAATATATTAATAGTATACATATAAGATAAAAAGCAATGTAGATATAAAAAAAGGTAAGAAATTAGAAGGGCAATTAACAGCAAAATTTGAACTTTTATATATATATATATATATATATATATATATATGTATATATTTTGTAAGGGGGCGGTGAGAGAGAGAGAGAGAGAGAGAGAGAGAGAGAGAGAGAGAGAGAGAGAGAGAGAGAGAGAGAGAGAGGGGGGGGGGGGGGGGGGGGGGGGGAGAGATAGAGAAGAGGGATATCAACTTGTTTATTATTTATAATAAGTGCATGAGTATTTATTTATTTTTTTAAAATTTATTTCTGTGGGTTTTGTTATACAAGTATAGATCTACCATCACCCCCATAAGAAGCACTTTGGTCTGCCCCTTTTTACCGAATGAGCAAAACATTTGAGGGAATACGTTAACAAATTAAAATAGATAAATAAATATGACTGTCAAGTGAAAATCACATTATAGCTGAACATGGGGAATCGGAAAGGGGAAATGTTTATTTATTTATGGCTCCCTCTGTGTTCAATGTTGGACAGGCATTTCGTGCTTGATGACCGGGCGTTTCCGATCCTGGCAGTGTAGGAAGTGCGATAAAAGATGGTATGTTTCACTTATTTTACAAAAAATTAGCATTAATCATGTAACTTAATTGCATTTTCATTGTATATTTAAGCAATTAGAGGTATAGGATTATTTATGAATTGTGTCATAATGCCATTTTAACTCTTCGAAACTGAACGCGGAAAAGGATGTCGAAAAGCATGTACGGTGGAGACACTGCTAACCTACGGGAGCGTAGTGGCCTAGCTGGTGACTCTCGACCCCATCCGATCTGTTTGCCGCACTGTGCACAGATATTCCATGCAAATGACTTCCGGTTATCTAATTCACTTTGCATTGTAACATGTCACAGTATGGGTGCTTGAATTGTATGATTTTTACTCATATTATACATTAAGAATGTGGAGGTAAATACTATGAATTCAGAATAGATGGAGATTTGTATACATTTTACCTTACAAGTGGAAACAAAAATGGTTGAACTTGAAGTTTTTCTTGCATTTCTTACCTGCTTTACCATGGATGATAAAGTCTCGGAAATGAATTTAAAAAAAGAAGTAGAAAGAAACATCAACAACACCTTCTATCCACCTTCATTCCAAGTAAATGTGTATCTCATGACCTAGAAGAACATGCACCTAGTCATAGAACTTGGTATAATGAGGGAACTACAAGTCTGAGGAGATCCTTTTCATATAAAACAGACTTGTGACAAACAACCAGAATACAGAAAGAAAATGCATTTTTTCCCATTTACTCTCGACCTTTTCACCAGTTTTAGGAAGCTTTCATTCATTCTCAGTATAATCTAATATCAAAACTATTTAATTTGTTTGCAAAATTAATATTATTAGATCTAGACTCGTGCACCTCTTCTGTTATTTAGCTGAAATCTGAATCAAATCCCTTTTAAATTGGTCTACGGTACAAAGGCTCTACTTTGGTCATTATTGATCAACTAGATGACTACATTTGTAGATCTATCTTAATCTGTCCAGTATTCGTTTCCTTTTTGTAATGGAACTGTTGATAATATATCTTTTGTGTGTGTATAATGGTTATGAACTTATGGTCTACATAGACCCTAAGCCATCAATTGGTAAAGCCCTAATATCTTGGTCTAAACACTTTTTTGTTTAAAGTCCGCCTGCACTAGTTAAGCCAGGAGGAATTAGACCACCCAGCATGGTCACTGACAGTGGGTTATCTCAGTTCTCAATTAACATAAGAAAAAGGGGATCATGGGGGACCAGCGGTCACCGATTAGGCATTGTTTGCTGAATAGAGGGTGCAAGTAGCTATAAGTAGTGCAGTTGGGCTTTAAAGAAATGTTTCTTTCAATTACAACTTTCATACATGGAGTACATACATGAATATTATCTAAATCTACATGTACATACACCGTGATTCTCTGTATTACGTTTTGAAAGTATTTTTTAAGTACACCAGTCTGTAGTTTACATTTCCCATCATGATGTAAAACACTTAAGAGAACACTTAAAGTCACTTTGTGCAGACTGTTCATCCTTCCTTTGTGCTTTGTTAATATTACTCCCCTGAATATGAGCTAGTTTTGAGATGATTTGTATCTGATGACAACTTTATGTGACAATTTGAATTTTATTAAAGGCATGAGGATATAATTTTCTTGAATTTAAAAATAAAAATTCGAAATTTTCGGTTTTTAAGATGGACATTCTGTTCATGTACATGTAGGGGATAACATCTCAGCCTTTAGTAGTATTAGAGTTATTTAACACCATTTATGAGGAAAGATTATAGGCCCTCAAATAATTCTGAAATGTCTGTATTGGTGGTATATACGGTAGGTCTATGTTGCCTTTTCTAATCTTGTAGGAGTGTTGCTGTTTTTAACTTATCTTATTCATGAATTTCAAAACAAATTATAAATTTCAAGACACCATATGAAAAATATAAGCACTGAGGATATGCGCAGGTGGGCTGCCATTAACCTCCTTAGAATCACTACAGGTGGAAATGGGGGAAATGCCTTTGGATATAAGAAGACAAATGCTTTCAAGTAAATATAGACAAAACATCGAAAGATGGGCGAATCATCCGTTGTTAAAAAACATTGAACCATGTTGGCATTTTGAATACTTGAAGGGGAAAAACGTAAACAAACCTTTTGGATATAGAATACAAAGCAAGCTGGGAAAACGTATAGAAACGATAACCTACTCCCCATTTCCACCATGGTTATTCTACCCTCCGGCAGTGTCAACGGAATTAAGTACTCGAATAAAGAAAACAGATCATCCTACACAACAAAAACAAAGCAGCCTGGAAATCATACATACTAAATGGGCGACTCAATTACATATATACACCGATGGATCAAAAGTACCTGAAAGAGGGACCTCTGCAGCTGCTTTTTACGTCCCTTACTATTCTGTACATCGGAGCAAAAGGTTAGCAAATTTCACCTCTTCGTACAGGGCTGAATTGGCTGCCATCATTCTTGCTCTCAGATGGGTAGATGAATTAGACATTTATGTGGGGGTTGTTATTTTTAGTGATTCACTGAGTGCACTTATTGCATTACAACAACAGAAGGACGAATCTTTTATTCTGGAAATTCTCACCATGACTACTCACTTAAAGAATAAAGGAGTTGATATATATGTAGAGTGGATACCTGGACATTGTGGAATAAAAGGGAACGAGATGGCGGATTTCCACGCAAAGGCCGCATTAGTAAAGAAAATAGAAGTCAATAATAACCTAAATATGTCAGAAATGAAAAGCTTAATTACTACAAGTTCCAAACTCCTTTGGCAAGAAAGGTGGAACAAAACCAACTCGTATTTGAAAACATATCAAAAAGATGTTAATAAACCATATATATGCTCATTAGAGAGACAACATTCAACAATAATACATCGACTCCGCTTTGGAGTCCTTGGACTTAACCAGGATCTCCTCAGATTGGGAATTCATGCTACTGGTTTCTGTAATAGATGCCCCAGTGAAATAGAGACTGTAAAACATTTTTTAGTACATTGCCCTAACTATATTATAGAAAGGGCTATGTTTCTAACAGAAATTAACGAATCCCAACCTGAAAAAATTATGGAATACTTAAAAAAGAGTGAGTCCCGTATACAAAAAGCTATTGTACGGTTCTTTCTCAGAACGAAACGGTTCCCTATCAGGAAGTAATACCTCCCTTGATGAACAGTAAAATATAATACAATATTATAAATATGCTAAATTACACTCAGTATACCATAATGTAATAAGAAAATAAAAAAAGAACAGTAAAACATAATACAATATTATAAATACGTTAAATTACACTCAGTACATTAAAAATATAATAACATAATGTAATAAGAAAATAAAATAAGAATAGTAAAACATTATACAATATTATAATATGCTAAATTACACTCAGTACATTAAAAATATAATAACAATCATAATGTAATAAGAAAATAAAATAAGAACAGTAAAACATAATACGATATTATAAATATGTTAAATTACACTCAGTACATTAAAAATATAATAACATAATGTATTAAGAAAATAAAATAAGAAAAAGTAACAACAATGATAAAAGGTATGATAAGATAACTGAATATAGAAGCTTGTGTAGGTGCTATCTTATATACATATTTATGTATGGTGTGTATGTGATATAACAAATAATCTGCACGTACTGTTAAGAAACACTAACAAAGCCCATGAATGTTTTGCTTACGATATTATTTTACGATACTATCTTAAAAGATAGATAAATATAAAACGAAATAAATGTATTTTTAAAAAAATCCAAAATTGAGAGATATAACACGTGCCGTAAAGTAATTTGGCGACAATAGTCAAATCACTGACTAATCGCCAATAACTCAAAACACAACAACAACATTGTGACCTTTTGACCCAAGGAGCCATCAGGGGGGGCGTTTCACAAAACTTGTTGTCATCAGTGATAAATGACAGTTTTTGTTATAAGCAACTGAAATCCTTGCTTCTGATTTGTTATCAACAGATTTGTCACTGATTTTTGTCATTGAAAAAAGGCTTTGTGAAACTGGTCCCTGATCGTTTATTTTCAAAGCCCCCAAAACACACACAAAACCAAAAACATAGAGAAAAATTATGACAAAAACATTAAGTTTTATTCTTGTTTTTTCTCATCGATTATAAATCAGAGGTTTAGACCATGGTGTAGGTTCCAATCATTTTTATGAAATCAAGCAGAAGGGTTTAAAATTCACTAGATATTGCAATGAAATAGTAATTAAATAAATTTATAGAAGTTAATCAAGAAATCATCTTTTATTGGCAACAGAAACAGGTCCTGTTTATTTTCTATCATTCAGAGACTTTAAAAATTGATTTTCAGTTTAGGAGTAATAAAAAAAAAATGTAATTACATATTTATTTTGGACATAAAGTGATGGAGATAAAGTATTTCAAGCACGCCCCAATTGGCAAGTCTTTACTGTACAAAGATAATGTATAATTAATCTGTTTTTGCCCAGATGTATTATATAATTGCACTTAAATACATGAATATAGCAGTGGTTATACTATACATTGCCCTTTTGAAATGTTTGGGTTTCCTGGGTTATAAGGGACAATTCTGTTGAGTACCTAGCAATTTGATACACCTGTGAGCTTCACTTTCTGTAAAATGTCAAATAAAGCTTGATGATCTGCCAAAGTATCAATAGAATGCCTTCTGTGTGAAAAGATTTGTAAGGAGAGATACTACAGTATATACCGGTAAAGATACAGGTACATACATGTATGAGGAAGTAGTCTATACATTGCATTCATGCACTCTGACAATAGAAAGTCCTACTTCGTTTCCTACTTGAGAGTTGAGATCTGCATACTGTACAGTGTAATAGGGGAAAAGGAAATACATGCACTGGCTCTAAGCCTCTTGTCAAAATACAACCATATCCTCGGTTTATATTCAGAATTTCTCAAATATATTTATAGTATACATGTAAAATCAGGAAGCTGAAGTGGGTTCCTGGATATGATAAGATAACATTGTTTAGCTTTGTTTTATGCACAGCTGTAATATGTTTTATTACATGTACAGACTCAAAGGTTGATGATTTTTTTATGTTTTTATGATTCAATGACCAATTTTTGTTTTACTATTCAGTATTCAATATATGCACTGTATTTATGCATTTTCTTGTTGATAGGCATCTTAAGCAGATTTTTAACAATAAAGGGGGAAAAACATGTATAATGAGGAGAAAATATAATACCATGCAAGGATTGTATCATTTCTCATCTGATTAACAATATTAACTGAGAAAGTGTCCAACTAAACAACATATTTTAAAAATTAGATTTTATTATCATTTTTCTTCATGCTGTTGTAATGCTTATAATATATATTATGAATTATGAAAAGTAGTGATTATTATTAAGGATTACCATCGGCTAGAACTGAAAAAATATTTTATCATTTTCTACATTGACAGGCTGCAACACTGAGACCATACCTTAATGCTGTGAGGTCAACATTGACCGCTGCTATGTGCCTAGAAAACTTCTCTTCACAAGTTGTAGAAAGACACAACAAACCAGAAGTAGAAGTCAGGTGAGTCAAACAAAACAAAAATCAATTCACAGTCCAGGATCTTATTTAGCAAGTGTATAATATTCAGATTAGAGGCTTATTCTCATTTTATATGCATTTTCAGGTTGGGTTGACAAGTTGACATTTTGGAATTTGGACCACGAAACTGGAAGAAAAATAAATAAATCAGGCATGATTGAATGTAGAATTTTTGTGAATATGTTTTAAGACTCAAGATTGAGTGATAAATTTACTGATAATATCTTTACTGGACTGCTAAGAAAGCAAGTAAATGCTCATACATGTAGGAATATGTGGAAATCTGAGTCCTATCTGAGGGACATGATATTTAGGATTAATGCCTTAACAAAGGACACTAGTGCATCAACTTAGTTTAGAATCCAGAACTTCCCAGTTGTGATCCCACTGCTCTAGGCCTCTATCACTGATCCATCACTCCGCAATTAGGAAATATTTTAATAGCACACATGGAAACAAAGCATTTGTGATTTACTGCTTGTTGTTTGATAAGAAGATATTGATTAGAACTTTAGATGTACTGTACATTATAATTATGCAACATCAACCATGTACATGTAGTGAGGGTTTGTGTTCTAAAATAAGGAAAACTACTGAAAAAGCCACTTTGAGATATACAACGTCTAGTATGCAATGCACGTAATCTACTTTCAACCTGTAATGACAATCCAGTTTAACTTATCAATTTGATCTACATTTCGAGGGGTCAGTGACACAAAGACGTAACTCCATTTTGGCCATTTTGAGAAAAAGTGGTTTATGTGTCACTGAGCACTTGGGCCTCAAGCAGTTAAGTCTATGTTTCACTAGCCATTGACTTCAATGGGGTGTTGGGGGGAGTTAAGTCTTTGTGTTTCCTGGAAAGCCCACATTTTTCTGAACATTTTGATATCAAATACTTATTTTGACAAAATAGTTACGTCTTTGTGTCACTGAACCCTCAATTTTTATTTCATTTATTTTGTGACAGGATGACGAGGTGAATGGTTTGCTAACATGTTGTTTAATGTTTGTTTGATTATACAGGAGTAGTAAAGAATTATTGTTGACACCGGTGTCAGTGAGCAGAAATGAAAGAGAGAAGGTTCTAATAGAAGGTTCAATCAACTCGCTCAGAATAAGCATCGCCATCAAGCAGGTGAGAATCAATTCATCACTCTTTATCTGAAACATAGGGTTTATAGACAAGATAGGGAGCATGTAATATGTGGTAAGGATTAATATTCAATGACGTACAAAGTGGACTTTTCTCCTCCTTGTTTTCAATTGGCATGTTTCTACGAGATTTCAAATAGCCTCAAGTTTCAAAGGTCATTTGCTGTTGGGTAAGAAATACTAAATATCCATTATTGTTTTTTTCCTCCTGAAGAAAGGAATGAAGTGTATTTTAAGTGAATATTCTGAAAACAAAAGTGTGTAACTTATAGTCTACTCCTCCATCATATATATAAGTGTATGTATCTTTCCCGATGGCTCATCATGTTCATGGTGTGAATATTGTTTTCTTTGTCAGGCTGATGAAATCGAGAAGATCCTTTGTCACAAATTTACCCGCTTTATGATGCTCAGAGCAGATAACTTCTTCATTCTTCGAAGAAAACCTGTAGAGGTAAGTAAACATATTCATTCATTCCTCACTTACTCTCAAGATGATGAGCTCATATCCTTTGCTGATATTTATAGTTCATTGAAACTGAAAGGAATACAAATAATGAAAGCACTGCTTGGTCAAATACAGTGAATTATATGAAGAAAAACGAAATTCAAGGTTAATCATTTCCCGAATCCATATATGCCATTTTAAAGTGACTGAGAGAGGATATATTGCAAATAGTGAAATGTCTGGTCTCTTGCAGTTGTAAGTCACTGATCGTGGACCTCACTTCTACGGTGGACTTCTCTTTTTATACAATGTGCATACCATTTAGCGGCTTTGGATGAACCGCCCTTGCTACTGAAATTCATTATCATAAATTCTTCACCTTAACCCAACCAAGTGATCTCAGATCTTATGCATGCAATGCTCCAAGTAATTTCCAATGGGATGATGTTCAAGGGGGTTGATGCATGTGATATTTGCCCATGTATTAATTGAGGATTCCATCAAGTCCGTTGTGAGCAAATTATGAGGCCTTGCACATAAAATTCCCCAAATCCTCCCTTTGAGACAATTCACGTTTATACCAGTATTTTGAGACAGCAAACTTTCTTAATCTGGCATTTGCTTTGGCCACAGATCATGCTTCAGGAGTGATTTTGTCAACAGTGTAGGATAAGGGTTAGGGTTGAATTTTGGGTTAGGTTTTAGAGTTAGGGCTAGGTAAAGTGTTGGGTCCAGGGTTGAAGTTAGGAATTATTTTAAATTATAATATGCTCATGGTGCTTTACAAATATTACCCTGGTTGAAGCCGAGCTGCCAAAGTAACTAGCGCTCAAGCATATCAGGTACCCATTCACACCTGGATGGAGAGTGGTAAACGTAGATTAACGTCTTGACAAAGAACATTAGTGCTGCGGCAGGACTTGAACCCCGTATCTTGTGATCTGCAGTCAGGTGACTCATCCACTAGACCATAACACCTCTACGTTTTAGTGTAGGAAATTAACTATGAAGCAAGTGTTAAAGGATCTTGTGTCAGAAAACATCAAATTTTTGTAATTTATTTGTTTGTTTGTTGTTTTGCATTTAAAACGTTAAAACATTTCAACTTCCATTTCTCTGCACAGGGGTATGACATCAGCTTCCTCATCACAAACTTCCACACAGAGCAGATGTTGAAACACAAGCTGGTGGACTTCATCATCCAGTTCATGGAGGAGATCGACAAGGAGATCAGTGAGATGAAGCTCAGTGTGAATGCTCGTGCTAGGATTGTCGCAGAGGAATTCCTTAAAAGGGTAGGAGGCACTTTTTCAGTCTAGTCACACTTTCAATGTGTTATGTACCTGGGTACGAGGTTTCGTGTCTTCAGTAAAGTCTGGTTCAGAGCATTGATCCTGTGCATAGTCATAGCGGATATGGATGTTATATCATAATGTGTTATGCACTATACAAGAACAGATTATTATTATTATGTGCTAAGCAGTGCACATGGCACTGAGCACAATAAATCCGCCATGTAAATGCGCTGTAATGTCTGCCCTGTCAAGTCTGAAAAAAAAAATTGTAAGCTTTTTATTTATAAAGATTCAAACCTATAAGTCTTCTCTTTTGATGCTGCTATTTAACACCGGTATTAACTTCCTCACAAGTATGATATTTGAAAATGACATTCAAATCAGCAACAAATTGAAAATGGATAAAACTGTCATGTAACAGTTTTTTAATTTTTTTTTTTTTATTTAGGTTTTTTTTCCACATTAACTGCATATGATAAGTATTTACAAAGTAAGGCATATACAAGGTAACAAAACATGTACATAATATTTGATTGATACAACAGTAATACAAACGATGTAATGGCAAGTCATTAAATACATATGATGCTAACAATTATCTGCAGTAATGAGGAGGAAACCTCATTGCACTCAGTAGTAAGTGTAATAATTAATAGTTGATATTTACATGTAGTGGATTTACCTTTTATTGGTTGTGTATATAATATCTTGTATTGTTAATACAATGACCTTTCTCTCTCTTTCTTTTCTGTTTCAGTTTTGAGGAATGCCACACCTTAGCTCTTCTTCATGTCTTTTATACACCAAACCATTCAGAGTCTGGCTCCCAGGACCCCCGATGTACAATACATTCCTTGGACAAGGGCAACTTTTTTTACACCTTGTACTCTGACTTTAAATACTCTACCAAAAAAAAAAAGCACCAAAAGTTAGATGAAACTTCATTTCAGTTTAGTCTTTTGTTTAAATGAGGTTCAGCATTGCCATTTTAGGTTCTCTGTCTTCTTCATTCTCTTCCACTCAATTTGTCTGTTCTCTCTTTCTAATTGAATGATCACTGATCTTGTGGTCTCTATCTCATGTTCACTCATTCATTCATTCATTAAGTTTGTCTTACATTCTCTGTCTCTTTCTATTTGAGTTATAAAGGGATGGATGCCATTAAATAAGAAGCCCTAGGAATGCTCATCAACCTGTGTCTTATATTGAGCCACAGTAGTGTAGTGGTACGATACTTAGCCATTCAAGTTACAAGATAAAGGGGCCAGTATCATATTTAGGTGATATAATCATAATAGAATTTTCTTTATTAGCATAGAAAATGTACATTTTTGTCATCTTAAACATAGCATAATGAATTCTAGAAAAATGTGGTGAAAGAATTAATGATTAAATGAATGAAAGATTTATTTATAGACTATGTATGAATCTGAATGCCCATACTTATGTTTTTGTTTGTTAATGTGTTACTGTATTGTTTCCTTTTTTATTGTGGTGCTTTGGAAAAGCTTCCTTTAAACCATGCCGTGAAAATTTGTTTCTTCTCCGTATGCATATGGAAGAAAGTTATAAAGAACAAATACAGCAACCATTTAGGTAAATCTATTCTTAGACATGAAGAAAATAATCTGCTATTAAATTTTCATCTTCTATAAATAATGGTTGAGATCATTCAACCCTTGCAATACGCACCAGGAATATATTTGAAGCCCAGTCTTTTAATTCCATTTGTAATTGATAAGTAAAACATAATATTTAAAAAGTATGATTTTGCCAGTTTCACTCATGTGCAAAGATTTTTTTCTTTTCTTTTTTCATTTTTCCTATAAACTCAGATAAGAATGTAAAGAATCAAAGCATGCAAGTTTCTCATTATAGCCAGTATATCTAAAAAAAGATGAATGAAAGACTTTGAAATGACTTTGAATATATGTGATATTCTAGGTGATATACAAGGGAAGCATACTTCCTTTTCTCGTAATAAGTTGCACTAAATAAAAGCTTGTAGACATGAAGATTGTTAAAGAGGAATATGTTAACTGATTTCCTATGATGGGATGATATGTTCATGTATTACGTCTATGGAAATGGGAAAATTAAGTAGTCTAAGGGTTAAGAAATATTGTTATTGTAAAATCTAATTGATCTTGTATTGAAAAAAGTATGGCAAAATAATTGTTAGAATATGCATTTTAACATTTGCAGACTACAGGAATTTGCAAACCTTAGATGTTAAAGCCCCACTGCACTACTTATAGCTACTTGCGCCCTCTATATAGCAAACAATGCCTAATCGGTGACCATTGGTCCCCATGGTTCCCTTTTTCTTATGTTAATTGAGAGCCGATTTGATGAGATAACCACCTACCAGTGACCGTGCAGGGGGTTCTAATCCCTCCTGGCCAAACTAGTGCAGAGGGGCTTTAAGGGGAAGAATACATTTCCTTTTCAGTGTTCTGGGTAGGGAATGAAAATGTAAATGTAGAAAGAAAAGACAGTTTTTTCTTATCCCTTCTTTGTCAATATGCAATTATAATCATGATTGCCATGATGTAAATCTTACTTCAATGAGTTTTATTGTACATAGATAGTGTAGTATGGATTATTTTGTACTTAAAATCTAAAGTCATCTGTTATTAGCTCCAGGATGCAATGGTACAGGGAGTGGGATTGGAAATGGGAGATTTGGGATAAAAACGTCTGTGTCATGTACTCTTGTTTATTTGGAATCTACTCTCACAGTTCTATCATTTGAGCAAATGAGGTGAATCAGTTTCTATTTGGTTTACGTACAAACAGCAAGACTGGAGATTGTGATGTAGAGATCAAGTCACTGGGCAAGTCCATAGTATCTAATATTTTGATATAGGTGACTTTCTTGATGTGCAAGTCCTACAAGAGCTTGGATCAGACTGATTTTAGAGTAATATACCAATTTGAATAATGTCAACTGATGATCATGATATGACAATACTTGGTAACATGTGGGATACAAGATGACCTTTGGTCTTGCCCTACTCTATCTGGAAGGAATACTTCACTTCTTTTCATTATAAACATGAGCAAATTAAACTTTAGTTACACTCTTATGCATGATTTTCCTTTTTTTCAAATAGAAAAACTTGTATAAATAATCTCTTTGTTTTCTGTGCACCATTTCGCACTGTAAAGAACGGGCCTGTGATTGTAGTACCACAATACTCTGCTTTCTAAGCTGTAGTGCGTGTATGTGGATGGGAATAGAAGGAAAATGAAGTGGAAACTGTAGACTTTTGTTTAACTGTAAAAAGTGCCTCTCATTGGTATAGGCAGACCTTTCAACTTTCGACTCGAGCCAAAAAAAACATTTTTTTCAGGATGTATATTTGTGTTTTGTACATCGTAATTACTAGTTAGACAACCTCTTTTCAGTGAAGATGCAATTGATTTGATCATCACTTACAGTTTTGTCATTTCTCATAAAAATAGGCATACCATGATTGAACTGTCTGTATTTCTTCACCAATTGTAGCTTTCAAATATTGTTTCCCGTATCTAAACATGTTTATTCTTACAAATGTATTGTAGCATGGATAATTGATTGATGTGTATACAGGCCATAGCTCCATTCTTGTGAGGACCTCCAAATTGGATGATTGGTATGCAAAATGATGAATGAAAATTCCAGTTTTAGTGAAACAACAAATTATACTGTGATGAGCATTAAAACAGTATTTTAGGTATGATATATGGTGAGACATCTCTTCCCTCTTTGGAATATACTGATAAAACATTCTTCAGCATAATTATATTTTAATTTTCCATGTCGATAAAAAAAAGCAAGTTGATTGAATGGAAAAATTACTGCTTGCTGGTGACATATTGCCAAATTTGAATCTTGTAAGTGCAGTTCACTGGTAAGTCAGTGATAAGTAACTCAATGTTACATAATAACAATTTGGACTAAGGAATGTAATGCTAAGAAATTTAAGATATGAAGATATGTGTCTTTTTTGTAATCCCAACCCTTTACTTTGAAAGATCTGTTTAGCTGTAGTTATTTTCCTTTTAGGAGTTGTTATGATGGTCATTCAGTTACAAACAAAGCAATACTCGTGGGATTAGTCATGGTATTTTTTGTTTCTTATCAAAGTGAAGAATCTTGGAAAACTCTTTGCACTTGAGAGAAATTGCTCTCAAATGTGCTCCCTTCATACATTTTTAATAATACTTGTATTGATTAGGTCCATGGGTAAATCCTGACTTTGATGATGGAAAGGTATTGTCAAAAGATTAAATAAAGAATGGCTATATGAGTTAGAATACTTCTGGAGGAAGTAAGAATTTTTTTGAATAAATTAAATCTAGAAATAACAGGATATTAATGTTATGATTCATACATTTGGTGTAAAGAATTGAACACCATACATCTAATGTAGTAGGAAAACTAGTTTTTGTGTTTCATCCCGCTCCCATATCTTTGAAAATATATCATACTTCTATGAATTCCAGAACATTCTTTTCACTAACCATGTCAAAAAAAAAGTAGTAGTTCAATTGCATGCATTGTTCCAGCACATTATGCTATTTTCAACCCTGCATGCTATTTAAACGATGACTCAAATAATCTCCCATAATGATTTCCAGTAAGTCTGGAGGTAAAGGACTTACAGTGACATGACAAATGTTTGAGGCAACTTGTCAATTTTTTGTTGTGCCATTTAATCTCTCATTGAGTCCTGTTATAATCATGTATAAATGTATGTAGAGGTTTTGTTCAGCTGTATGTTTTTTTTTCTTCAGTTGTGAAATTTTCTTTGAAAGAAAATAATTTGTAGAGATCTATTATGTAATCTTTTTTTGATCAAGGAAACTGGAAGATGGTTTGCTTTTTTTGAATCATGGTATTATTATATACAGAGTTATTAAAATACATCTTTGCACATACACATGAAAAAGGTCCTGTCATTTATTTTTGTGGAGTTCATCATGTGTAGATATTTTATTGTGGATATTATTGTGGATAGATGAGGTAGTGCAATCTTGGAAGGGACAAATAAAAACAAAGGTGAAAGATAAACAGACGTACAGAGAAAGCAAGTAAAAAAAAGAAGAAGAATGAGAGGGATGATATTGAGAAGGAAGAAAAGGAGGGGTTAAAGATGAGGAATTTAAACTTGTATTCAGTGTTTTAACTTAACTGGAGATGGGGGGTAATGAAACAAATTACCGTGATGACATGTGACACAAATCGAAAGCATATTTCTGTATTATGTGTGCTTTCCTGTTTATAAACAAGATAACATCAGTGTGCATAATTTTTACTCAGACATAAACCGATTACGTACCGGTACACTTGTCATGCATGCACTGCATGCACTGATGTCGTCATGAGTTTCCGCTCCGCCCCCTTTTAATAAAGATATTAAGGACCAAGGTCTATCCCCAACAACAAGCAACAAGCTCCGTGATTTTGCCTCCTCTCTCGGACGACATTCACACCTTTTAGGTAATTATGAATTATAATCATACATTTGATTTATTTCAAGAAATGCTAAGGATCACGACGGCGTAGTAACCGCTGCAGGAAATGGGTAAAAAATGCGAACAAAATTATGAACGGTCCCACATACCGGCTTCTACGTTATGACATTTTCAGATTTCCTTGAATCTTGATTGTTCTAATACTAATAGTGGATCTACTTATAATAACTTATACTCTGAGCTGACATATGTCGTGTGTGCCTGGACAGCTTGTGTATTCGGACAGTTGATTTAAAACGGTATTTTGAAGAAGTTTACACACACTTTTTTCTACTTTCTAGACAATATAATAAAGGAAAATATTGATGATTGGCACACATATCTGCAATACGATCCTGGCTGTGTGTTAAAAGCTGTGCTATTGATTCTTAACATTTCAAACACCACTGTACAAAACTCAACTGATTTTACTAAAAAACGGTACTTTAGTGACAATTGATGACACCTAAATAGCAGTAAAATACAATCGTTTCAACTTACCGGTGTAAAAAAAAATTAATTTAACAATTCAAATTGTAAGTCTACTGTCAAACTTGCCGAATAAGCCACATCGTGTTTATTGCATGCATTTGTGTGTTGTGAGTGTATTGACTATTTGTGTGTGCAATTGCTGCCTATTGGCACGTTTGCAGCGCTAAAGGTCAATACTGAGTAGGCATCAGCTTTGACTCTCTAGGTGCTTTGCTGCATGGAGTGATGATTGGTGATGATATTATACAACAAAACGGTGTAGAAGTTCCATTTACAATAAAATTAGCCTCTGGGAAATATGTTTCTTGATACCCAACTTCTATGATCTCCTCATACTCATAAGAGAAGAATATTTAAATCCCATTGCCTTTCCCAAAATTAAGTACGACGTAGAAAAATTTGTTTGAATTTACAATTAAACCTGTTGAAGCGCTTAATTGGAAATCCAGAATTGGTCGTGCCTGTGGCAGGCCTGGCTTCTTAATTCAATGTTTAGTGTAGAAGACATCTGACCAGCCAACGTCTATGGTCTCTTATTTTCCTGTCTAATGATCTCTGACTTAATGTTTGCATATATGTAATTAACAGATAATCAGGTATTTCCAAAGATGGCTTCTCAGGAGAAGACAGATTCATCTCAGCAGCAACTCCAGTTTGCGCCATTCAGTAGTGCCCTTGACGTTGGGTTCTGGCACAAGCTTACTCAGAAGAAGCTGAATGAATACAAGCTGGATGATGGACCAAAGGACATCTATGGATACTACTACAATGGTGAGTAAGGAGGCAGTGTAAGTGCGCCCCTCCCCTCTGTTCTTGATGCAGTCTCGGGTTCAGAGGAAAACACTCCGTTCCTCGGACTAGAATATTAACTGGAGGCTCCATGTATAAGAGAGTCGCACCCTATGCACTATGACACTCATCTGAACTTTCTCGTCCAAACTTTCTCATTCTTTCTATTTTTCTTGTGCACCTCGGAATAGCATTGTCTAGATAGACGGCGCTATATACAAATGCCTATTATTATTATTATTATTATTAAAAGGCTACACTTTGCGCAAAGAGTAGGGTGTAAAGCCAGTGTTTAGTGTACCTTTCTACAGATATCTTTGTGATAGGCTGCATAGCCCTTTTAAGATAAAAAATAGAAGGAAGAGGAAGAATGTGCATCATTTAGACAGTCGTTCATGTCATTATAGCATACATCTCAAAATCATTGGCCTACCCGTACCCGTCTTGCGGCATTTAAAGCAATGTAACATGGAGTTGGACTTTATTGTCAAAAACACTGAGTGAACTATATTATCACTAATCACTATAAGGTTAATTCAGGACACACACATTCATAATGAAACATTGATTGCTGACTGCATTGATTTACAAGACATCAGACGGATGAAGATCGTTTATATCTGGCTCATTTGGATGTCTTTGTAAATATTTTTGAGTACCGGTAGTTAGAAGAAAGATAGAAAGTGGTCATTTTCTGATTTATGTGTAAAGTAGTACGATTCATTGTGCTCTTCTCTAATGCTATCCAGATTTCTGGTTTTGATAGACACATGTTCTGGCGGTGGACATTTAAATCAAATGACTCAAAAAAGAAACCACAAAAAGCAGTGGAATACACCATTTTCATGTTTCTGAGCAACAGCGTTCTTGAAAAGCACTAGTGTCTCTACAAAACAATTATCATAATATACCGGTACATGGCTTCTTATCCATTTTAAATCTTTAACTATAGTTATAAATGTCTTGTTGAATTCAGTTAAATGACATATATGGTTTCAGAAAATAGACTTACCGGTATGTTGACATTTTCTTTTTTTCTTTTTTTACAGGTGATCCAGATGGGCTTCCTTGCAGACTCTCTCTGGAATTCAATGCATTTGATCAGTAAGTACAATTTCATGATGAGAAAAAGCATTATGACATGGTACTTTGGAGGTTGAATGATCAATCTATTCATATTTCTAAATCCTAGTATTCGCATATATATAAGGACATGTTAGACCTTATTTCAGTGATTAATTGGTTCCTTGAACAAACCTTTTTTTTTTTTAAATTGTCATTAATTTGTTATTACACAATTCCTGATCAATTAAAACTTTCAATAACTGTGTATAAAAAATGAGATGCAATCATGATAATTAAAAGCAAGAAGACAAAATAAATCTCAACTAAGAGCTTCTATTCATACTTTGCATTTTCCAAACTTGCATGGTTGAGCTTCAAATGTTGTGTCAGGTTATCTCTCGTGCTAAAACCATGATTTATTTCAGGTCAGAGACAACTCCACCTCACTGTTTTTCTTCAAGAGGAACACTGGTCAACTTCAATACGCTGGATGCTTTCAAAACATGTGACAAAAAGGCACTGCTTGATGTGACAGCTGAGCAGGTACTGTAAACGCAGAAAATATTTGTGGTACATGAATTTTCATGGATTTCGCGCTAAAGTTGGTGTCAGCGAATTTTAGAACCTGCAAAAATATAAACATGACTTCTTATGCGTGTTCTGAACGGACTGGTGCAAGGCGAATTTAAGAACCAGCGAATATGTTTTGGGGTCGCTTAGCGCTTAGCGCTTAAAAATGAATCACGCGAAAATAACAGCTTTTACAGTAATCACTTTCAAAGCAGATGTTGCTTGTATGGTCCTATCAGGAGGTTTATTTGTTGTAATTTCATTATTTTTAAATGAAGAAGGATGATTCAAATTCTAATTCAATTTAGCTATATTGTATGCTTAGAACTGTACAGAATTACTCATTAATGAATTAAAGAAATTAATAACTTAATAGATAAATTGGACAATGTAAGAAGATATGTAACTAAATACAGGTACAGTGCTACAGTTAGGGGTGATTTGATACACATGTAGCTTTTAGATTACTGAAGTTTCAGTTTCTATGTCATTCTCTTGTATTATTGACACTGATGTATAAGACCATTATTAAGTACCGGTGATGGTTATTATTTTTAGGTAAGTCATGTGAATTCAAGTTGTTTCTTTTTCTTTCTCTCTCTTGCTCTCTATCTCTCTCTCTCTCTCTCTCTCTGGCTCGCACTCTCTCTCCCTCTCTCTCTCTCGTTCTCTCTCTCTCTCTCTCTCCTTCTGTCTCCGCTCTCTCTCTTTCTCTCCCTCTCTTCCTCTTTCCCTCTCTCCCTTTCCCTCTCTCTCCCATTCTATCTATATCTTTCTGTACATTGCAGCTATGGGATGACATCAGGCAAGGCAGCGCTATTCAAGATCCATCCTTACTGTCTCGGTTCCGGCTTCTGACGTTTGCTGTAAGTGAAGGGTTCAGTAACTGTATCGCAATGATATACGACCAGAATGAGTTGTTGAAAATATATATGCTGCTGTCAGAATGATGGTAGTCATCGGGGGATGATGAGTAAATGGTTTTCTTATTCTCTGACAGCAGTCGTAGTCTGACTGGAAATGAAGAGTTCTGAAAAGTACATCAGTGTACTTAAAACATCAGTCCATGTTGCTGCTAGCCATGCAAACACAAACCTTTATGTCTTCTTTTATTTACTCTGACTTTTTACTTTTTATCATGATCTTTTATGCTTATTTAAAGGGGCAGTATGAGTTTTTACTTCTCTGAATAAATTGAGGTCGAGCAAGGTTTTGATCTGCTGATAATTTCACCCTGTCCAATAAGTCCTATGATACCAAGTCCAATTGTTCTAAGCAAGATACATGTATGTGACAAAGAATAAAACCTTGGTGAAAATAACAAAGGAAACAATGGTGGACAATCCCAGAACAACATGTCATTAACAGTCAAGTGTGAGATGTTATATGCAAAATATTAAGGGTACAACCAGTGTTTTTGAAAGGGTTAATGAGCTCAAAGCATGAACTTCTGAGATCAATGGGCTGTGTTCATGTAATATTGCATCATTTTTTGCAAACTCTTATTTGATTGTGCTAGAAATATGACCTTTTTTAAAAACAATGTATGTCATCTGTTTCATTCCGAATCTAAATTTCCCATGTTCTTTTACCAGGACTTGAAGAAGTACCACTATTGCTACTGGTTTGCCTTCCCAGCTCTCCTGGCACCAGAAGGAACTAAGCTCATTCAGCCTCCAGAAAAGTTAGATAAGGCTATGGATCAAGACAAGGTTAGTCTATGACAGAATTCTCAGAATGCTTTTTTCTGTTAAGAACCATTGAGTATTACTCTTCAGTACTTTTAAGAAGAATCACTAATGTGCTTTCCTAGGTCTCCAAAGGTTTAACAATCTTAAAGGTATAGACCAGTTTTTGAAACACCCCCTCTCAAAAAAGAAATGGAAGCTCTTATTACCAATCATGTAAAAGAATATAGTTGGACTAGTACTTGATGATACAAATTTTGCCGGGAAACCGACTACTAGTTGATATATTTGTAAATTACCTTGATAGATATCGCGAATGCACTTCAACATTTAACATTTGGGCATATATTTCTGTTTTTTGCGAATTTAGGTTGAAGTATTGCCATTTAAACCTCTGAAGGCAATATTTAAACAATATTGAATGGATATTTTGCACCCGAAACCCTTGAAACGCAATTTTACCACTACTGGTCTTTACTTTTAAATAGGATTCTAGGTATGTTATGAAGAACATTTGGTTTACCTCCTTAAGCTCACATTCCCTCAAAGGAACTAAACTCATTCAGCCTCCTGATAGATTCGATAAGTTATGGATCAAGAAAAGATTAATCTGTAACAAACTAGAGGGTTTGATAGGTCTTTTATTGACTTGGGAGCAAGCCCTTCATTCCAAATTGGCATCAATAAAATAAGAAAAATAAGAAAAAAAATCTTGAATGTTGAGATGACACACCACATGTTATTAGGAATTTCATATTTTTGTATACTTTTGTCATGCTTGTGTGATATTGTTTGGTCTTTTCTCTCCATAAACTAAACCATTGCCATGACGATATGATCTTGTATCTTTCAGATAACAGCCCTTCAAGCAGCTTATGATTTAGCTTCACAGTCATTGGGTCAAGAACCAGCATTCTTTCTCATATCCACAGAGGATGACAAAACAGTGGTGCTACCCCTGACAGCGTGGGACCAGGTCACAGATAAATCTAAGGTACAGTGCCCGGTTTCACAAAACTTGTCATCAGTGACGAATGAACGTTTTTATTATAAGCTACTGAAATCCCTGCTTCTGATTGGTTATCAGCAGATTTGTCATTGATTTTTGTCATTTGTCATTGAAAAAAAGACTTTGTGAAATGCCCCCCCCCCCCCCCCCCCCTCTTGTCAATGAAGTATTGCTCTAAGGATATGATAATCCATGTTTAAATGAAACTGAGTTTTTGCAATCACATAGCAGATAATATCAGTTTCCAATTCAGACTGGTTCAACATGTTGATATCTTCCTGTTTGAAGCTTTAGATCCAGTTCCATGAACATTGAAATGATAAAGTTTGCATTGTATAGACCCTTTTTACATTTCTTCATTACAACAAACTCCTTGGGACCAAGGAAATTACTTTTTTGTATCAAAATCTTGTTATATCAGGACTAAAAACAAGAGGATACAGAGAAGAATTACCAGTTAAATACTTGGTTATAATAAACAAGTGTTATTACAGTGTTCTTCATGATGAGGGAATACTGGATATACATATTGTCTAGATTTAAAATATATCTTTCTGGGTGATAGTTTATCTTGTTTGTAACCGATGATGTGTCAATTGTGGTTTTCTTTACAGGTAATGTTTGGTTATGCTGATCCCTGTACCTTAGAGCAGTATCCAGGATGGCCTCTGAGGAACTTCCTTTGTCTCATCTCCTGCCACTGGTAAGAAAACAGAATATTTGTCATATGTGGTTGTTGTTTTGATTTTGAACGTTAGGCTTTCTTGGAGAAGCATAGATTTTTGGCTTGCACCCAGTAGATGAAGATTGCGTGCTCGATCTTGTTTGCTCCGATGTCAAGATTTTTCTGACGTGTTTCAATTACATGATCGAGCACACAATCTTTATCTACTGGGTGCATGTTTTGATTTTGTCTCACGGTAAATCTCCGGTGGCAAAAAAGTGCGTCTTATACACAGAGATTGACGGTATTTTGATTTGTTTTGGGTTATATGTATAAGGACAGAGTGATCCATGTGAAGATGACAGTCACAATCATTCCCGACACGGGACTAATATCCTTTGGCAAGATATTAACCTGCACTTGCTACTCTTCACCCAGGTGTTAAATGGGTACCTGGTAGGATGCGACCGTCATTGTTGGTCAAACAGTTTTTTGAGCGTCAAGTAACGCCTGGCTGGAATGCTCCCCAGGGAGTAGATATTGTGCAGACAGTGTGTGCGGGCAAGTATTGAATCCAATATCTAGGGTAATAGTATATATGTAAAGCGCTTAGATACATCATAGATGTATTAAGCGCGATATGAAAGCAGAATCTATAATAATAATACGCTAAGGCTCCGCGGGGGGCGCGACGTCTCGGCGAGCCTTTGTATTCTATTGTTTTTTAATGAGATCGCCGACCCAAGTTGGTGCGGCTATCTCCTCCTGAACCCTCCCCTCGGGGTACCCGTGCCCGGTGCCATCGTCCGCGGGAGAGTCTACTCTGTGGAATTGGCTATACTCCGCCCGAGGTCCTCCTCCGTGTCGACGTCCAGGGCGAAAACAGACGCGACATGCATAATGCAGGATATGCGTGACGACAGAGATACCTCATGGATATTCAACATGACATCCGTAGACACACGACCGATGACTATCCGTATAAAATTGTATATACAAAAATCGGTCGTAAAAAAAACTCGAACCATATTCGCATGTCGCACGCAAGTACGCCAAAACACGTACATTTTCGCAGTTGCGAGATCGAGACGGAGCGTAGGGCTCGAGTTTTTGGCGGTCGATTTTGTTTCGGTAGAAGCTGAATCTAGACCATGAACCACTAAACATCGCGAAACTGCAATCAATTTCCATCACGAATTCACGATTGCTGCAATATTATAAAGTTTCCATAAATAGAGGTATGAAATTAAAGCCTATTTTGTGATGTTCTCGCCATGTTTACGTAATTTTGATAATCATTTCTTCAAAGTAAAGAAAATCAGACAAAATCACCGTAACTGACAGTGCATTGCCACTGTGTAGTGTGTGTGAGATGAGCTGAGTTGCAGTTGAAAGTGTGTGAGTTGAATTCGAGTCGAAGAGATTTGACACTTTGAAATTGTTATCTGTTGGTTTGCATCATTATTGCCGCGATTTCAATATAGTTTCGTGAATAGATTTACGAAACCTGAGCTTAGAATTAGTAAAAGTATTACTAGACTCTAATGTCTACGTTTTTAAAAGACTGTTTGATTTTCCTGTGAAAATTTTACTTTGAAAAATGATTATCGAAATTCATGGTCAGAAATAATCACAATCTAGGGTCTATTATGTTACAGTTCTTGCATCAAATCAATGCATGAAAACTTAGTTATTGAACTAGAAAAATGTTGTTTTTTTTTAAATAGGCAATTATGAAGTAGGAAGCCTGAAACCTAATAGCCTACTAAACAAATCTCAACAAAGTGTAGGCCTATCCTTAGAATCTATATGAATTAATGAAAAAGTAGCCCCAGAAAAAAGAGCCCCCGAAAATTTCCCTAAAATTTGAAATGGAGCCCCCGAAATGAAAAACTTAATTTTTTGCCTGCGCACCCCCTCTAGAATCCCGCGGATTTCCGCGGGTCCTGAGTTGAGTGTATATATAACATAGGCGTGGGGTCCACGGGTTTCAAGGGGCCATAAACCCCCAAAAGCTCGGGGGTTACGTTTTTCAAAGTTGGGGGGGGGGGGGGGGGGGAGAGATCAGATCGCAGCGAGTTGAGTGTATATATAATATAGGCGTGGGGTCCACGGGTTTCAAGGGGCCATAAACCCCCGAAAGCTCGGGGGTTTTAGGCGTATAGGGTCAGATGAGCATATTTTTAATACTTTATTTGTGACACTTGCGGGTCACTAATTGGCGTGGGGTCAATACGTAGAGTTGCGTAGTGTTGCGTACCAACTACGCTGGCCTACATTACTATATGCTGAGGGACGGAAAGAGGTACGCAAGATGAACGAAAACAATTCAACATGTCTAATTTTTTTCGCGTAGTTTCGGCGTAGAAACTTGACGCAGAAAGTACGCCTTTTTACGCAACACTACGCTACTTGACTACGCAACAGTACGCTACCCTACGCCAGATCGTCAAAGCAGTAAAAGCTTTCTACACAGTAAGCAACCATAAGCAAACCTGTACGCCAGCCTACGCATAACCTACGCAGGGACTATTTTCCCATTAATACGCAGCCTAATTTCTGCGTAGTCGGTACGCCACACTACGGAACTTACGCAGTTCCAGTGGCTTATAGAATAACTACAGGTACAGTTGGATCGTTTTTTTTTTTTTATATAAGGCCAAATTAAAAAAAAAACATGTTTAGCGTCCTGTTTTTTTTTGAAAAATGGGAAGGAGGAGGCCCTTTTTTTTTTTTTTTTTTCTTTCAAAATGGCCGCTCCGTACATTTTCCCTGACACTCTGGCCATTTTTCAAGATGGCGGCCGACAATTTTTTTTTTTCTTTTTTAAAATCAGAAATACATTTTAGCAGTGCTTTTCATGTTTTTTTTCTTTCAAAAAATAAAAAAATAAAAATGAAAAAAAAAAAATTTTAAAAATAAAAATAGGAGGCGGCCCCCAAAAAGGAAGCAGGCGGGGACGCTGTTTCTTTTTCTTTCAAAAAATAAAAAAATAAAAAAAAAAATAAACAATTCCAAAAAAAATTTAAATTTTTTTTAAAAAAATAAAAAAAAAATAATAAAAAAAAAAAAAATAGGAGGCGGCCCCCAAAAAGGAAGCAGGCGGGGACGCTGTTTTTTTTTTCTTTCAAAAAAAAAAAAAAAAAAATTCAAAAAAAATTCAAAAAAATTTCAAAAAAAAAAAATAGGAGGCGGCCCCCAAAAAGGAAGCGGGCGGGGACGCTAAACATGTTTATTTTTATAATGGCCTGAATGGCAAATAAAGTTCTTGGTGGTTTTAATTTAGGCAGTCTCTATATATCTTTTTACACCCCCCGCCCCCCTCTAGAATCCCGCGGATTTCCGCGGGTCCTGCTAGTATTATTATATTATAGTTACAGACAATCAAGTTTGAATGATCAAGATCAAGCTGTACCATCACTTTTGTGACAATAATTGGCTTTTTACTATTTGTTTACTTCAAGTGAGCTGAGACAAGGGATATGCATAGTTCACCAAGGATGGGTGTATGAACCTCATCATTGTGAAACAGTAATTATGTATCTTTGAAGTACTTTGATGGGATGATTACCTGAGGTTAAACACTGGTGATGTTAGTGTTATGTAGATAAAAGGAGTTGGTATGAAAGGAAAGATTCATTTGAATTATTTTTGGTCTCATTTCAGGGCTTCTCAGCTGGACCAAGTGACAGTGGTTTGTTTCAGGAACAGGACTAGAGAAGGAATCAGGAACAGTTCCCATAGTTTGATCCTCAGACTACAAGTCCCTTCAACAAGTCCTGAAATATGTGAGTCAAACTAGGTTGTAACAAGCATTTGCAGCTCAAACCCAATACTAGGTGATGATCCTTGATATTTGGTTTAAAATGGCAGGAGCTATCAAAGATCATGAAGATTAGGACTGAGTGGGAAAACCTTTTATGTAGGTACAGTATTTTGTACGCTTCACCTTATAGTTTGTTAGTTGGTTTGAAAGTTGGTAGGTTTGTTTGTATTACCTGACTGCTAATAAAGCATGTGTAATGCTTGTAAGTAAGCAAGCAGGGGACTGATGTTTTAAGTCCTCACCAAAGGGCATTAGCACATCAAATTGATTTGGAACCTGGGACCTCATGGTTACGCAACCACTGCTCTACCACTCAGCCATAAGCCTAATAACATTATGACAATCACATCTATATATCATTTTCCATGTCCTTATCTTTACTGTTCTTGACTTGCATGGGATTCTTTTTCTGTAAATATCAGACGTGACACATTCTATTTTGTATACAAATATTGAATTTTTAACATATTTGCATTGAGACTATATTGTTATCTATGTTCTAATTCATATTCATGATGCTGATCCTGATAGTGTGTTAACGATACTTCTTGATAGACTTCTGATTGTGCACACAGTGTGTGTGGGAAAGTATTGAATCCAATGACCGGGGTAATAGTATATATGTAAAGCCCTTAGAGACATCATAGATGTATTAAGTGCTAAATAAAAAGCGAAATATTATTATTATTATTATTATTATAATGCATTTTGTAAATACTCTTCATCCGACAGCTTGTCCTAAATGTGTTGGATGGGAGAAGAATCAGAGGAATAAACTTGGTGCCAGGAAAGTGGACCTCAGCTCTAGCATGGACCCTACAAGGTTAGTTTCTTTACTATGGTGGATAATGTTGAAACTACATGCATACAAAAATTGATCACATATCCAACAGAAAACAATTTTACATTAAAAAGTTCTAAGGTAAAAGTCTTTCTATAAAAATCAAATTTATATCTCTTTTTTTTAAAATTTTAACTATATCTCTTTGGGTAGAATACAGATTGTGACCAGTCGGGTAGAATGACACCCTCCAAATATATACACCATTTACTCAACAACCGACACATGTAAACTTATCATTCCCAAATCTAGACTCTCAGCAGCTGAAAACATTTTGCAGTAGCCGCATCAAAGACTTGGAACAACATCCCCCTTTCCAAAAGAGAAATTACCACCTTGCCACCTTCAAAAAATCCCCCAGAACCTACCTTTTTCCTAAGTGATCTACTTCCTGTGAGACTGTAAACTTTTGTCCTCTTTTCATATATTTGTACTTGTAAGCGCTATGGTGCTTTTTGTGTTTTTTTACGTTCCTATATCTTCTATATTGTTATTATTATTATTACTATATAGCATAGCTCACAGCGAGGTCATTGTTACAATGTCAACATCGATAGCATATTAATCTATGCAAGTAATCTACTCCTTGGCAGATGATATCCAATCTGAAATTGCCAAGAGAGAGTTTTGTTTGTGTTTTTCTAGGAAGTAAGTCATGAATTTTTGCTGCAAGTTCATATACTTGCATTAATACATCATTTGTAATACAAGAACCGTGCATTCCCCCAAATCAGAATACTTCTTGAATCTAAAGGAGTGCAATGCCCATCGGAACTCATTATCAAGTAGTCTGCCGAGTATGAAAGTAATGAATAAAGGTGTTAATTACACTTAACTACTGACTGTTTGATTTTGTCCCACAGACTAGCAGAGACGTCGGTAGATCTGAATCTCAAGCTCATGAGATGGCGTCTGCTGCCCTCACTAGACTTGGATAAGATCTCCCAGACAAGATGTCTTCTGCTCGGCTCCGGTACTCTAGGATGCAATGTGGCTAGATGCTTACTGGTAAGTAGAATTTAGACATTTTGGCGTTAATCCACTTCTTTTAACCCCACCACTATCAAATTTTGTTAATTTAATGACATATATGTTCTGCTAAGTTTTGGCTACATATGCATAGTCTTGAACCTCAAGATTAAAATTTGTTTATAGTTGGGCAACTCCAAACGATTTTGTTCCATGTTACTGACCACATCTAAGATTTTATGATCATTGTATTAATGTAATATAGCTACATGGGTTTTGATTTATAGCTATGACTTCATAATACATTTTAGCATGTGGCATGACTGAATAATGTATACATGCTCAGTTCTGTCTGTCCACTTATGGGTATGTGGTTGAATTTATAGAGTTGGAGGTATTTGAGTTTATGTTCTTATAACTACTCTGTTTTTATGTCATAGGGATGGGGTGTTCGTACCATTACAGTGTCCAATTCTGTCAAACAGAGTCTCTTTTAGTTTATGTTCTTATAACTACTCTGTATTTATGTTACAGGGATGGGGTGTTCGTACCATCACCTTTGTGGACAACTCTACAGTGTCCTTCTCCAACCCTGTCAGACAGTGTCTCTTTGAGTTTATGTTCTTATAACTACTCTGTATTTATGTTACAGGGATGGGGTGTTCGTACCATCACCTTTGTGGACAACTCTACAGTGTCCTTCTCCAACCCTGTCAGACAGTGTCTCTTTGAGTTTATGTTCTTATAACTACTCTGTGTTTATGTTACAGGGATGGGGTGTTCGTACTATCACCTTTGTTGATAACTCTACAGTGTCCTTCTCCAACCCTGTCAGACAGAGTCTCTTTGAGTTTGAAGACTCTCTGGGAGGCGGGAAACCCAAGGCTCAAACTGCAGCCGAGAAGATAGAAAAGATCTTTCCAGGAGTAGTAAGTAGTCTAAATCTATGATGTCATCAAGAATAATTATCCGTTCCTTGGATAGAATGTTAAATGGAGGCCCTGTGTAGAGGAGAGTCACCACCTCTGTACCTTAAGAACCCACTGCACTATTCTTATAAGAGTAGGGGGGAACCCTGATGTAATGGTCCACCTGCACACCCCAATCAGGCCGAGTATATGGAGCATCTGCAAGAATCTTCAGTATTGAAGGAGGCAGATTATCAAGAAGAAGATGTATACCGTATATATATATATTTTTTTTTTTTTGGGGGGGGACCAATCATAAAAAGCACAGCTACAAAACAATGGCAAAATACAAAAACATTATGAGAATATGAAAGAACAAAAGGAGTTGGCGCAGTAGATGGGTTAGGGTGCAAAAAGTGAAATGCAACACTGTTGCCTGGAGGCGTTTTCCCCCATTATTGGTGACTTACAATAATGAGACATGTAAGTCAAGGCATGAGGGCTCCTAGCGCTCCAACATTGTTACCCCCATCATAGCCAGCGGCCAAATATGTTGAGCTTTGGCATAACGTATCTTTTTACACCTGGGTGGAGAGTGGCAAATGTGGATTAGTCACCCATGTCATGTCTTCATAGGCTGAAAGGTAACATTGAAGAGGTTTTAAAAAAAGCAAATTGTATGCAGTTCAAATGGCTTTTTGCTCATATAGTCCTCAGATTTGTCATTATTTTACCATAATCTGTTAAGAAATCATGAGCATGTTTTGTGTATAGTTCCTTTCTTTTATTCTTTCTTTCGTTCCTTCTTTCTTTTTCCTGTGTTTGTTTGTTTGTCTGTGAGTTAAATTATTTCTTAAATTTTCTTATCATTTTCTGCCTTGTGCTATTAACTTTGTATCCATTTTTGTTAATTTGAAATTTTCAGAAAACAAGAGGAGTGAGTCTGTCTATTCCAATGCCAGGACATGCAGTAGGCACATCAGGTATGTGTTAAAGCAGAAATTATTAAAATTAGTATTTTTTTTAATGCACATTTTATGCCATGTTCATCAAAAAGTCAACTTGAAAATTGCAGGACAAACTTTTCTCTTAGTGAATAAAACAGATTTATTGTTTTGCATGTAGGTAAGATTTGTCTCACAAAATGTACTGTCCTTTTTAATGTTAGCCACCATTCTTTTTTTAGCAGTGTTTGTCAGATGTTTCTGTCTGGAATATGTTTCATTGTTTAAACAATTTCAATATCAGTATTTAGAGAAGAATGTGTTCAAAGGCAACACCAACAAGTGTATCAATTAAGTTTTTTATCAAAATAATGAACAAGAAAGACTTTAATTTTGGTTTTGAATCATCAAATTAATCATGTCCTATTTCTCATTACAGATGAAGCTATACAACAAACTAGGGAGTCTGTTCAGAAACTGGAAGAGCTGATTGATGAGCATGATGTGGTCTTCCTTTTAATGGACACACGAGAAAGCAGATGGCTTCCTACCGTCATCTGCAGCAGTAAGAGGAAGGTACTTTGACTTCAAGTTCTTTTCATTCTTGTGACAGTTCTTTTTTTTTTTTTTTTTAGGAAACCACACGAATGATGGGCTGGTAGATTGTTTTCAAATCAAAGATTATCGATATTTATTAGGAAACTGCAATAAAATGTACTCTAACCATAACTTCAAATTTATGTTTGTTTGATTAAGTTTAACATTCTTTTTTATCTTGACCATGATTATAAGATTTTCACAAATCCCAAG
Organism: Strongylocentrotus purpuratus; assembly: GCF_000002235.5. Classification (NCBI taxonomy): domain Eukaryota; kingdom Metazoa; phylum Echinodermata; class Echinoidea; order Camarodonta; family Strongylocentrotidae; genus Strongylocentrotus; species Strongylocentrotus purpuratus. Next base: position 2,852,419 of record NW_022145566.1, on the reverse strand, counting down.
AATGGGAGACATGAACCAATTACATGAACTTGTAGAAGAGGATGTACCTTACATCATGATATCAATTAGGAGACGCTGTCATACTTTATAGGGAAGATATTTTAGATAAAGTGATTTCAATAAACCTAACAATTAAATAATAATTGCTTATTAGCAGAGCCGGGTAATATTGGAGCCCCTCGAGCACCTTGCATGGTGGATATGTACACTATATAAATATCTGATATTATTATTATTATTATTATTTATCTATGAATCTCTAACAATCCATCTTTATCATTCATCTCTTTGGGGATCAAATGAACGCTTCCTTTCTTAGATCGTAATGAATGCAGCATTGGGATTCGATACCTACTTGGTGCTACGCCATGGAATGAAACCAGCACGAGACCAGCCGCCACCAGACCAAACACCATCCTCCTCCTCATCATCTGAAGCAGCAGGAGGAGCAGTAGGAGGAGCAGCAGCAGCATCATGCTCAACCTCCTCCATCAGTCTCTCTCATATTCCAGGAGATAAGCTTGGATGCTATTTCTGCAACGATGTTGTTGCCCCTGGTGATGTGAGTAGTCAAATCATATTCATTGACCCCCCCCCCCCCCCCTCTTCTAAATTACATGACAACTTTCATTGCCTTCTTGTATTCATTGATGTGTGACTTCATTGAATGTATTTTTGTCATAAAATTTATTTGTTTATTCTATATAAATACAGTGATCAAGACTTCAAGACTGCATTCAATGTTAGGTGGTATTCCTAGAGTTCCAGTTGCTTCATGCAAACAAAAACTGTGAAATAGACAGCATAATCCTTTTCATCTTATGCCTTGTACGATTGCTGCCTTTGGTTAGTAAGATTTAATATATATCTTTGGTCTACCCCTTTGTGAACCTGCTGTTTTCATTTCGTCATTTTACCATTGCCCTATCCTTACCAATGACCCATGATGATCCAAACTCATAATCTTTCTTGACCAGTCAACCCGAGACCGGACGTTAGACCAGCAGTGTACAGTGTCCAGACCGGGCCTGTCCATGGTGGCCGCAGCTCTGGTGGTTGAACTCATGGTCAGCATTCTACAGCATTCCCAGGGGTAAGTTACATCAGCTCATAGTGGATTGGAGGTACAGTCGAACCTGCTTTAGTGACCACCTGTATAGAAAAACCACTTTTTTTTTTCTTTCCTTGAATATGGTTTCTCATTGAAACCTGCACTAAAGGAACCTGTACATAAAGCCCTCTTGCCTATAAAGACCACTTTTCATGTTTCCCTGGAGTGGTCTTTATATACAGGTTTCACTGCATTACTAGGACAAGCAATTGTTTTTCAATAGAGCTCACATGTTCATGTACAAAATCTATGGGCAGACTCAACTATTAGCTGTCTGATCAAGTTTAAGGAGTGATTAGAACTTGCCATTCTATGCACCGCAAATGATGCCCTTGATACAAAGTTTTGACAAACATTGTACCGGTATGCCTCATTTAACCCTATATAGCCCGGGGCTTTAGAAGCCCCCCCTATACATTTTGTGCGATTACTTTTTAACGCAATAAAATCTGGCGCTGAAATTTTATGAGTTTTTTCTTTGACATCTCCCGCATATTTTAAGACCCTATTTGCGAAAATCGGGGTATGGTATTGGAGATGTAGCACATATTCGTGACCAATGTCACACAAAAATGGTTTCCAATGATCTTGTGTGTACAATGTATGGGTTTTACAAGAAGTGTTGTTAGAAGAATGTTATTTTCTGTTTTTCTTCAGATAACATCCCTTTTGGCCATCATGAACTATTCTAGATAACAAAACAATGAAAAACAAAAGATTTAAAAACAAAGAAATACATAAGAAATTAGAATTTCAAGAAAAATTAGCATATTTTCGTAATTAATAACAATTATAAGTATGGAATTTCAATACATGTCATTCATTTGACTACCCTATCTTTTAAATTATATGTCAAGCTACAACCATGCCAAATTTAATTGCATTTTCTCCATAAAAAGGGGGGCAACTGGACAAAATGAGAATTCATTGGAAAAATTTGCATATTTGCATCATTGATTAGACATAAATAAAAATTAACGATATATAGAATAAATTTTACTAAGCATTCTTGACTAGTACATGATAAGACACAAACACGCCAAGTTTGGACAAAATCGGTCCATAAATAGCTAAGGTCATAGGGGGGGGGGCCTTGGAAGCCCCCCCCCCCCCGGGTTATGCAGTTTCAAAATAGCCCGGGCTATATAGGGTTAAACAACTTATACACCAATAAAAATATACAATTTTTTTTTTATGATGTACAATGAAGATTTGATCTACCAACCTTGGCATAGAATTCAAAACTAAACTGCTTTTGGGGGGGGAGGGTCTTTATACTTGTGCATGGTAATCTAATTTCAACTCTTTAAATGTGAATACCGTATTTGCCGGCGTATAGGCCGCAGTATTTTTGGAAGAGAAAATATCAAAAAGTCGGGGTGCGGCCTATGCGGCGAAAGAGTAATTTTTTTTTTTTTTTTTTTTTTTTTTTTTTTTTTTTTTTTTTTTAGTTTCGATTTATGGCGCTATGCCTGGCAATGTCTCCCAGCTCAGTAATCAGTGTGTTGACTCACCACTCGGAAACTACAACAACACTAAAATTTGACTGTCATCTTGGTTTGAAAGTAATCTTTCTAATAGATCTCAATATGTAGTTTATAATAATAGTTCCTCAAATTTTTTTCTATAACAAATGGTGTACCACAAGGTACACCAGTGGTACCATAGGTACTTTATTGTTTTTAATTCACATTAATGATCTTACACATTCTTCTAAAAACGACATTGTTACTATTATTTGTGACAAGTTTACAAGCACAAATCAGCGCCTTTAACTGCACCTCGATGTTAAATAAAGGTCCTTCCACGCGTGGGTTTTCGGCAGCAAAAGAACAACAACAAAACAAAAAACAAAAACGATTTTTTATTTTTTATTTTTTTTATTTTTTAAATGTCAAAATCGGGGGTGCGGCCTATGCGGGGGTGCGGCCTTTACGCCGGCAAATACGGTATTCATTTATTACCATGAAACTTACGACTATTTGATCAAATTATGCAAATCATACTGAAAACTCTCTCTTTTATTCAGAGCCTATGCATCAGCAGAGACCAGTGCCAAGGACTCTCATCTTACGGTTGATCTCACATCACCATTAGGTCTTGTACCTCATCAGGTAAGGAATGATAAACTGAATCCTGATTAAATTGTATTGGTGATTGTCACCTCTAGGTTTTGAACGTCATTTGGCAAGATATTAATCTACATTTGCCACTCTCAACCCAGGTGAAGTAAATGGATACCCAGTAGGAAGAAATTCCTTGAGTGCTTTGTCACCTTATTATAGTGGCTCAGCTACAGCCGGGGTAATGATAATAGACCTGTCAGTAACTAATTTCATAAGGCATTGATGATCTGCGTTGACCGAGACTGAAATATATGGCCTTGTATCTCTTTACGTCGTAAGACATCAAAGACCTGTATTTATCCTAGGCTAAAAGTAGTCCAGATGGTAATGTGGGTCTCAATAAATTACATGCTGTATCTACATTGCTCATGCAAACCTTCTCTTATGAAGTTCAAGTTCACTCTAAACACCACTTCTATAAATCATATCATCATTACAACAACAACAACAAATGGTGTACATATATAGGAGATACTCTAATAACTGTCATTGATTGTCCTACTACATTTTGGATTTTTTTTCCTTCATATTTCATTACATATATTTTGTAAAGAATCCTTTTCCTCCAATGTGTTTTATAGATTCGAGGATTCCTAGCCCGCTATCACTGCGTCCTCCCTGCTAGCCTGTGCTTTGATAAGTGTACAGCATGCTGTGATATTGTCTTGGCTAGCTACGAGAGAGAAGGGTTTGACTTCCTGCTCAAGGTGTTCAATAAGCCACGGTTTGTAGAAGATTTGACGGGGCTCAGTCAGCTGCACCTGGAGAGTGAGCTGATAGAGGTAAGATGATACGGTTTGACCAGTTCTAGGACACCTACCCCCTGGACATCCACACCCGGATAACCACCCCCAGTCAACTACCCCCTAGGGCAACCACCCCCTAGGGCAACCACCCTCTATGACAACTACCCCCCCCCCCCCCCCCGGGACAACTACCCCCTAGGACAACTAACCCCTAGGACAACTACTCCCGGACAACTAACCCCTATGATAGTTGTCCGGTGGTAGTTGTCCTAGAGGATGGTTGTCGTAGGGGGTAGTTGTCTGGGGGTAGTTGTCGTAGGGGGTAGTTTACTGGGAGGTAGTTGTCCGGGGGGTAGTTGTCCCAGGGGGTAGTCGTCCTAGAGAGTGGTTGCCCTAGGGGTTAGTTTTCCTGGGGGGGGGGGATTGACTGGGGGTGGTTATCTATATATCTATATATGGTTATATAGTTGGCAGGAATTGTCACCTGAACAAATGTTGGATCATCTCCTAAAATTTGTACACTCAATAGGCACTCAGCGAAGAAACAAATTTCCATGGAATGATATACTGTTGCTATGTGAGGCATTGCATATTAAGAGCAAAGTTGTGGGTGGAAGTAGTTTCTGTTTTGCAGATTGATCATGCTACAATGAGTGTGTCCTGATGTATAGATGCCTTATAGCAAAAGAGCCCATGTCTTTGTGGTTCTCAAATATGAGAACGGTTCCAGTTCTGCAGTATACCAGTTATGCTATGGAAAATCAAATATTATCATAAACATGAAGATTTCTGTACTTTCAGAAATATTTGCCACAGAATTCCTATGTTGTATGAATGTCTTTAGATATTAATTTCAAGCACTGTTTATGTTTTCACACTTTAAAAAGAATTATTATATGATCATCAAGTCATCTTTATTCCTTGATAAAATATGAGATATATTAGATTCACATGGTGACGTGACTTTTTGTGTTAATGTTCTCCTCCCATTGCAGATTCTTGATTTCAGTGATGATGAAACAATGAGCACATCTTCTCAATGATTCCAGCATCTATCATTCCTCAGACCGTGAGTGGACAGTGATGTCACAAGATGGCAGCCAGATAATCAAAGAGAGAGAAGTTCTTTATGAAAAGAAAACAGAGAAAGATAAATTTATCAAATTGAATGAGATATTTTTAGAGTGATATAAGCATAAGGTTTTTTATCATAATTTTAGTGTAAGTAGTAGATTAACAGTTGCCACAGTCACTTCAGGAGTAGTACATGTAAGTGGCTTCCTGGCAGGACTTTAGCTCTATAGTTGTAAGAGCTAAAGCCAGATAATAATTTTCAAAGTCCTTTTGAAGTGCAGTTACCATTGATAGTATTGTATTAAAATGTGATATGTGCTATAAAAGAATTGATTATTGTTATTAATATTATTATTACATGATAGCTGTGCAAGATTTCTTTCTTTGAGAGAATTTCTAATGTACCAATTCTGTAAGAGAAGTATTACAAGTAATTGTATTAAAAGTATTAAAAGTAATATATTATTAGTATATATATATTTTTAGAGATAAAAGCCAAAAATAGATTGTAGAAGGTAAAGATATCTTAAAATTTAGAAAAGGTTTACTTTGATAATTGATTAGAATTCCAGAAGATCAGGGAGAATGTGATCTTTGAATTCAAATGCTGAACCGAGTATGAAATGAAATATTTGTTTGTGTGTGTATGATATGCACACAATACCATTTTAAATGGTTATGAGGTAAACCTGTATGATGGTAGCATAGCTAGACATGCAGTTAAGGGATGAGTATGAAAGAGAATTAGAATAGTAGTTGTTAACACCATAGCTGCCACTGTCATAGTAAAGTATTTGCACTAAAGTGCCCTGTGTTCAAATTTGTTTGATCAAATTTCCATTTACCGGTATGTGATTGTTACGTTTACCGATCTGTAAAGGCCACTTTGTAGACGGTTGATTGTATACAAATATGACCATGATGTGTAGAATTACATAATTTTGCACCTTTCAGTTAGGTCATCTGTTTATAAGATTTGCCTTAAAGGCATCGTTGTTAAATCTGAGATGCATGGCCCTACGGGTTATCAGTGTCTGTGATATGGTGTAGTATTGAAGCCCTAAAAAAGAGGACATATATTTTTTTTTTTTTGTCCGGTAAAGGGGTACTTTTCACGCACCAAAGTCCGGCTCGTAGTACACAAAAATCCGGCCCGTATTGACTTTACACACCGGACTTAGGGGGTGTTTTCAAAAGGAGGGAACACTGAGTTGGGGGGGGGGGCGGGGTCTCTTGTAACTAGCATCCAATTGAGTTGCAGGCTCAATACCAGGCCACCAGGGCATCACTTTGATTCCTTAAATGTTCAATGTTTTATCTGTTGAAAGTCTAAAAAAAACAGAGGTCTTCTCAACCTGAAGAAGTATGTGTAGGAATTATGTGATGTATAGAATGCTTTGCAAATGTATGCTGCATTATTAGTATTCTGAATTGCCTTCACACAAATGTTTGAATAGTTTTCACTTGAAATTCAAAAATCTAAATCCTGCCTCAAATTGGTCTCTATAGTTGAGCTATCTGGATACAGAATAGGACCAAAAATATGTGTCTTTGTTTGTTTGTTTGTTTTTTCCCTGAGATATTGCCATGAGATATTGCCCTGAGATATTGCCCTTTTTGGGGGTTCACCAGTTTTGAATATCAAAATATTTTATATTCATTGTAATGAATTAGATGACAAACACTATGAAGAGTTTGTTCTTCAAGCATTCTTTTTTAACATGATGATAATCAACCTTAGAACACATGGGTACGTGTAAAATTCATATTTTTCTTTAAATGTGAGCTTTATTTCTGTATATTTGATGACTATAAATATCATTTTGTGATGTGGATTTACTTGTATATGGTTGAAGATTTTGATTATATTTTTGTATACACCATCTGTGATCGGTCAGCTTACTGCATTTTGTAATGTTATGTAATTGAAAGGTTTGCATACAAGCTATAAAAATATGAAACCTTTTGTTTTCAAGCTTGCTGCTTGCCAATCTAAAAATATTAATTGAATAGTTTTAATGATAATAGAAAAGGGACAACCATGAATTTTCTCCAGACTTCTTTTTACTTAGTTTTACAATATTGTACACAAGTGATGATTTTCACGTTGGTGATAAATAGTTATAATGATGAAATTAAGTCATGATAAGGCCCATATTATACTCCCAACAACTCATCTTAATGAAATAAACAGTGCACATGCATAGTATATATTGATATAGATGTAATTCACCTGTATTCTTTATCTGGAGTCCATTTAGATGAGAACTATAATCCAAATGAAATACATTTTAGTGTAAAAAAGAAGTGCAATCGGTTCAATATTTTATTTCTCATTGATGGTCAGAATTAAGGAAAAACAGAGAAGAAAGTCCAATAAAATAATCGTTTGTTGCTCACAAAATTGTATTTTGTTGGTGTTTGTTATAGATGCATCTGTGTTATAGTATCGATGATGATGGTGGTGATGATGAATGATGATGATGATGATGGTAATCATCATTTCAAGTCATCACACAACTATTTCCCAATATCTTGCAAAAGTAAGAGCTTAGATCTGCCGGGTCCCTCCCAGTGCACGTGTCAGCCAGCAAATGGTGATGGTGATGATGATGATGATAATGATGATGCTAGTGATGATTTGTTATCTTTTGGTGGTGCTCATGATGATTTTGGTGGTGATGATGATTATGATGATGAAAATGGATGTGATGGTTAGGATTATGATGATGGTGAATAATAATGTTGGTGCTGATGATGGTGCTGATGATGATGGTGATGATGATGATGATGATGATGATGGGTGTGATGGTTAGGATTATGATGATGGTGATGATTATCTTTTGGTGGTGCTCATGATGATTTTGATAATAATAATAGTGGGTTCTTGTATAGCGCTCATGTCGGTCAGATTTGACCCTCCTGGCGCTCCCGATTATTACCCTGGCTTTAGCACGGCTGCCATACGGCGCTCTAGCATTTCAAGGAATAAATTCATACCAGGTACCCATTTACTTCACCTGGGTGGAGTGTGGCAAGTGTAGATCAATGTCTTGCCAAAGGACTTTAGTGCGGCGGCGGGATAATGGGTGTGATGGTTAGGATGATGGTGAATAATAATGTTGTTGGTGGTGGTGATGATGCTGATGATGATGACGATAATGGGTGTGATGGTTAGGATGATGATGATGGTGATGATGATGTCACGTGACGACGCGACAGAACAGATTTTATCATGCTATGTCAGTTCATGATGCTAATCAGTATAATCACCTGACTTGTCGATCACCACCCTTCATGATGACTTAGGAACGACATTAATAATGATTCTCATTCTTCCTCATCTGTCGTATTGTACTTTGATATGGGAACATTATGCAAAAACATTACTGAATCAAGTTTATGTTTTACAGAAAAGAGCACTACGTGAAGTAAAATCTCTCACCCCAGAACTCCCTCTGAACCGCAGTTTAGCAAATTAAATGTACTTACCATATTTCAAATACATGACTTGCGAGTTGAATTATTTATGTATATGTACAATAATTATGTTACCTTCCATTTTTGATAATATGTTCATCCACATTACACAAGACATGCTAATGATTTATATATTCCATCGTTAAAATACCATACTTTGTTCATGTACTACACACTCTTTCTTTTCTCTCTACTTTGTATAATCATCTGCGGCCATTGCATATTATGCATAATAATTGCTGAATGTATTTTTACGAAAATTGGAAATAAAATGAATGAATGAATGAATTGATCTTTTAGAGTTGGATGCTTGTAACTATCAAAGCTAGGAAATGCAGAATTAGGAAATTAACAGCTGTAAGTTCATTGGAGTCGAGACAGATGAAGCAGCTAGAAAGGAGGGGGGGGGGGGGGGTTACTCGTTCATTTTTTATCATTCTACTCCTATCTTTCTCGTTTCTTCTTTGCATAGTCCTGTCTTTCATTGACGGTCTGAATTTATTCCCTACAATCCCGTCTTTATCGTATTTTAAAAAATATAGTTTGTTTGCTTGTCTATACCCAAAGCTTCCATCTTCAATATATCCAATAAATATGTCTCCCAGTCCCACGGTAGTTGCAAGGAAATGAAGCCCCAACCCCTAATTCTAATCTCCACTTCAATTTGTAATCTTTACCATGAACTTATGTCAAAATAAAAATACCCGCCATAGGTTGCATTTCGATTGAGATATATACCACAAATAAATCCCGGAGAATTCAGACAATCTCATATCACCGTCGTTCACATTACTTTTATTTGATGCTCTCCAGATTATCCCCCGAGTAATGATCGTCAGGGTTCGTTCACATCCATGCAGGAAATATCTTGGAAGATTGTTGCGCTTAAGTTGCCATTGGCGTAGGCCCTCTTGATATGTCAGGCAATCATTTAGGAAAATTGTATGATTCACGACTTATCTGTTGATTTATTATCATAAATGCTTAATTTTTCATATAAAAATAGAGAAAATACGCTCGATGACGTTTTGAACCCTTCTAAAATTAAGTTTGCAATCTTTGGAATGCACAGGGACTAATACTCATTTCCTCACACCCTGTTCAATCATGTCCACAAATTATTTTAGAAATTTAAAAAAAGGGTAACATTCTAATGAGTGTAAACGCGTTCTGTCATCTGTCCGACTGCTGCTCAATTTCGTACTCCAGCCATCGCACAAAGTTTGCGCGTTTTACATACTTGCTTGGACAGGATCAGCGGAGCGAAGAGCGGACGGGCCTCGACAAAAATAATTCCCATTCATATCATGCTTGTCATTCATGACATAAGCGCAGCAAATTGCTTATCACGGCTTTTATTCCCTTCATAGGCTTACATGAAAGATGAATATCTTACCTTATACTACATGTTCACTGACTTCAGTTATATTTAGGCATCAAACAGCTATAGCTACTCCCAAGATATTTGTATTGATATCAAACATCACAAGTATAGTTCTTGAGGAAATATTATCAATAGAAATATCAGACGGTTTCCCTTTTAAGTATTCTTATGCCGCTTTTTTGTTTAATATAGTTTAGTCCGTTTCTTTTTAATGCGAGTCAAACTGCTCGAATTTTAAAGAGTTCGAACGTCTTTAAAAAAAAAACAACGGTAACACTAATTCGTCGGTATATGCGTTGTCCGGAACAGAATAACAGAGGCAATTATGATTTGCCATATTGATTAACATTCAGCTTGGGTAATTGATTGTGTGATCATAAAGTTTGGAACGTAACATAAACCATACCAGTACTATAATCTCGCCTACTCATTATTCTACCTTCCCATATAATTATTATCAGTATATTTTCCTTATTCTCTGTCACCCGCCTCGTGAAAAATAAGCAATAACAAATTAGCCATTAGTGGAAATAAAAAGAAAAGGCGTGCGTGATATTTCGCAGACCTGGGTTACCATGGTAACCCTACCGATTCTAAGCTTATGTTATGCAACTGGTCGGGAGTTTGTGACGAGGATGTGTACGTCAGTGGGTATCTTTGACGTAAATGAAGCAGACGGTCATAAACAGGAATCCCCGTTACCCTTTCTCACTTCTCTATATCGTCTCATTATTATTACACATCGCAAGACACTATCATCAAGCAGTTTTGATAAAGACGAATGTGAATGAAATTGTTAGATATGTTTCGTTTTATCATCATCATTATCATCATCATAATCACTGTCTCTACCACCACCATCACCATTGCCTTCAACCTATATCACCATCATCACCAAAAGCATCATCATCATCATAATCATCACCATATCATCATCATCATCATCGTTATCATCACCATCACCATCATCGTTATCATCATCATCATCATCACCACCACCACCACCACCACCACCACCACCACCACCACCACCACCACCACCATCATCATCATCATCATCATCATCACCACCACCACCACCACCACCACCACCACCACCACCACCATCATCATCATCATCATCATCATCATCATCATCATCAGGGACTGACTGAATATCCCCTCTAACCCACTGGCATTGGCATTACAATACCCAAATAGCTCTCACTTCATTCAAAGATAAATTCAAAACAATCTGAATAAATTTTGATATAAAATGTCCATATTTAATTTCACAATAATGACAGGCTACACATTTTCCTATCATATATCCACATGATGCAATATCTCCACACTTAAACAAAAAAACCTTAAACATGACATACTTTCAAGATACATGTACTTCCAACATCTCTGACTCTTTGTGTCCTTCACTTTGAAATGTATAGGGAACCACGGCTATACATTTACATACAATACAGAAAAACATCTTTCAACATTAATATCACGATCATACCTCAACAACAAAGACAAGCAACTTCACAATAAGATCAATTCTTCTCATATAATTCAGTTTATATTGTACAATATTTACAGATATTCCTTAAGGATAACTTGTCCTGACACTTTATGTACATTTTTCAGATATATGATGATGACGACAAGCATGTATTCATCTTCTGTAAATTGGATTATACAGAGTACAAGAAGTTGGGAATGGCAAAGAACCAACTTTATACTTATTGCTGCAAAATACATTTAGTGTATATATTTCACACATACATGTATACAAAACTTTAGAGACAGTGAAGGGATAGAGCAAAGCAATATTAATTTTTTTAAACAAATCACGATCTAGGTATTGGCTTTAATGGCACCACCTTTGGTGGCAGACTTTTGGGAGACTACAAGATTTTGTGTAGAGATGCTATTACAATTTATCCACCCCCAGCCCCCCCCAAAAAAAAAAAAAAAAAAAAAATACCGGTATGTTTAAATTCTATGCAGGAATGACTGATTAAAGTTCTATTTCACATATAAATATAACATCATAAGACATGTACACATTCTTTGCTTAAGCATGAAACAAAACCTCACAAGATCACAGCTCCATCCTTCATTTTAGGAAAATATTGTATGGTTTCTTTGACAGACAAGCATTTTAACTAGAAATTAAAATTAAAAAGAAATATACACCACAACCTAGCAACAGGATAACTTTGTTTCTCATTTTCAGATGAGTATCACACCCCCTGAAAAGATCTAAAATTGTGATGCAAAATCTTCAATGGCAAAAAAAAATCAAAGTTGTAACTTGACTTGCCTCGAAAAGTATAGACAGAAGAGAAATGTAATACTAGAAACAAATCATTTTTATATAAAAGATAGAGAGGACGGGAGAGAGAGAGAGAGAGGGAGAGAGAAATAGAGAGAGAGAGAGAGAGAGAGAGAGAGGAAAAAAAAGAGAGACAGAGAGAGAGAGAGAGAGAGAACACCCAGGGTGTTATATTGTGTCACAAGCAATATTCTTTAGGAACCTGATCATCTCACAAGAACTATAATAGTTACAAATCGTTTTGATTTGATTTTAATTAATACATGTACCCCCTCACAGTCTCTCTATCCATCCTGACCTCCTATTGTCTCCCATCTGACGTTACTAGGCTCCATGGGGGGCCATTTACATCAAAATACTTGTAACATGCAAATCAGATTAATAGATCTGCAGTCATCAACTGAACACAAAAGCTAAGGCTACCTGGCTACCTGCCAAATTTCCATAGCCACACACCTGCTCCTCTCTGTCTCTCTCTCTCTCTCTCTCTCTCTCTCTCTCTCTCTGTCTCTCTCTCTCTCTCTCTTCTCAACCTCTCTCTCTCTCTCTCTCAATCTTTCACTCTCTCTCTCTGTCACACTCTCTTTTTCTTTTCACCCGTCCTCTTCCATTGTCTTCTTTCTCTCTCCATCTTTCTATGATTCTCTTCCCCCCCCCCCCCCCCCCCCCCCCCCCCCCCCTCTCCTCATTTATCCCTTTTACAATACTCATTAAAAGAAACACACTGTTCATTGTATTGTGTGTCCTGTCATTTCATTTTCGGAGACGCCCGTTTCCCAATCGCATTAGCAACGAGGAGGGTCCATGAAGGGGCGTGAAGAAACAAAGCCCTTTGTCTGATTTTTCCTTCAGTATCCATGATTTATCTACATCCACATGTACAAGTATGACAACATCTTCCTCCAATTGGATTACACTCTACAATTACAAAACAGATGACTAAAGAAAAAAGACGTAGCAAATACATGATACATCGTACAAGCAGGGGTATCAATTTAAACATAGCACACCATATTTCAGTTATCTTATAGGTTTTCTTTTTTCCCAGGATAAAGCTCTTGGTTAAGAAGTGTGCAGCCTTGCAATTACTAGGGATTCTGATTGCCCTTAGTAGACTGCAAATTTACTGGCCTAAGATCTCATCCGTCCAAACTTTTATCAAACTCTGAAAATTATCAAACTGAGATGACTGCATGTCTTGACAAAGCATGTCGATTGTCTTCTTTAAATTGCTTGACACATTATACTTGATTCTTTTACCACTGGTATAATGTGTATGCCACTATACCTACAATATTTCCCAGTCTCTCAATTACTCATATGTATATATAGCAAACTACTCCACCCAATACTCACTTTTCTTGGACCCCAGTCCCATCATATTGCTATACAATAATTACAACTAAACTGGCTCTTCTTGTGCTCAAACTGTATTGGATGACTGGTAAATCGGATATGCTGACTCCTCAGAAGCAAGAATTACTGGCAAAATAGATGAATATACTTGAATGGGTCAGAAAGTCTGTAGCTCAGATGACTGTTTTAACATGACATCAAGAAAGGTACTTGGTGTGCACACTTGTAACATTTCAGGGCCTTGGAACATTTCAGAACCGGCGAGTCGAAATCTCCTTTGCACAATGGAGATGATTGTCCGAGTACAACCTCACATCTCAGCAATGACTCGTACGTTGTTCCCTGATGGTATTCACCTTTCCATGGTTCATGAAGCCACCGAAGCTTGTTGCTGCTGTACGACGGGCGATGACGACAGGGCTAGGGAAGGGGACACAGAGGGCGATGTTCTGTTCGACACTGGCTCAATGACGTCCTTGATCTGGGACCACTTGTCTCCGAGAGCCTTGGCGAAGTGATCGTCGACAGACCCTGTGATGTTGACTTCTTTAGGTGATGAGGATTGTCTGAGGGTGGGGGAGGGGGCTGCAGGTGGACTGGTAGCTGTGGGTGGGGGACTGGAGTAGGCCTCACGGTAGTTTTGGCCCAAGCTTCTTCTGAAATGCTCTTCAATGTCAGGATCTATATCTGCAAAGGAAACATGCAAATGGTTAATGGTATAAGATATGCTAGTGCATGTAGAGTACTATTCTTTCACTCACAGATTCCGAGATTAATTATGGAATTCTATATGTCTACTAAAAGATGATTACCACTGCTAACAGCTGACAACTTACATTAATCTTTTCCTAGTCCATGAAGAGATCATTATTTCCTTTGTGGTATTATGGTATTCGCCTCATGTTTTTGAGGAATGGTGGATATTTCTTCTGATCAATTTGCACACCAATACTCTTCAGACTGCTACATGAATCACATCAATCTCTAAATTAAACTTACAGTTCTTTCCTTTAAACTGCTATTTGAAGCTCTTAAGACATCATTTCAGATCAAACAATTGGAGACCGCACGCACACACAAACAAGTTCTCTTCTCACCTGCATTCTGTGGTTGTAAAGGTAAGTGATTCTGAGGCATCTTAGCTGACCACCTCTCTGCGCTACTCGCCCTTCCGTTGAGATACGGGGGTACTGGACCAAGCCCCGCCCCAGCGCCTGGAACCATAGCTACCGGTCCTCCATCGGTCCTGTTGGGTTCTCGCAGGAGGGGTGCAGGGGCGCAGGTGATGACCGAGGGGCGTAGAAGCTGCTGGGGCATGTTACGGTGTCTAAGGGAGGGGTGCGGTGGTGGGGGGATGGTCGCTGAGGGTCTCTTGTGAAGGGTTTCCTGTGACATGAGACCAGAGCTGCTTGGAATAGGAAGGTCTGGGTTGATCTCAGGGATCCCTACCATCTCACTGGTGATTAATCTACAAACAGATTGAAAGAGACAAAAAGAACAATAATGAATGATCATGGAGTGCCTTACATTGCTTTCAAATCATATGAAAAGACTTATTGGTGTTTACATGTATGATGGAACCTGTTTTTTTTACCTCTGATGAACTCTGCTTACTGTGTAGTGGTGGTTATTTTACCTGACTGCTAAGAAAGTATAAGTGCTTGTTAGTAAGCAACCAGAGGGGTGACGGCTTTAGGTCCTCATCGAAAGACTGGTAATGAGGATTAATGCCTTTCCAAAGGGCACAAGCATATCGCCTTGGTTTCAAACCTGGGTCACCGGATTAGCTAGAGACCACTGCTCTACCAACTGAGCTATCGCGCATACCATCAGTCAGTAGTGAATATCTCCAACCATTATGGCAAGCTTTGAAAGAACTCCATTCCTGTTACATGTACCGGTACGTCCAATAAAACTTTTGAATGGAAACAATTATTCTAAAGACAAATGGTTCATTTTTCCCCCTTTTTATTTTGACTGGAGGTGACTGATGATGAATATGAGAGTCCATTTGTTATGTTTCATGCATTAATTAGTATATGCTACCATTTCAATTATATTTACCTACAGTACATATACAGGTAGGAAACTACTTAAAGAGTGAAGACCATATCATATTGCATCAAAAGAAAGTTCATGCTATGAAATAGTAATGCACACACTGTGTGGCCATTCTTGTACATTGCATGTGGGAGTTGTTCTCATTGTATTACTGGTAGGTCAATTCTACCCAAAAGGACATTCCGTTAACAAAAGACCTCCAGTAAAAGAATGCCATACATTTGAGAAATTAAGAACCAGTCAATCTCTCTGGTCAAGCTATGGCCCCCATTGTTGACCAGCACGTCCAGACCCTTAGGACAAAAAAGTTCACCATTTTACAAATTTTGTCCACCGCCCTTTCACCAGCCACCACCCACAATCTACTCTTTTTTTTATTACTCTAGCGTAGGTAGGGCATGAAGTGCAACGGATCTGCAAATACATTCCAACTCTGTGCATGATCAATTAAATTGAAACAGAAAGATATCATACATTTTTATAGGCAGAAGATCACATGCAAAAGTTTGTACTATGACAGGCCAGCCAAGCTCAAACAAATGTGACTTTAAACTCAAGCTCATGCACACCGGAAAACTAATTCAGTCAATATCATGCAGTTAAATTCTGTATTCAAACATTTTTCAACAACTACAATTCCTTTATAGTATATACATGTACATCGTACATATACATATAAACTCTACACTGTATTTACATTGTGAACTTGTGGAAAGAAAGTGTTGATTTAATTTTTGTTTATATTCCTTTTCATCACAAATGCTTCCATTTCATAATATGTTTCATCACCAAATCGACCAATAGTCCGACTCAATGTCCTCTGAACGAAAAAAGATTAAGTTTACAATATGAATGGGCCTATGGATTGAAGCAGACACTATCAACTCACATATGCCAGGAATGTGGCTTATCCATGGCACTGAGCAAATAATATTTCAACCATTTGATTCTTATCTTTTCTGAGGGTCAGAGTGTACAATTCTGCCAGAAAAAGAAAAAGAAAATTAAAATCCAAACGAGCTTCTACCGGGTTCATGATTTGCATGCTTACAGTTTCACACGTAGACATAATTTCTACTACTACATGTAGCACAAACTTTACCATTTCTTCGTGCAATGTGGAAGTGCTTATGCTGAGCAAAATTTACAAAATAAAGAAAAACACTGACACGATACAAGAAACAATCACTTGGGGTAGTTTGGGATTGCCAATATTGATCATATCTCATACATGCAAAAGGATCTTGATATATTTTGATATCATGTATACATCTAAACTAAAATTAAAGATAGATAGATAGAAATAGAAATAGAAAGAGAGAGACAGAGAGAGAGAGAGAGAGAGAGAGAGAGAGAGAGGGGGGGGGGGGGGGAGAAGGAGAAGAAGAAGACCAAATAAAATGTAAATAAAAAAAGAAATGATGAAGACAAAATGTCTGCATAGTCAGAATTTTTTGACCATAGGTGTGCTATAAACAGGGCCTCTATTTTGTTGTTTGTTGTTTGTTTATTTTTGAACGGGAGGAAGAGGGGATCATTTCCTGTTATGATGTGAGATACCGGTATGCAAAGCAAAGCAAGACACTCACGTCTGCGTGCTGGCACACCTTGTTGATGTCGCTGCCGTGCTTGTAGCCTTGTGATTGTGATCACCACCGTCGCCGCATCTCATCACGAGAGGACCTTCCCGTCTCTCTACGCTCCGCCGCTGCCGGTTGGTGCGTGACGGTAGCTCCTTCGGCGATTCCGATCGTCCACCCATGGCGTACCCCATGTCACCTGTAAATAACAGAAAGAGATAAATGAGTTACCGATTATAACTATTAGATTGATGAAGATGATAAATGTATCACAGGACATGAGCAACTGATGATACATTACAAACACTGCCCAAGACCAATATCTTGAACATCGCAAAAGCACTTTCTGTCACACGTCCAGAAGTGCGCACAACATCTTTAATTAAAGAAGAAAATTTATGGCAATAATGAAATTTATGATGGAAATTTATGATTGACTCATTGACATCATACTCTCCTGCAAGACTCAATTTTTACAGTACCTGCATAATGCTACAGTATCATACCAAGGAAAGCATTTTGAACGCAACAAACGCCTACAAATGTGAGGGTACCGCATCAAATATGGAAGCACATGTGTACTTGAGGCTTATTTTTAAGTATTAATCATTAAAAAAGATTCAGAATTGAACTTATTGACCATTGTTCTAAAAATCTCCTCTTGACCATACAACTTGAATACATGTGACTCATTGCTTTGTACACAATGGTTCTGTTTGACATCAGATACTTGACCTCAACGTGACATCATAAAAAAGGTCAACTTGTCTGTCCAGTCTCCCTCCCATTCATATGATAAGATCATCCCAATATACTTTTTGTACAGACTACAATTTTATCATGGTGGCCCCTGCATGTACATGTATGTACCTACCAAGGGGACTGGGTGTATTAGTACATTAGGATGAGAAAAAGTAAAAAATAAATTGAGTTAATTTCTGAAAAAATACACTGTAAGATGAAATTTAAGATGTAGCTGCTTCAATGCCCTTTTTATAGTGCAAAATAATATGTTCCACTTTTTCAATAGCACAAGATATAAGCATTGTTTACAGACTTTCTTAAAAGTACAAATAATATTTCATGATTTTTATACCAACTTATATCCAAGCTCTCCCAGGAAGCACAAAGAGAACACATTTCCCAAAATGATAAATCTCATGAATTATGACAATAAAATGTGATGTTTATTAGTCGTAGTGTCGCCTGTGCACTTCCTTCATTCTTTTTGACAGCATTAGGCAACATTCTCCCTGGGATACAAACAAAAATGTCTCCCGTCTCTAACCTTTTTTTAAGGACTTTCCTTTTTTTTCTTTGATTTCTTCTCTCTAGGTGTGTCCTCATCAGCTCGAGATTTGCCAAATAGCCCGCTATTTCTGATTTGGGAAATAATCCTGAAGTTACAAATCACGTCTTCATCAGCTCGAGATTCGACCTCGAAACTTGAAACTCGACCTTGAGAAATTAGCTCGAGATATTTCGCTTAGCGTTCGTGCATAGTGCGAGTCTTCGGGCTGGTGAAGCCGCACCGGACCAATAGCGGGATATTTTGCCAAATAGTGGGATATTTTGCAAACTATCCCAAGATATCTTGGGCTGATTATCCCGACAATATATCCTGCTAATTGCAACTTCGGGCTGATGAAGACACAAATTAGCTGGATAATTTGCGATCGAGATAGTTGAAATAGCGGGATATTTGGCAATCTTGAGCTGATGAGGACAGGCCTTCTTTCCTTTTTTCCATCTTTGTGCATGCGTGCAAGCAAACGCTCTGTAGGCAAAGCTGGTCAGCCACTTTCCCACGCTATCAACAGGCCTCAGCTATGCAGACTATGTAGAGAATGGAGCCTAGGGATTGATTTAATTTTCTTCTCCGCGACAGGAACAGACAGGGGGACAGCCACTGACAAAACAGTTCAACTTTCTTTCCCTTTCTTTTTTTTTTTCTTATCTGACAATTTCCAAGTTAATGCTGCAGGCCCTTTTTTATTATGTGATGCATTTTCACAACTTTTGTCAATCTTTTCAATGGATAAACTTGATCATTATGTGTACTATTTACTACAAAGAAGCTACAACTTATCTTGTGTTACAAAATAATAACTGTTGCATCTGTTTAGAGCCATAAGGACATTAATTCATATACTTCAACATAAACTTTACGCTATTTCCTTTGGAAACTACAAAGTAGTTTGAGGAAAACAAACAGGAAAAGGGATCATTAATACTGTGAAAGAATTCTGAACTATAACATACACAGTGATATATGAAGAATACATTCTTGGCTTAATTTTTGTGCGTTATGGAATCCTTACTACATACAGAGGACCCAGCCCTATTGTCAACAGAACTGACAATAGCCTCGGTATTTTTGTTCACCTCTTCTATGTATTTTATTCCCTTTGTTGGGAAGGCTGGTATGCCAGGAATTCTTAATGACTCGCGATATTGATTTACAGACAATGAAAATGAACCAGAGATCCATAAACGAGCAAGCATATCTATAGCATAGGAGATAAGATGACTCGAACTAAAGCAAGGTTGTATTTCAAAAGTATGCTACACACCATGTAAAATATGAAAAAGGTATTATTTACTCATATACAGCTTCCTACAATTGAAATAAAAGACTTTTTTCCTGAACTTTGCAAAATACGACATTGACACACTAAGCAATTTTCCAACGCTTCCATACATGTACATAACAATGGAAAGCATTGCATGTGTTCTTTGAAATCAGGAAATTTGAGTTAGATATGCTAGTAGCAATCATTTTAATTCTTGGCTTTGCAATTCAATTTGAAATTCTTCAAATAGTTTGATCTAATGGAATTTGAAACACCCACACAGGCCACATATACAGTTTCGAATTATTGACTACTGTACATCATGTAATTGCTGTAGGCCCTAACTCATTGTAAATATGCCATACTGTTGCATGACAATGCACAAAATGAATATAAATTATGATTAAAGAATTGTTTGTAAAACATCACATTTGCAAACACCCCATACACCTCTTTTGTACTACAGTCTCAACAAGATATGGGAAGGTCATACATGTACATACATACTTGTTAATTCAAGAAGGCAAAAGACAATGAAAATAATTATCCAGTAATAATGATACAACTAAGATTTAAATCTATTCACATTTAATAATCACTTCCTCATATAAAATAAATTCATTAAAAGAATGTGACATTATATACTTCACATACTTGTACCTATAGCTTAAAACAAAGAGATACTACTTTGCTTAAAACAATAAGGCTCATGTGACACTCGGGTTACTTGTATCACATGTTCGAATTGAGTTCATAAAAATAGGACACTTGCATGATTTGTCAAACTAATTTTAATCAGAAAGGGAACAAATATGATTTATATAAGGAGAAAATCAATTACAGACAGGAGGTATACCATTCTATTTTCATTCTTATTCTCGTCTTCAGATCAACTGGGAATTTGTCGCTCAGTTTCTAGATATACACCTCCTGTCATCTCTTCTTATTAAACAAGAAGATAATGGGAAACAACTTCAGGGGCAGCCCTTTTGAATAATCCCAATAAAATGATATAACATTCTTTTTACATATGGTATTCTAAATATGGGATGAGCGATATTTCCGTGTCGGAAAGTGCATGTATCACGGCTACTTTTAACCCCCTTTTTTGCTTGTACTGGACTTAGTCATAATCATCATAAAACAGATGTATTTCCTGCCAATTTGTGTTTGATTCTATCCCAATCCAAGCCTGCACCTAAATTACCTCTATTTCCAGGAGTGGAAACATTAAAGCATCAAATCAAATTCAACTTGACTGTTCTTCCGGACAAGAGATGAGAAAAAGAATGAACAAATGGAAAGCAAATGAATTTGAAAAAGGAAAGAAATCTTTAAGAGTTTCTACAGATTGAAGTGGAGAGCCACCATAAAAGAGCTAGATACACAGAAGAGACGGGGCAAGAGAAATTCAATTATCAAAGGTAGGAGAAAGGGTAGATAAAGAGCTTTAAAGAGAAGGTTGAGTTCTGGGAAGAGGTGAAAAATAATTTGTGAGCATTACTCATTCTTATTATGCAAGTGTGGAAGAACATCAGTTAAGACATGTTTCCTGAAAAGCATGGCTCTTCAAATGCCTTCATATTCTAAATATGCATGTAACATCGTAAAAATCGGGGGCCGGCTTTTTACGCCACGTGTTCGTGTAGTCCCATATACATCTTTCTGTGCAAGTGTTTGTAACTTTACCAAGACTTGGCCAAATTTCTTATCATTTTGATGATTCCAGAACCTTGCAATACACACAAATTCTTATATGCTAGATGATCAACCTTTTCTGGTCAGTTCCACATCATTTCTTTCACAATGCAATCGCATGACCAGAACTCAACTTCATCTTTAATCAAGGAAAAAACTCAAAAAAGTCACTAAAATACAGTCATGTAAAATGGTAGAGGAAAATATACAGGAAGGAGACAGTAATAAATAGAAGGACAGGGGGCAATAAATAGCTTTACAAAAGTGACGGAGAGAGAAACAAATCATGTCAATTGAGAGGTAAACAAAAAGAGGTAAGAACGAAAGAAGGAACAGACGAAATACAAAAGATGAGTTTAATAGCACAAGTAGAATAAGTCAATTCATAGCCTCATGAAAACAAAGCTAAGAAAAAATAAAAACAGTAAATTGGAAATATCCCCTCCCAATAAATCATTAGCAACCTTTATCTTTAACCTTTAATGTAGATCATGCAATTCATTAACCAGTTTCCCGTTATTAATTAACTTTGTAAACTCTCTTTTTTCCATCGGAAGTACCAGATGTCTTGGAAAGTGAACCTCCAAAGAAACTTGATTTAGATGAAGGTAACATCAAACATGGCATATTACTTGATTAAACTTCTTGTTTCTGTCAGGCTGAATTTCCTGTGCTTTTGAAAGAAGGAAATTGGACAGAGCTAACAACATGTAGATGTTGCTTTTTCTTCCCACATTTTGGAATGCATCCAAAGTAGAAAAGGTGAATATCATAAAAAACAAAAATATTAACTTTGCACAAATTAGGAAAGATTCTACAAACAAAGGAGAAATAAATGGACAGCCTCAACTGGGATTCCTAGTTGAAATCCCTTTTTTGGCGATGGGGGGGGGGGGGGGGGGGGGGGGGGGCAAGGGGAAACAAAGGGTATCTTCTGGAGGTTACCCTGGACTAGTAGGCAGTAGAGGGAAATCCAACCTTGGTAGTAAACTACTCTAAAGGATAGCAGAAAATCATAGAGGCAGACTGGTGAAAGTTTGAACGAAATCAGACAAAATTGAGTTAAAGTGAACCGCAAACACCACTTTAAGGGAACATCAGCTCAAACCAATGTAGGTAAGTCAACTTCTCTCTCTCGTCCCCCCCCCCTCCCACCCCCTCTCTCTCTGTCTCTCCACCCCCCCCCCCCCCCCCATATCCTCTCTCTCTCTCTCTCTCGTCCCCCCCCCCCACTACTTACCCCCCACCCCTCTCTCTCTCTCCCCTCTCCGTCTCTCTTATGTTTAGGGGGGGGGGGGGCTTACAACATATAGGCTGTTCCATTTTATACACAAAGAAAATGAGTCTGTGACTGTGTATACCAGACTAATTTACATGTACACATGCATGTATGCAACCTAAAGCCAAGGTATTTAATTCATGTATGACTCACGAGCTTACTATGACAGTCATGTCATCTCAACACCATACAAAAACCACATATACATGTAGTCTAGCTGTACAAACGCTACTGCTGTATTGTCTGCCGAGAGTCAAAAGGGCATACTGTACATCTACGCCCAACATACAAGTACATGTCATTAACACCTTCTGGCTCTATTCCAAGGTTTCAAACAAAATGTGCTGTATATATGTATTCATAAATCTGCAAGACCTAAAATGCAGAAAATGTATGCTCCCCCTTTTAGAACAAGCCATATTTCTTCAAGCACCACTATGTACCGTACTTACAGATATTGTCTGCAGAGACTAGAGAGCCCAAAATGTGATTAGCATTTTACATAGGACATACCGGTAGAGATAACGCCCTTATGTATCTCTAAACAGACGATAGATCAATCAATATTAATCATACCATTTGCATTTATTGCAGGGTATTGGCAGTTGCTTCTGATCTACAAAAGCAATGATTTTGTCATTCTCAATGTTCTATTCATAATGAAAAAGGTAATGGTGTTCAGGTAATAATAATGTAGAAATGCTGCTTATTTCATAATGCTATCACCCACATGCATGAATTAAAATGTATTCCTTGTCAATTCATAACATCCTATTTACTGTACGTCACACTATACAACATATACACAGTCACACACAAACATTGCTGGCATCTATGATCATCCACTGTCCGCAGCCTCCGCATCGGTATGCATCAATTATGAATCTCTTTTCTCTCGTGCATGTATCTTGTTCTGAACATGCATAAATTAATTAGGGAGTGTTAAAATGTTGTTCTTTATTCCTTGTCAATTCATAACATCCTATGCTGGTATCTCTTTGGTACGATCACACTATACAGCACACACACCCTTACGACACACACACAAACACACACACACATTGCTGGCGTCCACTCTCCGAAGCCTCCGCATCGGTATGCATCAATTATGAATCTCTTTTCTCTTGTATCTTGTTCCACAGGTCCATCTGAATCTGATGAGGGACATGCATAAATTAATTAATGGAGTGTTAAAATGTTGTTCTTTATTCCTTGTCAATTCATAATATCCTATTGTGTGTACGTCACACTATACAACACACACACACATGGCTGGCATCTATGATGACTCTGCGCAGCCTGAGCATTGGTATGCATCAATGATGAATCTCTTTTCTCTCGTTTCTTGTTCTACCTCACCAATCTGATGAGGAACATGCATAAATTAATTAAAGGAGTGTTAAAACGTTGATCTTTATAACATCCTATGCTGGTATCTCTTTGGTACATCGCACTATACAGCACACACACGCGCCTTTACACACACCCACACACACTGCTGGCATCCACTCGCAGCCCGCATCGGTATGCATCAATTATGAATCTCTTTTCTCTCGTATCTTGTTCCACCTCGCCATCTGATGAGGAACATGCCGGGAAGGCAGACAAACCGACGACGACGCGGAGAAAAATGAGTCATCTTTTCAATCATGGAGAAAAAAAAGCTAATTTATGCATCTTGTCTCCAAGCTGGTGGCAACGGTGAATATGTAGGAAGCTGTGCACATATCTACACTGTATACGAGTAAAGCCTGCATGCCGATACGCTGTTGTAAAAATACTGTTATCTGACTTATTGTATCTTATGACAAACAGTTATGGAAGGGATAATTTAAGTCTAACATCTACCATGCTTTATTTATTCTTGATTCTTAAATCTTGGCTTTTATTTAAATTATCATTTTGTTTCTTAATGCGGATTCATTATTATCCTAATATTTTCTATTTCCTTTAAAATTCACCCATGTTTAATTCTAAATATGAGTTCCTGTAGCTATGTGTTTTTTTTTAATTCATGATCGTTTTTTTCTGTGTTAATATAAAATAGCGTTATGAAAAATATACACATTATTCGTTGAAAGTGGGTATGAACTAGGATAATTATTTCAGTACATGTCACAGAGAACATTTGAAATTTTAAAACCTGGTCTCTATCCTCCTTAGCAATTTTGACTTATTCTCTTATTCATATTCCAACATATATTCTGAATGACAGGGTAAATACATGCAAGTCAGGTAGAGAAAAATTAATCTGTCAAATGACTTCCAGATGTAGAATAAAACATCTAAAAACCCTGAAGCCATCCTTCAAAGTTATGAATATAATTGCATTAAAAATATTTGCACCAATACAACTGCATGATAGCTGTACCGGTACTATTTTATTATGTGCTCTAGAATCCAATTACACATGTACACCTGTATTGTTCCGGGGGAGGGGGGGGGGGTTGAAACAATCATAAGTCTAACTTCTTGGACATCTAATCCATAGAATCATGCGTTATAGAATCTGTGTACGCATTTTTAAGGGATGTCCGCCAACTTTGACGCACATACTGTATGGCGGCTTAGAGAAACTGGCCCCCAGATATCTATCATTATATTATCTGGTCATTTAAATTGAGCATTCAAACTTTGAATTACAATCAATTAATATAAAAAACAATAAAGTTAAAAATACAGTTGTTTACATTGAAGCTGGACTGCTGGAGAAGATAGTGAGAGGGTCGTACTAACAGAAGATGGTATTGATTTACAATGTACATCAGACAGCGAGAAACAAAAACATTGAAAAAAATGTTTGAACAAACACACCTAGCTAACCTACCTGGTGGAGGAGACAAGTAGGGAAGATGGAAAGCATTGAAGCATGTCAAAAACGGTGCATAGCTCATTGTTTCCATCTCGTCACTCAAGGAATATATATATACAACTTGATGTGGGACCAGCAGTTCAGAGTCAAGGTCTTGCACAGAAGCTAGCTGTAATCAATTTCTCAAGGACTGGCAGACGACCAAACCAAGCGAACACAAAAGTCTTGGTTTATAGTCTAAACAATTGTTGTCTTGACGATTCAAACCAAGAAGTGATGACACAATTAACAGGGATTACAGCAATCGGCAGGAATTACTACAGGAAGAAGCCGCAGAGTACTCCCACTGAGAGGAAACAGGTCGCAGGAAGTCAGTCTTCAATCAAACACACACAATCATTCCATCACCATCTCCTAGACTAGCCCAGCCGTTCATTTGGTCTGTGTTTGGGTTCCAAGCTTCTGATCCAACCACCACCACCGCTCTACTACCACCTCTTCGGTCTAACAAACCACGGGACTAATCATCCAATCAGGAGCTAGCGTCTTCCGCTGGCATCTCGTTCAAGCGATGGAACAAAAAATTCTTATAGGCATCAACTTGTTTTGTTAGTCTTGGTTGTTCAAACCAGTCTTCTACAGCAAGGAATATGATGGTGGGGACTTGCAGAGATAAAAGTTACAGCAAGAGGATCACTGATGCTGACACTCAATTGTAAACATTGGCAGGAAATGCAGTTCAATATAGCACATCAAGTTGCAATTGTGGATTACAATTTTTTTAAGAAACTTTTTCCAGTTTAATACTAATGAAGTTCTATAGCACCCCTAGATTTTGTTTAAACTTGGTTTAATTGACTGTGGTTGCTCACTGCACTGTCCCTTAACTTGGAATATGAAGAAAAGGCTAAAACATGCAATATGAATCCATAAGCGTTGCAATAATCCACGCCATACCATAATCTTCATTTACACAGCCTTCTAATGCAGACTAGAGCAATGAAATGGCAAGCCTGGGAAGTGAAATCCACAGATGCCAGGGATTGTAACCAACCCCAAAATACCACTGCTTGCTTGCCTGGCCTGCTCCCACCCGGCCGGCCCCCTGTGTAGTGACAACATTGAACCAGTTTTCACAAGACAAAAGAACTACTAGTTGAACTAGCATCAGTATCTGGAACTGTTCTCCCTCTCTGGCATAAGAAGGACTTCAAACTGGCTTTTGAAAAAATGAAATATTAGTTTATTTATTTTGTGGAGAGAGAGAAATATGTGCCTACTTTAAAAAAAAAAAGGATTTTGCAGCCAATCTCACTAATAGATAGATGAATATTTCATGTTTCAGGGTGAATTTGAAGTCCATCTTGTTTTTTACAATCCTGTTAAGACGGAATGTATATGTACACTGTAGTCGATTACGTCATCCGTGTGCGCTAAGGCAAACGGAACTGCAATAAATTTGGGTAAAAGTGTTTGATGAAAAATGTGATAAAAGCGGTCACACTTTTTGGAAAGTTTTGCAAAGTTGGGGAGGAATCAACACCCAAAACAACCAAGACTAGAGATGGGAATTAGTTGCACACAAGCAGGTCTTATACATGTAGATCAGTGTCTTGGTCTTGACCCCTTTTCCACTAGACATAACCTAAATTGAAGTTGTCTCTAGGACTGTATTGAGTGAAACCAGGTCCAAACACCAGCTAGCTATGCAAATGACAATCTGAGCTATGCTAAGAATGCAGGGGTCATCCCAACATCCCTGGATACCAGATCTTAACAACAGCTTGAGGGCTGACAAGGTGGAAGTTGAAAGCGCACTTCCCGATAGGCAGGCAGGCAGGCAGGCGTGCTCAACGGGGGAAAAAAGCGTAAGCACACACTGGTCTCTGGGAGAAGACCAAACCCAAATGTCTTCAAGTCTTACGGAAAGTAGTCTAGGGATCCTATGATCTTCATACTGTACTTCTCAAAACCCAAGTAAATGTGAGATACTTCAAAATGTTTAAAATTCATTTTTCACACACATTGTAACATAATAACATCAACTACCGGTATGTGTTGATTTCACAATGGAACGCTACATCATCAAATGTCTTCAGGTCTTACAGAAAGTAGTCTACGGATCCTATGATCTTCATACTTCTCAAAACCAAGAAAATGTGAGACACTGCAAAATGATTAAAATTCATTTTTCACACACATTGTAACATAATAACATCAACCATGTATTGATTTCACAATGGAACGCTTCATCATCCTTCATATTAAAGTATTAATTACACGAAGGAAACGTGTTAAATGTCATGCCGCTAGACTACAGGATGTAGATTTTGCAAAGCTCCCTTGGTTCACATGTCCAGGTTAACAGTGAAATATTTGGGGCCACATATATGGGCTCGGTTAGCTTTAAATTTGCCCATGTTTTTCAAATCGAGGATATTGCTTTACATTCCAAGACCTCTCTCAGCGAGCCCCATATTGTTTGGCCAAAGATTTCCATCAAATTCCCTCCAAATGGTTTTGATGCTGGAGGCAGCAGCTAGTCCAAGCTCAAATTTGTAGTTCAAGTCTAGAACTTAGAAGCTCCTGGGGGGCAAATATACAAAATTGTGTCAACTTGAGGAAATTTGCAAAGGCTTACAAATTAGTAACATAACAAGAAAACATATTTTCTGATTGGACACTCCTTTCTCGGAAAGAAAATTGAACCAGTCAGCTGCAAAAAATGAGGGACTTTCTATCCTACAGGCCTAGCTATAGGAGGAAGGCTTGCCTGTAGCCCAAAGGATTTTGTGAATATAAGAATATAAGATATTGAAAAATACAGAGCTTTTAGAAGTACTGGTGTTAAGTAATTTTGAGTTCAAATTGACATAATTAAAATCCCTTTTACATGTAATTCACAAGAAATTACATGAGACCAGATAGCAATTAGTTCTGGGAAAGTGTGAGGAACTACGGTAGTCTAAAAGACATTTCTAGAAAGACAAACAAATCGTCCCTAAAGAAATACCTTAGCTACATGTACAAGTTAAAACCTCTATCTCCCCCCTCCCCCCCCCCCCCCACCAAAAAAAATATATCACAACAAAATAAGGTGTCATCCTACACTTTATCTGTCTTCAAATATAATCTTATGCTAAGTGCATTTGGTGATAGGCTTCAAAACAAGTTTTGACTATAACACATTGTGAATGTAACAAAATTACAAGAGTAAAGCCGCAGTACATCTAAAAGATTCTTGATAATCCAAGACTTCAGATAATGAGGCAAGATGGATGCTCGTTAAAACTGCATATACATGTAGGCCTACAACACTTCAAGTTTTAAAATCCAATTAATTTACGCGTAAAAAACTTTCGTTTGTAAAGGTCACAATGTGAAACTCATTTTTATCATTACTACTGTCTAATCTTCCCCCAGTCCGCATCCTGTTCGACTCTTTTCTTTGTTCTTATTCCGCTCTGATTCTCTAATTTCTTTCCAATTCTCTGTCACAATATCAGTCCTCTGATCGCTTTTTAACTCTCTCTCCCATAACAAAACCCAGTACGTCGCATTTCCTCTTCTCCCAAGTCTCCGTTAATCATTTCTCCCTTTTCCTTTCTGACCCTCCCTTTCTTTTCCTTATCTAATTAGTACTAAAGCCTCCACCATCATCACCCTCTTATGTTTCTCTCCCTTCCTCTCTCATTTCCATTCTCTCTCTCAATAGATGATCTCTCTCCCTCTATCTCTCTCTCTCTCCCTCTATCTCCCTCTCTCTCTCTCTCTCCCCCTCTCTCTCTCTCTCTCTCTCCCTCTCCATCTCTCTCTCTCTCTCTTCCTCTCTCTCCTCCAAAGTGGCCATTTCCTTCCTTTACTAATAATTTCCCTCAGCTTTTTTTCATGAACCCACTGTCAATGTCACTGGTTCGCATTAGGTTGGAAATCCCAGGCGAGTTGATGATAGATTAAACAGGATCTCCCCTGTACACACACACTATATGCAGTCCATTGCTAATTGAATAATTCGCAAGTGCAATTGAAGGGTTACTGGCCATGTGACCAATACACATGAGCAAAAAGTAATGTGTGAAAAAAACTAATGTGTTCCCCCGCAATACTCCTATCAATGTATATATCATAGCCTTTTTACGATGTATATCGTATAAAACCTTTGTCCCCTTTTTGTAAATTGAATAAAATGAGCTTGTACTAGCCTACAGAATGTATTGGATGCATGCCTGCTGGAGGATGTATCTGAACAATAGATACCGGTAATCATTGTCAAACTACACAGCTTTAACAAGAAAGATTCCCTGACTGGAAAGATTCTTAGAAAATCATTACAAAAATAGCTTTTCTGTGAAATCAATTCAAAACCAAACTGTTGTAAGAACATTAGCACTATCTTTTTCGAACAGCATCAAGCATATTCCATGTAATCCAAGATTATACACATTTTACACTACAAACATAAATTCTAGCAATCTGAAAGTGAAATTACTAAGTACAGTGTTTCTTGGAATGGAGATACACAGGCATGTATGCTCATTCTCGCATCAAGCATAATGTAATTTGCAATTGTATCTAAAACTTCAAGGTGCAATGCAGGCAAATCTCATTCCACCAATCTCCTTTAAGTCTGCGGGAGCGAAAATTACAGCGGAAATGGTTAATGTTGGCGCAAACTTGGATGATTTTTCAATATGGCTGTGCTTGTGAGGGGAGTCTAAAAGGCATCAGCTCAAATTTGGATAGGAAAGGCAGACGAAAGAGATTGTTTTTCCTCGTGTTCAAGTTCAGTGAAATGTGCTCAGTCTATCAGAAACAGGAAAGGGATAGTGTGAAGAAAATGTGAATTACTGAAGAAAAAAGCTGCAACTCTTTGCATTTTAGTCATGTGATCATCTTGAATTTCAATGATTGCTGACATCTTTCTTCTAGCTTGTTTTTGTTTTTTTCCCAATCAACGTGAACAATTGGTGTTATTTCTTATCACATTGCTCACAAGCTAACTCGTGGGAAAACCTGTTAGCAGCCAGCGAAGGGAGGGATGAAAAACTATTTGTTTAACCATATTTATGAATTTACTAGACATTTTAGTTCTGAACTAATTTATAATTGAAATGAATCTTGGAATACAATTCTACAACAAGCTTTGCAGAATTTCAGCTACAAAGTGCATATATTGCAGAAATTGATAATATAATTTCATTTGTTCATTCAAATTCGTGGAGAGGAGAGTGTCTACTATCGTACATTTTTTAGAAATAATAATGTGCACTTTTATCACTCTATCCATAAATCACATCTCGTTCTCTAATTACATGTACCTCGATCAAAAGACAGCATTTCCCTTTCAACCGGTAGGAAAAAATTTGGAAGGATATCCATTATCTTGTCATACAACCCCCCCCCCCCCCTCCCCCACTCAAAAACATGAATAGCATAGAAATCCATCACAGGGAAAACTCTTTAAGGGTACGTTTAAGCTCAGCTTTTAGGCCATAATGAGGCATTTAGTTCAAAACACGGTTGCATCCTTTCTCATTTTCGTATAAACGCCAATAGACGCTGATCATAAACTCACAAACAGGTGCGTTTTCGATCGGCGTTTCTGGGGAAGCATAAACGCACAATCATTCGTAAACACGTTAATACGGTGCACAATATATATATTAAGCTTGTTTTCTTCTCAAGGCATGCACAGGCACGAGCAGAGTCATCCGAGCAAGATCATTTGTAACCTGTTAACTTAATACTAAGTACTTCTTCCATATTTATATCATTGAGTTGAAATGAGTGTCATGGGCTCAAACTACAGCGAAGAGGGCCCTTCTCCTCGCTTGGTCCGAACCCGAAATGGAAGATGAATTGAATGAGTTTCAAAAAAGTGGCGCCCCAACTTGAACTGGCCTCCCGGGGTCAATGTAGCATGCGCAGTGCAGGTTTGCGAATCCAGATACAGAGCCTGAATTCGCCTGGAGAAGGGAAGCATAAACGGTAACCCCGTGGAACTGCCTTTACGATGAGCGTTTCAAAACGCTCATGAATTCTACCTTCAAAAGTGAGCACAAACGCACCCTAAGACTAAGGCAAAGACACATCTGTATATATTGATCAAAGTCACATACTATGCATTTTGAATAAAAATACAAACATATCGGCCTATACAACATACATGTACGTACCACTGAAAAGTAATACTTGTGCAAAAATTGCTGGGGTGTTTTAAAGCACATGACTCGGTATATCATGTGATAATGGATTTATAGCTACAATGATATCAAATGGGCCAATATGTATACAAATGGCTGATAGTGACATGATTGATATATTTTGTCAGGCATGTCATTGTTGATTTGGATTATAGTATTCTTCATTCAGTATTTCAGTTCAGGACAATCTTGCCAAAATTAATGATCCATGTATAATAAAAGGTTAGAATCCATCAAATTTTGTTCCATACCCAATGATCTTTTAAAATCCATATATTTTTGCCATTGTTCATAAAGTGTTGTCAACGATAAAGTCAGTAAAATGAGCTATTGTAAGGGACAATGGTTCAACAATGGTTCAATATTACCGCAGGTTGATCGCAAAAAGGTCTTGAGGTAACAGAGAAATAATAGTTACATTTGTATGGTGCTTATTACTATGTTTCTGATCACTTTACATTGTGATTATTATTACCCCGGTCATTGGATCCAATCGCTCATCAGCTCATGATAGTGCACACACTCTGCTCCCTAGGGAGTCATTTTTAGTTTAAGCGCACACAGGCTGCCAATATAACCAAATTGTTAATGTATGTATTCTATCGGGTACCCATTTAACACCTCGGTGGAGAGTGGCAAATGTAGATCATTGTCTTGCCAAAGGACATTGGTGCTATATCTGCCACGGGACTCAGAGCGCAAACAAATGTGATCCACAGTCCAGTGATGTATCGCCACTAGACCAGGATACCTATACTTTCTTATTAGTATTACATCCTCATTATTTTATTATTAATATTATTATCATTTTCTATATAATCATTGTAGGGTTATTATTATCATCAATCATTTATTATTTCCTGTATATTGCATATTGGTAATAAACATTATTATTCTTTACTGAATATTATAATTAAGCGCTGCATATATGCATATTAAATATCTACTAGCGGTACTTATTTTGTAACTAGTCTTGAATGAGAGGAGAAAGGGGCCTATAGTAATATTCAAATTAAAAAATACTGCACTGTCTTGATGAATTATATAACATACCAAATGAAAGAAAAAAGTGAAAGGCGTAAGTATTCTCAAAAAGAATGAAACGCAGATAATTATTAATACCCCAAAAAACAAAACAAAAAACACTTTAATATTTTTATTGACAGAAAATATATTACAGTAAATTTGCACAGGTCTGCAGAATATTGTAAATTTCATGACAGATTAGGGCACACTTGTGATATTAACACAAAAATATTTGCATGCTCAGTGATGCAACATCAAACTGAATGCAAGAATTGTGAAGATAATATTTGCACAAAAATCATGAAATGAGAAGCATTCACCAGCACCACACCGACACTCTCTGGCTATAATCAGTCATGTGTCATTCAAGTCCTAAAATAATAGCTAAGCAAGTAATAATGGCATATAAGGGTTGGTTGGTAATTCTTTATTTGAACGGTGATCTCAAGGTTCAATTATGTGAAAACATCAAACACAAAAGAAAGGTATGCAGTGTTGAAAATATGTGCATGCACCACTCTCTAAGCTCTGCTGCTTGGCTACACGAGATAGAGCTATGCGGTAAGTACTGCGCGCGTCGCGGCCGCTAGGGCGAAACATGAGCGACTGGTGTGATTATGGTAGGCAATGCAAGTAACGTGCAAACAGGTTGCCACTGCGCTGTGATGATATCCGAAACCACCTCTCAAAACGATACGGGTCACACATCACTATTCCGTATTAATATTTCCGATCAGATTTTATAGTCTGACAAAATTTTGATCAATCTCACCTTCTTTTGGATCTGTTTCAACGAGTGTAGCCGCTCGAGAAAGCACATCGAGTGGTGTTTCCATCATGACAATTTTCTCTTGCACTCGATTCGCTCTTCAATTCCACACACGGACAGAAAACGTAGATTGCTGGTCTATGAGTATGATTGGTAAACAAAGGACAGAATATGTAGAACAACAGTAAAATGCTTCTACACCGGTAGGAAAATTTGAGGAAAAATCTGTGAGAAGTGTTTTCTTTTCGGAAAATTGGTTTCAGTGAATGGTCTTCCAAAACGCATGTCGATCACAATGGGCTTATAAATTTTGCAGCCACAAACAATCACCAGTTCGCAACGGGGATCAAACAAGTTGATAGAAAATATGCCAGGAATGAAGGAATGTGTATTGAGTAGGGCCATACCATTCACAAAGAGGGACAATGTATTTTGATAGCTCTGTTTGGTTGTGTATTTGAAGAGCTTCCCCTTGATAATTCTACCTGAAAATATATATATATATCATTACAGTTATAATAACCTTATCATTACATATAAAATATGTCCATGAAATATCGTACAAACAAGATATTAATTTTTACACTCATTGGAATGAATTTACAAACCCTGTGAAAAGTGCATGTTTCGGAATTTCATGGGTATTGAACTACCTGAAAATAGAAAAAAGAGGGACGACCTCCAACCCTCGCCACCGAATCTACACAACCTGTTAAAAATCGATGGATCTCTTTTCACTCAGGAATTTACAAAAGGTGCAATTATTTAGACTGTGTGCATTTATGCATTTTTGTTTCGTCACTTCATATCGTCTTTGGAAATTCAACACGAATTCCATTGTGTTTTTGTTTTGTCATTTAAAATAAAGAGAGAGAGAGAAAGAGAGAGAGAGAGAGCGAAAGAGAGAGAGAGGGGGGGGGGGGGGGAGGGGGGGGGGGGAGAGAGGGGGCCGCGGGAGGGGGAGGGGGAGGGGGCGGGAGGGAGGGGTGGAACAGAAGGAGGTTGAAAAGGAGAGTGAGAGAGACTGTAACAGGGGCTAGATTATTTCATTTTAGTGATGATACGACCAATGTTCTGGGAAAGAGACCAATAAGAGAGGTTCAAGACCCTCCCTATCAAATCTCAATACAAAAGCTTCATATTTTTCAGAAATATTATGTGACAATATACAAGTAATTTTTAGGGCTAGCATACTTGTAATATTCCCCATGAGATGATTCTTCGTCGCTGTTTTCATCATATTATTATCAAAGAGGAAAGATGGAATCATACTTCTTTCATTTTTTCTCGTTTTTTTTCCTTTTCTTGTTCTTTCTTAATAGTGTAAATAAATAATTCACAACCCTTTAGGAATTTTATTTGTCATATATTATATATTGAAAGGTGCTGTACCGATTCAAGCTCTTTATGCTTATATTTCAATGACCTTTGTGTGTTCATTCTTTAAACTGTATAATAGTTGCAACCGTGTCCTTGATAAAACATTGTTATATTCTTTTTCCAGTGAAGTCTATATATTCAAATGAATTGTAAAATTGAAATTGATTTGTTGAATAATACTCTTTTTCATGTGATGTTAACTCAAATGAATTGTTAAATTGTGAACATGGATGCGTAAATAAATAAATAAATAATGTGGAGTAGAGTTCCCCCCCCCCCACCTTCTCCTCCAACCTTGACCAAACAGAAAGAAAAAGAGAAAAGGAAAGGTATATCACGAAGAGAGGCGGAAAATGGTGAAAACCTGAATCAAGGCAAAATACAAAAAAGGCAGCCGAGTGCACCATTGGCCGAGGCTCCCCCCCCCCCCCCAAAAAAAAAAAAAAAACTCGGTAATAAACCTCCGGGATTACCACAACTAGACAGCATATTCTGTAGAGGATTGAAGATGTTTTTGTTTTTTTTAATTCAAGGCCTACATTAATAAAAATCATAATTTCCCTCTACCTAACAAGATTTCGTACGCCTATTTCATATTAAAAACCGAGGAAGAAAAATGTTTCCATCACAGGTTTTACATGTTTCTAATCTAAGATCTAGAAATTGGTGTTGCATCAGGCGCGTACGCAGCGGGAGTGGGGGGGGGGGGGGGGGGTTGGGGTTGAACCCCCCCTCAATTTTTTTTATTTGTGTGATTTTTGATGGAACCCCCCCCCCCCCCTAATACCTTTTTTTTAAAGTGTGCAAAAGGGTGACCCCCAAAATGACCTTACCTCCCTGAGCCGTTGCGAATTTTTTAGGACAAAAAAAAAACGGCTGGTGAGGCGTTGCGAAATTTTCGGTCCGATTTAAAATGTTAACCCCCCCCCCCCCCCCCCTTGAAAAAATCCTGCGTACGCCACTGTGTTGCATTATGTCCATTTTTGTTGTTGTTGGCGTAGTGGGTAATTTGGAGTTCTTAATTATTGTTATATAGGAATGTTGACTTTGTTGTTGTCATCTGTGTTGTTGTTTTGGAAAGAATTTCCTCAAGGACTCAACTACAGTTGGCCAACTGCGGTACGACCATTCCCAACAATCGCCTACTTTGGAAATAAAATACACGAGATCTGAAGATATTGTCTTTTTATCAGGTAAAGTTGTTCCTAAATTCTGATGTTTCCAAAATCATCTATAGCACGGGCAAATCCAGTTAAGCCAAAGTGGCTGCCCAATTCCTCACATATTAATAAACATGAAAATCAAAGAAATAAATCAAAGACAAAAACACCATCGCGACCTGTCGGATTCTTGGAGAGACTAACGGAATTCTTGCGGATATATTTTCTTTCAGGAAGAAAAAAAAAATCCTCCTCTGGCACCCCCCCCCCCCCCCCCAACAGACAATCTTTGATACGTATTAATTTATTTGTATCATAAATAAAGAACTGGTGCCCCCCCCCCCCTTGAAACCCGATCGGCAATAAATTATATACGTGCATTTCGTCTGGTCCAGGATAGCTGAAGCCCCCCCCCCCCTGATAATAATTTTACATGTAGTTATCAAGGTGGTGATTATTTTAATTACCTCTCTCTCTCTCTCTCTCTCTCCCCCCCCCCCCCCCTCTCTTTCCTTCTCTCTCTCTCTCTCTCTATAAATATTCCCCTTTCTTTCCCTCCTCTTCCTTATGCGCAAATGCCTTTTTATCAATTTTCCCAGACGTTAAAAAAGTTAGATAAATAAAACAATGAGTTTGCGTTACACACAGGTTGATTTGTGCACTGAATATCTTGAACGATGTTAACTTTACAATTTTATTATGTTTTCATTCCATAGAATTTAGCATGAGATTTCAGTTTTCACACTTGAATATTCAGAATACCCTATAATTTACCACTTCTTTATGATACAAAATTGCACAAAAATAAGCTCTTGAAGATTCCTTTCTTTACATCAGTGAAAACCATGAAATAAGATAACGTATTTTAAATAAGAAATATGCAGCAGACATTAACCTTTAATTCATATAAAAAAATAAAAATAAAAGAGCCAAGACTTGCGAAAGAACCGTTCAACGGTTTAATGTCTATAACAAATTAACTTTTCGCACTGACGGAGACATAAAAAAGCTGCAGGAACAGACATCTTTAGACCCAACAGTCAGTAATAAATATAATAACAGTCATGAACGGGGAATACCTTAAATCAAGAGCTACATTTATCAATGTACAATTAATGTTCCAGAAACGATGCTTGGATATAAAAAAAAAACTTCTGCAAATTATCATTCAATACATCAAGCAAATTAAACGAGGTTACTATTCTAAACTACCGGTAGCACGATATATATTTAAAGGTTATAAATTTTTATTAGATAAAACAATTGCTCTTTATCTTACCTACGATAATTCGAAATGTATTAGATAACACACAGCAATATCAAATTACTTTATATTCCCACGTTATAGCGATGCATATCCATGTAACATGGTATTAGATAGTTTTCTGGATGAATTACATAATCATCATCCATAAAACTATCTTTCTTGACAAAAACTAAATCAGGTTCAACTAAAGCCTCTAGTAAAAGTTTGGGAAACGTCATACTCATATTCATGTTACTCTCTCTGTATATATATTCATAATTTACACATCGTTAATATTACACAAGACAATATGATGCAGTATAAATAATTCAACCTGTAGTCCGACATTTTATAGAATGTACATATTATGTTCAGTTGCGAGAAAGGTACTATCATTTCATCTGTTTGGAACCAAAAGGGCATTAACTCATGTAGTTTTAACAGACTTGATGCCCTTTTGGATCTGAAAAATGATATCAACAATGAATATACAGTCTTGTTTGTTGTCAACTTCAGCAGCATTAGAAAGTTAAAGCTCTCTTAAGAATTCCCAGAATGCAACAGGGAATACAGATTAATTACAATATCTCCTCTCAAAGTTTTCTCATTTTTGAATAACCACCAAAATGGTAGGGCCAGTTAAATACTCTTTTTTTAAGCTCTCATTTTTCAATTAAAGTAGGGCTCACCATTTACAGGTTATAATACAAGGAATACAGGATACAGGAGAATCTAAAATGAAAGAGTACAAACAAATAGAGACAGATATTGGAATTGTTTACATGACATTATTTTTAACCTGTATTAAGAGCTGTATCCCATTATCCATATACCCGGACAACTGCTCTCTCAGACAACCACACAAAGTACTTTTTGGAATTATCACCTCGTCTGGAAGAGTCGTCCTGGGGAGTAATAATAATTGTCTTATAATATTGTAGTCTATAAGGTTTTTTCAGATGTTTACCACACAATATATTAGTTGAGAATATAATTCTGTTAAGTTATCTATTTGTAGTAGTGTTACAAGTTACAACACAAACTCTTGGTCATAAAAATTTGAACTTTGAAGTACTAGTGCAACAATAAGAGTTTAAGATTGCATGCTAAATTTTAAATAGTTTCTGCCCATGTACAAATAGAGAGAGAAGACTTGATGCTCAATAAAAAATATATGTCTTGTCGACGGAAGTCATTTTTTAAGCACTTGGAATGGAGCACAATGCAGTTTTTTAGTCAGTTAATTACAAGATACAAAGAACATTTTACTATCATGAACTTCATGGTGCAAATTTATTACAAAATTGTGAAGGATAATAAATACAGTTATGGGGTACGAATATTTCATTCCTCCGAAATGGCACAAACAGTTCAATAGTTTCTGTAGTTTTTGAGCAATGAAATATATTTATTACAGCTGCTGATAAGTAACGCCCAACTCACTATCGTCTGTTATCTATCTTCAGCAATCGCTTCGTCATAAGTTGGTAGTTCTACGACTATAGCTGGCGCTAGTAACAATTGTTCTTCAGGCGGGGGAGCATGGCCTTGCACGCCGCCGCCCCCGCCGTCGTCTAGATGACGTTGGACGCATTCTTCGCACATGTGGCTTGTGACTGCAGGGGCGGTCGATGACGAGGCGAGGTTGGTCGATGAGGAGGACGCTAATGGGTTATGATGGATGTCCGTCTGACTGACTTTGTAGTACCTGCAGTAACAAGATGGGAGAAATTGTAGAAGGAAATTATCTTGTGAACTTAGTCATGGATTGCAACAAGAGAGGATAATTACTATTGGTCAGAAGGCTGACATTTTCATGTTTTTGCATTTCTGTTTGGAACTGCATTAACTTAGTTAGAGGCATTGTGAGGAGTCGTAAGAAAGGTAGGGTTGGGGCCTTGGGGGTTCGAAACCCATTGTCCCTATTCAAACACTTTCATTCAGCAAACATCAAATATTAGAGACATGTCGCGTTGTCGGCAAATTTTAGAATTTGATTACTAATTTGTTTTCCTTGTTAGAAAAAAAATTGAACATCTGTCGGCAAATTGAAAGTAAAAAAAAAAAAAATTGGTTTCTGTGAGTGTATTGTCTATTTTTTCCGCTGCTGTTGAGCGTTGTTGGAAATTGTTGGAAATTGTGTGGAGGAAATATGATTAACAACCTCATTCAGTATTCTATAGAAGATCCTGTCCGTGTTCTAAAAATCTCTCTCGTCATGTTTGTATCAGTGGTCAATCAAGTTTCATTTTCATTTCATTTTCATTTCTATATTTTCCTTTCCTACAAACTACAATACATAATAACGAATAATAATAACGAAAGTTACAATCCACCTCCTAAAATAACGAATAAGTAGAAAATTATCATTCCTATTTCCTAATGTAAATTTCTATGATAATAAATGTAGGTCGGTGAACATACTGATAATCAGCAGAGCCACCAATAGCGCCAGGTACATCTCCGACCATAAGTTCAACACCAATGTCCTCACGTCGTAGAATCTCAGCAGTCTCATACAATGGAGGTGGGAGGTGGTCTAAAAAGTCGCCTGACATGTTACCAGTAGGCGGAAGCGGATGTAACACTAATGTTTCATGTATATTGAGGGAAGAGTTTGTGACAGACGCTGTCGCGCCGTCCCCATGACGCGGCGGCGACCGCTGAACGTCGGCGCGGTCGTTGGCGGCACTATGACGTCGATTCGATCGTGAGAAACTTGAAACTCGCTCTCGAATCCCATGAAGGGTTCCTACTCTCCCGCAGGAGTCCGTGGTTAAAAGACAAAGTACCATGGACGAACTGCCCAGAATAACCCCAATGACGCTGATGATTGCCCCGGCGACGTACTCTTTCGTGTTCACACAAATGACAAGTCCAGCAAAGAGAAGTAACGTGGCAAAGATAAGTAGAAGGCCGATGCGGTTACGTTTCTTCCGATATCGACTCCTGCGTCGACGTTCCTCGGCGGACAGCTGAGGATTTCGTTGGACAGTACTGCCAACACCAACGTTGCTGACACCACTAAGACCTCCTATACTACCCGCAGTCAATGATGATACATTGAGCTGGTTTGTGGAATGAACGATGGCGCGCTCTCTTTCAGGATCTTGGAGATCGATTTGATGCATTGTATGGTTTTAAGTTGGTCGTATCCAGGTTCATCGACCTCGATTACGATAATTGTCCAATGACGCTTGATGGGAAAGGCACATTTCGTATTTTTTCTTCATCTCTGGTGAATATTTCACGCTTGGGAATCACGGCATTTTGTGAAGTCTTTGATCCTACATTACTTCAAAGTGATGGCCAAGATAAATTCTGAAATAAAAAGAAAGGAAAAATCATTATGATGAACCAAAGTAACATTCGTTTACTAGTGTAAAAGTACAATGTTTTCTCATCCGACAAGACAGCCCCAAATACATGTACATTGTTTTCAATAATAGCAGACAGAGGAACAAAGTTTGATGAAAATCGGTTAACAAATAAAAATTAAAAAGTTATCAGTAATTCAGAATCATTGCGATCACTATTTAACTCAGGTGAATTAGCAAATCGGTCATGAGTTTCTAATGTTCTTTCCTCGCTATTCAATAGTCATCAATGTTTTAATTTTGGAACCATAATCATTCACTTTGTCTTGATCCACGAGAAGCTTATTTCATCATGTCTTCTCTCAAGCGCATGTTGTTGGTTGCTAGTCTTACGTCCTCTTTAAAGCTCCTCTACAGTGTTGGGCGCCCCAAAAGTCGCAAACAAAATTGACGACAACATTTACTTACATGTTATAGTAATATGAAAGAGGATGTTATTTAACACACAATTCTGCAAGTATTTTCAAAATAAATGTCGAATATTGATGAAAGAATACATTTTGTGTTATACGCAACAAAAAAAATAATGTTTGTATACTTTCTTCAACATTCGTCTTCAAACAAATTTATTTTGAGAATCCTTGCAGAATTCAGTGTTAAATGTCCTCCTCTTTCACTTCATTGTACAATTGAAGTGAAATTTTGCCATCAAATTTTTTGGGCTCCCAACACTTGAGAGAGGTATAAAGGGATATAATATTCTATCACAAAGTTGTTGTAAAAAAATATATATATATTTTTGTGGATAATATGAAAAAGCCAAATTTATTAATGTTTCTGAAAGAAAGGAACCTTTTAGTAATTTTTGATATTGCACATAATAATATGTAGAAAGTAGAAACATGTTATCATCAATACAACGTTGTTTAAGGTAAGGGAAATTCTTTTTCTTCTGGTTTAAATTGATTACATTAAATTGTATTTATTTTATCACGGTAAAACTCACAACGGCCTGAAAAGACTGCTTTTCAGCAAGTCCGTGTTAAAACATAAAACAGATCATATCAACAACAAAAATGAATATAAATACTAGGAAAAACAGATGATATATAAAACAAAGTGAATAGAGAAAGCTAATACACAAAAGAGAATTACTAACACTAAATATTACATGTGTTATATCAAAATTATATAAACAGTTGTTGAGTATAATCAGCAAATGACATAACGAACTCGTGACTGAGTTGTGCATTTGTATCTATTATAAACTAGGGATTTTCATGATTGTTTATAAAATAATCGTCCGACTTCCCTTCTTTTTTTCATTTTTAGTTTGTCAAGTTATTGAAATCAAATTATTTTTGGACAGGGGTTTTGGCCCTCAATTAGAGCCCCAAGGTATCGTCACTATCGTGGGAATTAAAATTCCAATCAGAAGAGTGCCAACACAACAAAATGCCCTTCAATGTGAGTTTCATAGTTCAACTCATTTCGCAGATACTGACGTACTTAAATGTTCTGGTATTGGGTTGACCAGATTACCAGACATCAGGGGCGGCGCCTGAGTATTTTTCTACCAGTACTCCCCATTGGAAGTGGAGAGTAGGGGCCACAATGTGAGTGGCTAATTGTACACAGAGATAAAGTAGAGTACTGGTCATGAAATATCACTGAAGAAGAGACTGGAATTCATTGAAAGGTGTGACGTATTAAAGTGACTCAGTAACATTGTTGAAAGGTTAATGAAAAAATGTGTAATTTTTGTATGAAACGTTACTTATTATATTCCTTCTATACTGTACTATCCCTCTAACAGGCAAACAATCCAGAGAAAATTCTCACACCACAAAGATATTTATACATGTAGTTTTCTCTGAAGGCATCACTGTGCAACACCCTCGAGTAGTGAGTAGTGATCAACAGTAAATTCTCCCAACCATTTTTTAACTTTCCCAACCGTTTTCCTTGGAAATAAGACATAAGATAGGCTTTTAAAAATGTTTCAACACTTTAATGTCTGGAATAGAAGAGCCAATTCATTGCTTTGTGGTGATTTACATTCACCTAAATTGTAATTAAACTGTAATAATATAGTTGGGAGAATTAAGGAATCGATCAAATCAGTTTTTCCCCAATATTTGTCATTAATAATGCTCCGTTTTTACTCAAACTTACAGATTATTTGTAATTGTACATCTACTGTAGCATTGAAGTCACTACCTTAGCACCATTTTCTTTCATCTGAACAATGTTACCAAGTCCCTTTAAAGATTTAATGTGTATTGAGAGGTTTTGGACTCATTATCATTTGACAACAAATTGGCACACTCTTGCTGATCACATACAGTAAAAAAAAATTTTTTAAAACACTGCAAAATAATTGAGTATAAGGGACTTCACACATATATAGAAGTGGCATAAAATTTGGTTTAAATTACTTTTGGGATATACATGTATATCCTAGTGACAGGGTGTACAAGGTATTTCCACAAGTCCATGGACAGGACTAGAAAACTCAATGTCATGTGTTCTTGTTGTGATTGCGGCCCCAGAAATCAAGTACGACTATACTCTACAAAGAGGACTGTACTCAATGAAAGAAGAAGAACTGAAAATGAAAAAAAAACTGAAATATTACTTAACCTGTACCAGTGTAACTCATTAACATGCTTTTTAAGTTCAGACACCCACTGTTAAAGTATTATTTTGTTTAATATTTGTTATTTGTCTACCAAATCATGGAGGAGCACAAAAGGTTCCTGACTCCTCCCCTTCTGTAACATTGCCCATACACATTATTAATGCAGATTTATACATCAGATGGAGTCATATCTGGATGAATCCTTACAAACAAATCTCAAGTTCTGGACTAATTATTAGCAATGAAGAAACAATTTAGACTGAAAATCACTGAATCATGATTAGTCTATATGCAATTTCTATTTTCTAGAAAACTACAATTATATTATCATGTGTAGGCCTAAATTGAATAATCTACATTTTAAACTTTTTTTCAAGATATCGCAACTGATATATCAAAGGAGGAATAAGAAGCATGTCTTTGTCTCTCATACTATCAGTACTACAAAGGAAGGGCA
This sequence comes from Strongylocentrotus purpuratus, assembly GCF_000002235.5. Lineage (NCBI taxonomy): Eukaryota > Metazoa > Echinodermata > Echinoidea > Camarodonta > Strongylocentrotidae > Strongylocentrotus > Strongylocentrotus purpuratus. The sequence goes on along the minus strand of NW_022145566.1, from coordinate 2,808,626 downwards.
TATTTTTACTTGCACAGACACACTCATTTTTATTGTATAGTCCAGTCTATGTGATGTGAGAGCATGGTGTTAGTAACTCCATGGTGAGAGTGAGCTGAGACAACACAAACTTTGCACCTGCACCTTGGTTCATATCATTGGCATATTATATAGACTAGTCTATGACACTATTGATAATCCCGGTATGGTATACCGAATTACCGATAGCTTCTAAGGAGCTGCTGTTTGGGATTCATAATTACTGCATCAAGTTAATGTAGATTTTTTTCTCCAAGCTTTTAACACTAGAACTAGTACAGATCTAGGCCTAGATCTACTGGTCTTGACTCCGGCTACTTTTCAAATTCTTCACATTTAGGGGTACTTCAGAAGTTCATGAGAATCAACATCATCATCATCATCAAACAGTAGATCTGTGTTTTTATCATGAAGGAAATTAGGTGAAAGAGGAATAATCAATGAATAAGGAAAGGGAGCTCTCTGATAGCACATATTTCCCCCGATATAGTCTAGACCAGGCTTGGCCTAGATCACGATGATTTAATCCTAAATCCTCAAATTATGCACTTGATCTGAGTCGAGACTAGAGTAGAGTCTAGATCCTCTTCAATCTTCATCATGTGCTGGATCTTCTAATTAATGCAGATCAGGGAATAATTTTCTTCAAATTTTTTGATTAGCAATTTCAGGCGATGGATAAATATTTCAAATGAAATTCTGTACATTTCTATGGAAGAAAACTGCTACATAAAAGATATTTTGTATAGCAGTCAATTGCGATGCGATACCAGGAAAATTATTCCCTGCAGATGATCTAATTCTAAATCCTCTAATTACGCAGATGATCTACATCTACTGATCTAGACCCTCTAATTATGCAGATGACCGTTAGATCATCAGCTCTAATTATACAACACGTAACAAATAAAACGTTGGCAAATGTTAAATGTATGCTAACACAACGAACACAATGGCAATGCACGCCACACCACACCGTACCACACCACACAACACGCCATGAATTATTTATCACTTTCTAGATTCTAGTTTCTCAACATAACTCCAAGGATAAAAAGACGATTCGTCTACTCACTCTATTCTTTCTTCTCGAGACTAGGATTCCCAATGATATCAAAGAAAGCCATCAACAAACAAGCATCTTTCAAAAATCTTTATTCCGCTATCTTTTCTTGCATCAACATATCCACGATGTTATGTTTATGTTTTGTCTGAACTTTGCAATGGATTATATAGGTACGATGCGTTGCGTGCTAATACCGTACCATAGTACAGTCCGTTACGGTACCATTCATAGATAGCTGAATGAGCTTGAATACTCCTTGAATACACACTACGTGATAAATTACAACACAGCTCGATCGTCTGGAATGTCAATTTACTACACGCACATAATCCAATACTTCCGACCACATGGCTGTATGAAAATAGTTCTCCTTCAACACATCATGAACAGTGGACGTTTCTCCTGGTCAGACATGCTTTCTACTCCCTTATAGATTGGTATGTGATCTGTGTATTTATACCGGTGAATTCATCGTAGACTAAAAATAGAGAGGTTGTACAAAAAAGAAGAGAGTAGTATTTACGCCGCCACGGCCATATCGTGCACGCGTGCCACATTACGTACGTACGTTCGTCCGTTTCCATTCATAATAATACGACATCGACAAGACATCAACATCGCTAGCGGTCATCACACTTTTGGGATGGCTCAAAGGCGGCCCTCAGGGGGAGGGGGGGGGGGGCACAATGCCCCCACTTTTTCTAGTATCACCAAATTGCCGCTTTTTACATAGGAAAAGTGCCCCTTTAACTTTGTAAGAAGTGCCCCTTCTACTTTGACAAGAGCCCCTATTAATTTGTAAAAGTGTCTCTTCCCCTTTTCACCTCTGAAAAGTGCCCCTTTTCTTTCGAAAAGCTCCCATTTGACTTTACAATGAGTGTCGATGTCCATTGTTATAAGTGCCTTTTTTAATCTCTAGTAAGTGCCCTCTTTTCAGGTACGAAAAATGCCCCTTTTTCACTTTTGATAAGTTCCTCCTTCAACTGGCCTTTTCAAATCTGTGTTGTGCCCCTTTTACCTCGACCAATGGTCCTTTTTCCTTTGTAAGAAGTGCCCCTTCTCCTATACCCCTGTTTTTACTCGGATAAGCGCACCTTATATTTCACATTATGTCCTTTTTCCTTTCTAATAAGTGCCCCTTTTCATGATGATAACTGCCCCCATTTTAAAAAAGAGCCCCTTTCCCTTTCATCAAACCCCTTTTTGATCTATTTAAGGTTTGAGAAGTTACTTTAACTTCAGATAAGTGCCCCCTTCACCTCCGATAATTGCCTCATATTCAAATCTGAGAGTTACTGGTGAGTTTCCCTTTTCACCTCTATTAACTGTCCCTTTTATTTTTACACGTGCCCCTTTACCTTTCTAATAAATTAATGTTCTTTTTCATACTTATAAGTGTCCTTTCCCCTTCTCGTAATTACCCCCGACCCTTTCATCTCTGATAAGTGCACCGTTTATTTTAGCATGTGCCTCTTTTTCTTTATATTAAGAGCGGCTCGTCCCCCTTCTCATAAAATCCCCCTTTCAACTCCAATAAATGCCCCCATTAAAATCTGATCGGTGCTCATTTTATTTTAACTATTTCTCATTTTCCTTTACTATAAGTGCCCCTTTTTTATTTTCATAAGTGCCCCTTTTTATATCTGGTCAGTGCTCCTTTTTACCTCTGAAAATTTCCCTTTTATCAATGATACGTGTCCCTTTTCCTTTCTAATAAGGGACCTAAGTATCACCTTTTCATAAATGCCCGTTTCACCTCTTATAAATGCCCCTATCAAAATCTGATGGGTACCCCTTTTCCGTCGACAAATCCATTCCCATTCCCATTCTCATTCTCATAAGTGCCCTTTTTCATCCCTGGTGAGTGCCTCTTTTTGTAGGTGTAAGAAGTGCTCCATTTTCACCTCTGATAATTACACTTTGTACTCGTGCTCATGTTCCTTTTCTTTTTTAATAAGACTCCTTTTTTCCTCTCATCGTTGAGCGTGCCCCTAATTTCAAGCGACTAAGAGCTATTTCCCCTTAAAAAAAACAGATGATAAAAGTCATTTCAGTCTTCCGTTATGAGAATGTGCTTATCAGGATTGGGTTTTTTTCCTCTTTATAAGATGTAATTTTTCGCAATGCGATCTCACAATTTGTTTTCCACGCTCTCAAATGAATTTTCAAACCATCACACCGAATAGACCAGTTCACGGTTAGCACATATACTGCAATGACCCCCGAATATCCACAGATCTTAAAAACATGAAGAGGTCCCACTTTTTACATTTCGAAATACTCACTCCTACAGCGATGGAGGTGCTATATAAATAGCCTTTGTTTCCCCTTTTCAAAGAATACTTCCACCTGTGTATCATGGATGGCACTGAATGTGCATGAATAAATAATGTTACATAGCTTTCATGAGCACGTATTCAGTATTTCGTCTCCGTGTATTTCAAAATTTGTTCTGCAATGACCTTTATCTGCTCATGCTCAGACTGCAACCGTGAACTGGCTTATTGCAAAGTATAATGCTTAAGCAATTTATTGTATGGCGTATAAAGAAAAACAAATATTGAAATCCTCCCCGATAATGTTATCACTATGTAGGGGTATATACTAATGTCTAAACAATTATTTTCGCTTTAAGATTTCCCATTGAAGGTTTTTTTTTCTAAAGTGTCCTTTTTTGTTGATGCCCCATTTCTCCTCTTTGTAAGTCGCTTCGCCGCCGCTCTTATTTTTGCATTCCCGATCTCTCTCCAATCAATCGCATCAATAAAATAAAATAATAAAAACGGTTCTTATAAAGCGCTTATACCACCGAACTCTCTAAGCTAAGCGCATCTTATTTTGATTAAAGTCCACTTTAAAAGGTATAATACAAAGTTTTGGTATGGGGTCATGAATTTGGTTCAATTGAACATAATTATTGGAAGCATATGCGATTTAAAAATATTCAATGATCGTTGTCGCGGTTGAAATCGAGTCTAAAGTGATGAAATTGTGAATAATATACTTTTTATGTTGCATAGATCCCTCTCAAGACTGATATCATATTTTTGCTTTAAAACAACGTTTCTTGACTATATTTCCGTTTGGAAATTATATATCAGAACTACTTATTCTGACATGGAATGGCCATAGGCGCCGTATGAAATATTTGAAATTTACCGAGAGCACCGGTAAATTTTGATTATTCAATTTCTCCAAAGCGAAATTGTTTTAGGTTCTAAACTTTCTATGCTTATAATACATCCACAGGGGCATCCAAATATATCAACATTTTAAAGAATTACTATACTATTCATCCAATTTTCAAAATTTACCAAGCGGACCTCCCCTAATGCTTCCCCCTTCCCCCTAACCATTACGTCTATGCCCTAACATGCATGCGTCCGTGCTCCCGAGGGTCCAAATCGTAATAAAAACAAAGAAAACAGTAATACAAAATAACGGAGCAAAATATTTGATAAAGTAAACAGGTGAAAAGAAACCAATGAAGACATATAATTAGACAGAAATTATGATTCAAGCATGATGTACGTAGAATATAAATTGACATATTACAACAACAACAAAACTAAGAGATAGTATAGTATGGTGGTAAATTTACAGGGATAATTTTTTGGTATACCGTTGCTTTGGTCCAGTGTCCACATGCGTGTGAATGCAATCTGCACAAAAGGTGTGTTGTTTAACTTGAGAGCAAACGCGTTGCTGTTACTGAATTATTTATTATAAAAATGAATATATAATATATTTAATTTATATTTACTATATGGGCAAGTACTGATGTGAGATTGCGATGTAACACACCACATTATTTTTCTTCTTGTTAACAGGCTTATTACTAAGTCATGTGTAATTTGTGTATACTTGTCGAGCATGGTGCAGTTAAAACTATTAGTTTGTTATGTAATGGTGCAGGTTTTGGTTACTAAAATTCAGTTTGACCAAAACTATACTTTCTATACCAAAACTCGACTATCCCTTTAAGCCGTGAACTTCTATCGTTAATAATTAAAACCTATATATAATGAAACATAACCCTAATGCTAACTCTAACCCTAAACACCTCAATCATTATCCTTTACACATAATCCTAACCTAACCCCAACCCTAATTCTAAACCACCATTTGTAATAGTATAAAGATATGTTACGAATCAACATTTACAATTTCACTATAAATTATATTCCCACATTTGCTCTCACTTTATAATATCAATATCTTATTAGCATGTATTTTGTTGTACTCCTCTTCTCCTCCTTCTGAATGGTGATTGTTTGAGCATTTCATATATAGGCATGTTAGAAATTCTCTGACTTTATGCAATATAATGGAATAAGGATAGTAAGACGATCAACCAATTTGACTACTAAAATAATTATAAACATTTCATTTTAAAAAATTCTTATACTTATCATAACAATGTTGATGCAATGTTTTTTCGCTCTTTTCTCTATTTTATTTATCTTCCCTTTTTGTTCTGTAATCTTGGTTTTATGTAAATTATATACCAGTTATTGTTATTTTGTATATTTTGTGAGGATCATGTTTAACAAGCCATTTATGTGCTGTTCATAATCTTCCCTCTTCATATATCTTATTATATATATGTTTGTATTGAAGATTGTATCATTTTGTTTTTATCTTGCTGTGGAAATAAATAAATGAAATGAAATGAATCTGGATTTTTGAGGATAAGTATGGGAAGATACCTGCACGAAAGCGTAGCCAGGATTTTATTTTAGGGGGGCGGTAGTGAGCACGCAAAGCGTGCGAATCACTTAAAGAGTGGGTGCAGGGAGGGGGAGTTTCCCAAGCTGTGAAAGAAGACGATTCGTTGTACCTTTCTCGACTCATAATCCTTATCTGTATTCAGTTCCCCCTCCCGCGCGAAGCGCGAAAGCTTTGACGTTTCATTAATTTATTAGAGAGAGAAGACGATTCGATGTACCGTTCTCGACTCTTAATCCTTATATGAATTCAGTTTCCTCCCCTCCTTCCGCGCAAAGCGTGGAAACTTTGAAGTTTCATTAAATTATTAGAAAAAGAAGACGACTCGATGTACCGTTCTCGACTCTTAACCCTTAATTTAAACTCAGTTTCCCCCTTTCCGCGCGAAGCGCGGAAGCTTTGACGTTTCTTTAAATCGTTATAGAAAGAAGACGATTCGTTGTACCGTTCTCGACTCCATTCCCCCTTTCTTTCTACGTCCTCTTACTTTTTTTCTTCTCTTTCTCTCTCCTTTTTTTTTTTTTTGGCCGGCGTTTTTTTTTTTTGAGGGGGGGGGGGGGGTGGGGCTACGCGCCTGCATTTTCAGAATTGTGGGTGCCTTAATTTTAAATTAAAAACAAACACAAAATACTTGTTCATTTTGCTTTTGTTTTGTTTTACATGTATTATGTATTGGACTATTTTACTTATTATTAAGTTGTTTATTGTTTGAAATTAAATCTTAATTGTTTAATGTAAAACAGGCCTCTCTTGTTAAGCGGTTTTTATAAACTGAAGAGACTACCCTGTATAAAGAACACAGACAAAATAAATATTAATCAATCAATCAATCAATCAATAATCAAAAAGAAAGGAAAGTCAGTACCGTGATTGACTACCTTCGGTTTATACCGATGTTCCATCTCCTCATGCTCTAGAATGTTGCTAGAATAGTGATATTTTGCTTACCTAAATGATTTCAATTTTCATATCGGTGGGGCTACGTCTACCTCAAATTTTGCGGTAAAGCTGCTGGAAGTAAGTCACGCGACATTCATTCAACATTTTTAAAAGTATATCAAAATTACTGTACATGTTTCTATTTATATTTCGTTATTTGTTCACATTACTATTGGGACGTCGTAGTCTATAATAAAGAAAAGCTGTAATGATAAGAACCCTATCATGTACAGAGCCCCACCCCGCTCTGTACCGTGATGGTCAACCTTCGGTTAATACCGATTATTCCATCTCCGAATGCTTAGAAGTTTTCCAAAACCAGCCAATTTTTGTAAGGAAAATGTGAGCAATTGATTTTAAATCCTATGAATTGTTTTCTTGTTCAAGTCTTAGGTCTAAGACAAATGTTTTTTTGTTTTTTTAATGATTTAATTCTATTCGATTTCAAATGATTTCATTTCATTTGAATTAATTTTGCATTAATGATTTCGGTATAATTTATACAAAGTATGTCCGTTTATCCCATTCATGGGATTGTCTCTTCTTTTCAAATCAAACGATAATGTGTTTAGATTTCACATTGGGGCAGCCTACTTTTTGTTAAATGGAAAAGAAAAACAAACACAAGTATTTCCAAGTTTGGCATAACTCTTTGTGTCCGAAATTGTTTCGTTTTGTTTTGTGCTATATCGTAACATTATTGCAAATTCAATAACATATTACCAAATCTTGCTAAAGCTCGACAGTGTATTTTGTTCGGTTCATACGATTTAAATTTCATCCTGAAAAGTTTTTTATGAATTTATTTCTTTTAACTGACGTCCATCGGTCAAGACATAGTAATGCCAGAATTCCTGTTTAGAGCTATCATAAAAAATTAATATACATATACAAAAGATGAAGAATAGAATGGATATTTACAATACTTACCTAACACTGTATTTCGAAAAGATATCAAACATTTCGTTCTAGTGACCCCCCCCCCCCCCAGATTGACTATTTACATTGCATGAATTAAAAAAAATACCAAACAAGCGCATATAATTATGGCCTGTAATAACCGCAAATACCAATTTACTGCATTATGATTTTGCATATATTATTTGCGATTTCCATATTAGTTGTGCTTTTCTTAATTGCAGAACTTTACAAATCGCAAAATGTCCACTGCTGTAAAGTCTTGACAAATTATTGCTTTATCATTGTCGTTCTTTTTGGTGATACTTACCTATCTACAAAAAAAAAGAGTTATCCAATAAAAGTCATTTGGATGTCATTTATTTTCACTTAAAAGTGTTTGCAATAATATGTTGTGGGGTTAATTCGACTTATACCCAACGGCTTTTGAATGCAGGAAAAACGCATGGCGATTTGTAAATTTCTGAAATTGAAAAATGTAACAAAGAAAGAGAAATTGAAATTGAATTGAAATTGAATTGAATTAACAAATGAATATAATTTGATATTTTATCGAATACAGTGTTTGTCTACATCATTCTCTCCAGCTCGGCTACGACTTCGTCGATGCTAGGTCGGCAGAGTTGAGAGCTCTGTCGACAGATGTTGCCGATGGCGGTAAGATCGGCGTTGGTCGTAGCACCTCCCATTAAGGTGAGAAGTCGGCCGAGCTGGAATACGTCACTCGAGACCGAGGTCAGCACGTCATCGAGGGCGCATTCGGGATCGATGTGGACGTACACCTCCTGTAAAAAATAAGAGGGACAAAATGACGATTGAAATTCTTTTAAATAAAAGGGGATTTGTTTATATTTTGAATTACCTGTACATCAACCTATTGCACACCGAAAACATCACAAGCTATACTGAAGTATAAACAATACCAACTTGAATAGAATAATACGACATAATTATGTGGGTAGATAGCCAAGAAAGAGAAGCGTGCCGGGCCCAATTCTGAATATTTTTGAGATCCTGTGGGTACATTGTCTATGATGTCAACAAAAATATGAAAAACAATAATTAGCCAAATAATCCTGTTTGTAATGTCGATCTATTTGTTCTGCCCCTTCCTCTATTTTTTACACACAACGATTTACCAAATTTCATAGAAATCACATTACACGAAGAAGAAAAAAGAAGATAATAAACAATATACCTTTCTACGGTACTTCTCCTTGTCTTCATCGGAAAAGCGGTAGAAGTAAGGTCTATCGCAAGGACACGCGAGCCCAAAGTCAACGATAACTGCTTGCCATCGGCCAGTTGGTGTCTTCCGGAGCAAGCAGTTATCTTCTTTAAGGTCGTTCATGAGAAAGCCTTTCTCATGGATGCAACCGAGGGACTTGGCGATGTCGAGAGCCAGAGCAAGCCTGTTTAAAAGAAAGAAGGACAGTAATTGTTTTTTAAAAAATGCTGGTTGATGCATTTAATCAGCGTTATTTTATACAAACTGTCTACTGTGCTTAGGTGCAACGACATCAATCATCTTCATGGTTTACTTTATCTGGGTCGAAAGTGGCAAATGGAGATAAATGTTTTTCCACAGACTGCTATCCTATTCACTAGGCCTCTATCAAAATAATGTAGCATTCTAAAAAGACTTTTGATCGTTCAAAGACTAAAAGATTTAAAGAGAAACTCATCTGTACTCACCAGTCATGCTGGCTTAGCGCTAGCTCTCGCATGCCACGGCTCAGTGTCCAGGACTCTCCTGTCATCGTATCCCCGATGAAATCCATCGCAAGACCAATCTTACCTGTGCTGATCTCCAAGCATCCAAGGAAAGTGGGAAAGCAATCCTCCCTGCCGAGAACGTCAAGGATGAAAGCTTCCGACTGGATGGCGGTCACCTGTCAGGTTGTACGAGAACAAAGAAACTTAAGTATAGATAAAAATTCATGACCATTGTCAGTATTGTTGTTTTTATGTTTTCATCATCATTATCATTCTTCCCTCTCTTTAGTCATCGTCTGTCGCTACAATGCTCAGTCATAAAGGGGCGGCAACCAAATTATTGTGTTAATTTAGTTAGTTTAAACTAACCTTCCTTGTCATTGCTTTGATTTCGTCAGGTAGTTCGAAGGTTTTCAGCGCGATCGGATGGTCGGTTGCACGATGACGGTAGAGATGTACCGCCCCGTTGGCCCCGCTGCCCAAGAAGACGTCGCCACCGCCCTTGTGAAACGACATCAGATCAGACATCCCCCAAACGTAGGAGGAGGCTGATGGGCCTTGGGCTGGAGCAGCTGCTCTGCTCGAAGGTGAAGTGGTTCTACCATCAACAGCACTCACTTTTGGAGATCTGGTTAGAGAAGAAAGGTATCAAAGTAATACAAACAAACAAACAAATAAACAAACAAACAAACAAACAAACAAAACAAAAACCTCCTCCTATTTTTGCATTTGCCCACTTAAATGAAAAGGTAATCAAATGTTATCATTTGTTTTAGAAATTTCCAAACAAAATATTTTTTTAAATGTTGTTGCCTTACCGTGAAGCTGTGTGTGGAGTAAGTTGGAGAACCACAGGGGCCTGAGCGGGCAGAGGAACTGTTAGAGGGGTACCAGGGCCACTAGCCCAAGGGCCGGGGCTAGGTGGTCTAATGAATAAATGGAAAAAACAGAAGAATTCGTTCATGTTTATCCTTTTATTTTACAAGATCGTACTTTCTGACCAGACTATAACTTTTTGTTTGTATTTATCTATGTATTTGCTCGTTATTTTGTTTATGTTGTTTATTGAAATTAATTAATAATTGATTTTTTTTTCTCTTCAATTCATTCAATCATTGATTTATCAATTCATTAATTCATCTATTTATCCGAATTTGTATACTATTATATTCATTTGTTTGTTTGTTTGTTTGTATATTTTTTGTTATCACTTATTTGTTTTGACAGGGTAGCCCTTTCAGCTGAAATTACTGTATAACTGGATAACAGTCATATCCCAATGTAGATTGGTTTGCTATTCTTACATGAGGGGTAATGGGGTGGTGTCGATGGGGGCTGTGCTAGGAGTAGATGGGTGGGTGGGTGCTACTCCATTGTCTAATGGTGCTGTAGATGGTGTTTGGGAATTATCTCCAGAACACCTAAAAGACAACATAAACACCGACATAAAATTTCCCATCATGATATTGGCCTCTTGTGAGAGTGTTTGTATATTTCTATATTGATTACATGGCATAATACTCTTGTAAACAAAAAGTTGGGAATATTTTATCCTATATTTCAATTACACCACTTTGAATTAATTAATTAATTAATCAATCATTTTTTCACTTTTATTGTGCTAATGTATTTTTGTCGATAATACTTACCAAGAGACACGAGAAGTCAGGCTGCTGTCGGCAGGAGAAAGGACCGTTGGCTGCCATGTCAGATCCTGAAGAAAAAAGAAAGAAAAACAAATCAAACAGTGTTCCTCATGGACATCCAAGTTATATAACAATGAACAATTATTATAACAACATGAAATTGTGTTATTAAAATTTGATGGCTGTAAATGCTCGATATGTGTGTTTTTATGATGACATTGTTTCATATTCGTTTCATATTAGGCCTATAATACTTCATACTTATTTCATAACAATCTGTATAACAGATACTTTATATATATCATATTTGTTTGTATTATTTTTGCATACTTCTTTTTCTCTCGATTTTTTCTAACAAGAGAGCCCTATCAGAATTTTCAAAAATAGAAGTAAAACATAAATGGTTTACTTGGAGATTCTTCAAAGCAATATCTTTCTGCTTTCTGGTCTCAGCCAGCTCTAGCTCCAAGACCTGGTCCTTCATGGCCTGGTCCAGGTACCTCTCCTCAAATGCCTTAGCCCTTCTCTCTGCAGACACTCTCCTCCTCTCTGATTCTTTCACCATAGAGCTGATCTTAGTGAGGAGGGCTGTGCTATCTCCATCAGCCCTAACTCCAAGCTGAGTTGCCAGGCTCTATCATCCAAAACAAAGCAAGAAGATTTAAAAAAAAAAAAAAAAAAATTCATTTTGAATTTTGGGTTTCTTATTTCGATCTCTGATATTTTGTATAAATATTATATAATACTTGTTTGTGTATAAAAGCATCAGACATACGACTCTAGTTTGACCTAATATGGTTTACAACTTTAAATAAACTCATTCTTATCTTAACTTGTTAAAAATTAATCAATTTTTAATTTATACCGCCCTAGAGTGGTTACAATTTGGCCCTTTGACACATTAAGTGTCCACAAATATCATAGTCATTAATATTGATATGAATTATATCTCATTTTATATTATTGTCACCATTAATATTACCAACATATTATGCGATATTCGTTTCACCATTGCCATAATGAAATTGTTGAGTTCATACTATCGATGATATTATTTCTAACGCAAAAATGAGAAATCCGAATTGATTGATTTCAACTATTATTAATTACTAGTTGAGTATTCGATAAAGACTCACAGCAATGCCTTGCTGAAGTTGTTCTTTCTCCAAGTTGTTCTGGAGGTACTTCAGAAGGAGCTTGCCCGACATAGCTGGCGTGGGTGAGATGGTAGACGGCAGAGAGAAGCTGGGGTCTTGGAAGGACCTACATAGCTCCTGTTTATATTAAGTTTGAGGCAAAAATGGGAACTTTTTTTTTTGTATCGGTGAACTGATGTCCATAACATTAGGCCACCTACAAAATTTCAGTGACTATGCATGATAAACGCAAAGTGTACTTTCTAAATGTGTTTTATATTTTCTTTTTCGTATTTTCTTCCAAAGAACTGTTTTTTTCTTCTTCATTTTTGTTAACATTTCTGCCTATATATTTTACGTTGGTTATCATTGTTGTTGATCGTTTGAAGTTTTTGTCGTATCAATCTGTATCTAGACCTATATTTCATTTTTCTTATTAGTTTATTTATTTAATTTCATGTTTTATTTTCTTGCTTACATCCTGGGGGGTAACCATCGGTGGTTTGATGGCTTCATGATAAGCTGACCCGATACAGGGTAAAGGTCTTCCAAGTATATAGGGGTGTGGGGAGCGGATTCGTCCGACGCAAAACATTTCCAGTGATATTATTTAGAAACTGTGATCTAAACGAAGGGGAGGGGGGGGGGGGGCGAAGGAGAAAAGGAGACGAAGTTGAAATGCATAAATAGCACATGAAAAGAAAAGGGGAGATACCGGTAATGTCATCACGTAAGCGGGTTTGGCAGACATCATGATGAAGATCATCGTTAACATGCGTGTTTATGATACGGGAATGGATGTGAACAACAACAAAAGTCAACGAAAAGTTCTTTTTGCTTCGATAAAATATAGAATATTGTTCCGTTTTTCTTCAAATTTGCTCTAAATAATCATAAATGTGTAAGAATTAGGTACTTACGTGGCGGATGGAAATAAGATCTTTTAAAAGAGTGACAAAATTGGCAAAAACTGTCAAAAATGTGGCAGAAAGTTCTCGAGATCGCAAAAGTGCAAGAGAATGTGATTTGTTTACATTTTTGTTACCAGGGCGCTAGGTAGGGCGTAAATACTTGCAACGCGCAGCGCATACATAAAGCGCATCATTATGCTTCCAGTTTAGTGGCCAGTATTGGCGTTAAACACCCTAACCACGCCCTGCCACGCCCTGTGGTAAGCGTAATGCGCAGAGGCCAGTGCCTTGTGATGATACTGTCATTCAAGTTGTCAATGTCAATGTAATGACGTCATCAGAGTTTCACATAACTGACTAATCGTGGAGCATGAACCTTGCTTTCTTTCAAAAATTATTGTTTGGTTACCAGTAAAAAAACATTTCGTTCCACTTTTACATTAAAATTTAATGATAAATTTGTTTTTTTTGTTAATACAAAAAGGGGATGAAACTAAGCAAAAAAGCATTGCTTATTTATCATTTTAAAAATTGAAATAAAGAAAATATCCCTTAACTAACCAATCAGGAAATGCCTACTATTTATGACGAGCGATAAAGCAAACTTTTTAACCAATCAGAAGTGATACTTTTCGGGTGGAGTGAGGGGTCTGGAATAGACCTACGCGGATTAGATTGATTTTGGATTCTACTTCTACGGTAATACTCATCAACGCCTGTTCAGCATCTAGATTATAGAATATCAAGCGCGTAGCCAGGATTTTTTTGTTCTTCTCTTTCTCTCTCTTTTTTTTTGGCCGGCGTTTTTTTTTTTTTTTTTTTTGGGGGGGGCGACCGCCCCCATCGCCCCCCCCGGCTACGCACCTGCTTGCACGTGTTTTATTTGTGTCAATCTTTTCCCATCAAGTGTAGGCTAGAGCTAAAAGCTGGACATATCTTTCTTTATATACATTTGTTGGATACTAAACCATAGATATCATGCTTATTAATAATAATGATAAACAGTTAAAATAGCATCAAAGGCCTTCAAATCAAAAGATAATGGACATTTTAATTAAACGCATATAGGTACATCGTAATAATCATCAAAGAATACCCTCACGATGAATTTCTCCAATTGGCTTTTCAAAGGCTTTTTTTGGCATTACAAAAAGGCAGGTTATTATAATGAAAACTATAACATCAATACAGTTATTATAATCACTAATAACATGTTTCATGACTAAGGTGTTTGTCCTCCAAAGAGAAGGAGGAGGACAAAGTGTGGAGAAAACGAGTTGGGAAGAAAATGAAATAGAGATGTAGAGAGAGAGAAAGAGAGAGAGAGAGAGAGAGAGAGAGAGAGAGAGAGAGAGAGAGAGAGAGAGAGAGAGAGAGAAAGGGGGGGGGGGGGGGGTTGACGAGAAAAGTGAGACATACGGCACATGCACAAAGAAAGAAAGAGATAGCATGAATAATACATCTTGTAATGTATTCCCCGCAGATGGCGGTCTTTAGGGTTCGGGTCATGGCTCTGTTTTGGGAGGAGTCTATGCACACATTTTTGGAACAGCTCATTCATGACTGGCATGCACTAAAATTTAAAATGATTTGATTCATTTTATTCTTGTGCGACATGTATCAAGTATTTACAATTAAGGAGATTTTAAACCGAGAAAAAAAAAACTCGAGAGAATAACATATGATGGTCGACCCATATATAACAATTTTAAGATTTTGTCATATTCTGAAACAACATACATATTTTTTCCATATTCCATTTTCAAAAATCAGCATAAACAAATTAAGAGAAAGCCTTAAAATTAGCGGTTTTGTTAATTAGAGCAAACTTTTCATGTGTGACCTTGAACAAAGAATCTAAGACAATTTATTTATTTTTATGTCAATTAAGTTAATTACTTTTGTTGTTCATTGTACAAATACAAACATTTTAATGAAAATATTAATTGTTGAAAGTATGAGAGAAATTCATAATAAAACAATTCAATTTAACTTTGAAAAAACATTTATCGCTTATATTGTATTTTTATAACTTGTATTGTGTATCAGAAAAATTGGAAAATGTGAGCTTATGTTTCTTTTTGTTTGTCTAGGGATCAGTTTTTTGATTGATCATCCGAATTCCAAATAGGATAACTCAAGAGTGGGATGTCTGATTCTGTTAAAACCTTGCATGTTTATTGATTAAATGTGTTTCTAGGAGGTGATCTATTTAGAATTCCACTGAATGTTTTAATTTTATTGTAATAATGTCATGAATAGATGATTTTTGTTGATAGTTCACGCCCTAGAGATGTATTAAAGGGACTTGGTAACATTGTAAAGATGAGAGAAAATGGTACTAAGGTAGTGAATTTAAGATGTAGTTATAAGATCCTGGTATACTCTACATGGGTTTTGGTGTTTTTTTTTTGATAATCAATTTTTTTTCTCTTATTTTTTCCATTTTATCTATTATGCATTTGTTGTTACATTTAATTTGGGGGATATTTTTAAGGGAGTAAGGTAAAGAAAGAGAGAGAGAGAGAGAGAGAGAGAGAGAGAGAGAGCGAGAGACTGGAATGGAATGGGTACATAATAGCAATTCTCAGTCAAAATTAAAGTGGATCCCTAAATTTCAAAATTGATGATAAGGATTTGGCTTACACAATCGAAAGTAAACACAGCCTCTTGAAATTTCATTTTGGAATCTTAGCTTGCTTTTTCAAGAAATGTATACAATTTAATTGATGGTGCTAATACCTGTTTGCGATTATTAAATAGGCCAATCTCATTTATGACATTGTATCTAAACCTACAGTTTTTAAAATATTTTTTTTATACACTTTGAGATCTTTTTAAAAAAAACCTAAAAATCTAGGTTTTTCTGTCCGGACAAAAGACCCAACCCTAATAAAATGGCGAACTGCAATCAATAAAGACAGAATGAGACTGTATACAGTCTAATTCTGTAGGCTCACACTATCAATTATTCAAACCAGAAAGTCCCTCTCTTTTCACCCTTTCCCCGTTCTTTCTTCTTTCTCACTTTTATCAAATTTCTACTACAGTTTTCATTCGTACCCGCTTCATTTTTCCTCACCTGTCAAAATCGTAGATGAAGGCAGACGACAAAATATGTATTCACCTGTGTCTGTGTGTATATTTGTATCCACTCTGTGTACACAAAAACATTTGATATCGATATCTTTCACGTTATCGTTCATCCACTCATCAACCTGTGCATCCAGGCAGTCAGCGGTGCGTGACATCATCTATTCTCATCACCAAGATTTTATTTGCTAGAGCACATCTGAGGATTTCATAGACCATCCCTGCAGACCAAGTATTCACCTTTACAGTTGAATCACCGAGAAAAGACACATTTAAAGGAGCTGATCTAATGTTAGCTAGCCAAAGTGTTTCCCTCGCACTCTGTACTTCACGACGCATGACGGAAGAGATTCGCCCCGCAAGCTCCCCGCACGGAAGCGGGTCGTTGGTGGATGGCTCAGGCGATTCGCCACCAGCGATGTTGGTAAGAACGCTCATTATTCATGTTGATTTATTCATTTTATTTGGGTGCTTATATAATTTATAGTATTCCATGGTGGGAGGGTCTCAGTGGGTATGGATTTAGATTATTCTTAGTAATATGCTGAAAATGCTGATGTTGGATAGACCAGGTCAGCATCTCATTCTCAATTTACTTTACACAGAAGATGCCTAAAATTGTGGACCATAATCTTCTAAAAGATATTCCCATGATAAATAACTATTCTTGTTGATATGCCCCCACATAAAATAAATAAGAAAGCAGATTGGATGATATTCAGCAATCAAAATGAGTTGGGGGTATGTGGGGTGGTGGTGTAGGTGTAGGGGGGCGGGCAGATGTAGGCCTATATATGCACACCTGTATATATATATAGGGTTCAGTGTTGGTATTGAGCTAAAGTCTGAGAGGTGTCAGGAATCAGGATATTTTGTGTTGAATACATGTTAAAACAGTATCATGGAAAAGGGGAAATCATGTATTAATTGCAACAATTGAAGTATTGTATATTTTGGATTCATTGGGAAGAATAAAGAAAGATAAAGATACAAAATTATAGATATCGATGTAATATACAGATAGGCCCTATATATGTCTTATTGTAATAACTGGTGTGATGGAGGAGGTCAGAACATAAAATATCGGGGGGGGGGGGGGGGACTAAAAAGAAGTAAAATGGAAAGTAGAATTGAATGAGTAAGAGAGAGTGAGGGAGTGGAGACAGAGAGAAAGAGAGAGTGGCAGGTATGGAGAGGGGTGGGGGTGATAGGGAATTAGGAACAGATTGATAGAGGGGGAAAACAGGTGAAAGTGGATTGTGAAGATGGATAGATAGAAAGAAACAATGCAAGAAAGAATGAACACAGAATCATTTAGTATGGCCATATTCACAGAAAGGGTTTGACATCTAGGTACATGTAGTATTACCTTTTTTTTTTAAAAGTGTGTTCACACAGTTTTTATAATGTGACTTTGTGAAACAGTGTGGTTGGAGAGAATAACAGTATAGTTTTTATAATCCTGCAATACGTTTTGAGCACTTTTGTTGTCATATCAAGATATGAACAGATTGTGTTCACACTGCCACATACACCTGTAGAGTGATGATTACAGCATGACTGTAGAGGGAAAAAAGGGTGTATTATACAAAATAGTGTGAACACACTGTGTTTGCACAGTTTGGCACAATGTGACATCTACATTGTATGACCATATAGAGAATTGGGTGTGTTCAGGAGTATAGACACATTGTTCACACTAGGACAAACTATTGCCATAGAGATAATATAGTTCATAAACATAGTATGTACATACCCACTGTGCCAGTCTTTCACATTAGTGACAAATTATGAATACAATGTCTGTAACACAGTTTCAATACCAGTACACTCTCCACACTGTGTAATGTCCATAGACACTTACGAACACACTTATGAACACACTGTGGTTACTGTGTATTTCACAGTTCGAAAATAAAACTAAGACCAAAGAGAGGATACAGTGTATATAATAAAGTATGAACACATCATGTTCACTTTTTGTACCACAGTGTAAACATGATGTGTCCACACTGTGATACAGTGTGACTCACCATCACCATTGACAAGGTAATGTGTACAAAACACAGTATAAACACAGTGCAAAAAATGACTATGAACACACTGTGATTATTGTGTAATTCACAGTTTGAAAATAATACCAAAGAGGATACGGTGTATAAAATAAAGTATGAACACCATGTTCATTTTTTGTGCCACAGTGTAAACATGATGTGTCCACACTGTGATACAGTGTGACTCACCTTCACCATTGACAAAGTACTGTGTATAAAGCACAGTATGAACACAGTGCATTAAAATGACCACATAAAGAATGTGGTGTATCAAACACAGTGAGCACATTTTGTTATACACAACTTTCCAACTTTGATTCACTCTATCTTTGTGTGAGTGAATTGGCAAGAGGCCAGAAATAGTGGAATACAGAGAGGGGATGAAGGATGGAGATATGAGATGGAAAAAATGTGAAATATAAATAGAGAGGGGAGGGAGAGACAGAGAGAAAGTCAAGGGGGAGCAATGAACAGAAAGATAGAGTAGTAGATTTTGAATTTATGCTTTGACGATACTGAAGATCTCTTATGAATCTCGAGAGGGGAAATGACGAAAGTACTGCATTCATCAGTCCTGCTATTTTCAGTGTGGCAAATTGCAAAATCTGTTCAGCTAATCACTGATGCATTAGTAATGCTTTGTTATCCAAATCTGATGATCCATTCGATGCATGCTCTTTTCTTAAGAATCCACCTGACTGTTGAATAAACAATGACTTTCTTGCAATTGGGAAATGCATGTTGTAATTAATAATTAACCCTCTCAATCCAATAACCTGCCTCTGGATGTATACCTAATCTTCAAGATCTCATCATATATATATTTTCAGAGTTCGCCAGCTGATGAGGAAAACGGTGAGCTCCTCCAGTCTTCCAGCTTCGGTGGAGAAGGATCCAGCAAACACAGTACCCTGAGTAACAAGGACAATGTGTCCACCCATCATGTTCAACTAGGCCGGCCTCAGGCACATCCCTACCCCCACCCAGGCTCCCCACTCTCAGACGAGGAAAGCCCCTTGTTGGAGGCAAAGCGCTCTACCACCTCTAGTCGAGCAGGCAGTCGTGCTGGTAGCTCATCGGCTAAAGGCACCTTGGCTTCTCAGAAGGGAAGAGTACACAGGCGCTCCCTGTCCATGATTGTGCAGCCAGGCAGTGTCAGAAGGCATCTCAATATTGTAGAGAATGAGTATGATGTAGAGACAGCAATGAGTGTTCCAGCCACCCCAGTTCCTCAGGTGAGTTGATTATGGCAAGAATCACTGAAAAGAAGTAAAATTAAGAGAGTTGTGAAATGTAGAAGTATTTTAATATTTTACACTTTACGCCCCTGCGAGTGTAAACTAAAATGTTAATCTTGCACAGAGAGGAAAGTAATTAGGGAACCGAAGTACAAAAAAACACACGGTTTAAATACAGTTGTTAACTCATATATATTTGCAGTTCCCATTTTACTTTAAGTGCATAGTATTTGTAATGTTGATGCAGAGCAAGCTTTAGAGATGACTTATTAGTTGATGTTGTTTTTGTTGATGAAATATAAGAAAAAATAGTGCTTTTTCATATTTAGGTATATTATTTTTTCTACTATTCTACAAATATTCATTTAGTTGACAAAAATAAATGAAAAGAATGAGAGAGAGAGAGAGAGAGAGAGAGAGAGAGAGAGAGAGGGGGAAAATGCAATTTCATCTCTTAGCTTTTATTGTAAATATATATTTTAGTTTACCAATACATGTGAAGTACAAGCTTGTATATATATAACAAGTGGCTTTGCTCACATGGCACAGAATTTCTCTCAGAACTGATCCTTTCTACAATCAAATACCATAGCAATCATACAAGTGATACTACCAATCCACTCATCCCCCTTCCATAAGTCTTCCATGCCTCAATAAATTCTTCCCATTATTTATGATCAGCAAACCAGCCTATGCACTCCTGAAGCCGGCACATGTATGACTCATTTTCATTAGATATGAATATTAACTACCACTGGCCCGGTCGGCTGGGGTAGAGAAAGCCTAATCCCATATGTAGGGGCTGACCGGTAGGCATCTTTAGATAATCCACTGAAGCGGAGACAATCAACTTAGACTGCTCGGATAGTGAGGGGGAGAAGGGAGAGGGGGTATACAGCCATTTTGTTTCAGAGCCTGTAGGTTAATGACTGGTCGGAAAGGTGAATAGACCATGAGATGTAAACAGTTTTAATCGGGTTTACACCATATAAATTGAATTCTGACACAGTTGGTGTGTGCTGTAATTAACAGCGGATGCAATTCTCAATCTAATTAATGTGATTGTAGTACTGATGATGCCCTGTGTCTTCATTTTAATTACGAGCTTGAATGCCGCAATCATCTGTATTGTATGTGTAGCTGGAGAGTAGTCATTTATATTGCATGTTAATTACAGATATAGATTGTTTGTTGTATTCTACATAACAGGAATTTGAAACAGAGAATTTTCCGTCAGAGCACATTCTATGGAGGTTAATGTGTAGCATAAAGCCATTTCCTACTTTCATAACATAGACCTCCCCCCCCCCCCCCCCAAAAAAAAAAAAAAAGAAAGAAAGAAAGATGATAGAGAAAAATAAAACAACTAGGGCATACATCTTGGATCAAGAAAAAATGCCCATTTTCTACTTTCACATCATAGACCCCCTCCCTCCCCCTCCCCCAAAAAAGGATAGAGAAAAAGAAAAACCAAAAAACTGGGGCATAGATTTTGGATCAGGAAAAAATGCACAGTTTAGGCACTTTTATAGTTTTTAGACTATTTTATAGCATGTTCAGTATAAAATGAAGATTCCTTGCTAATACCTGAAAAGAGACAATTATCCCTATATTCCCTGAGCAAATTTGATATATTTATTCTATAATTATCTTACCCAAACCCCAGCATTTATTGATGACAGGAAAATCCAATTTTCAGTGAAGTGTATATTGGTTTATCAAGATTATGTTGACTTAATCCTCAAATCCAGTTCAAATTGGAATGTAGCCAATTCTCAAAGTGAATAACGTGAAATTAAAAAAAATGAAAAAATGTGCACATCTCAGAGAACCTCTTTGTGACTGCACTTTTGCAGTAATTCAAAATTGATTAAGTACCCCCTGCAGTGATCACTGATTACTTTGTACGGGTAATTATTTTGTTCTGATGATGATTATTTGCAATCTACTGTAGATGTAAAACTACTGTTTTTAGCAACATACGTATACATGTAGGTTTGAAGTTGTTTCATAAAGATCAGTGTTCAGAAAGAAAGATGCTGTTAGCAGTAGTACATTTGAGATGTTTCATGTTATTCTGAAAAAAATTTGGGAGGGGGGGGGTTGAAAATATCCATAAGGTGTATGTTGTTTTGTTGAAATTTTCATGGGGGAGGTGGGGAAGGAGGATTTGGGTGTACACATGTCAAGAAGACTAGTTCTAAGAACAAGTAGAAACCATCCAACAGCGCTCTTCCCTTTTCCTCAGCTTTATTAATGAAGCATACATGTCTAGATCACATCTTTAAAATGGGTTTGCAGTGTGCACCCGACCTACACTCAGTGTATGTTTGGTTTTCGTTATTACGTACGCCATGCCTAAAATGATCCAAGTAAGGTCTTTGATGGAACTTTAATCCATCCCTTGTGGTCTGGGAAGAAGATTGCTCTCCACCTGCTCCTCTGCTTCTTGACGTACAGCTCTCATCTCTGTATACCCTCATCAGTATGCTGTCAAAAATGGAAGACAAAAAGATGAATATTTCATTGAATCCATCGCATGAACACCCTGGATACTGGTAATTGAAACAACAGCTTGTTGAAGAAGACCCTTGTGGTGTAATGCCATCTACCAGAGATGTAAACCTATATGTAGTCCCACTGTACAGAAACAGTGTAAGCTGAACCGTATATAGTATTGCATTTATTAGCTCGCTCATCTTCATAAGCGAAGAAACATGGTGAATAATTGGTGTACCATGCGGAAGATTGCCTGGTTCCATGATTAAATCCACAAAGTTGGTTGCGGCTCATAAGTCATAGCCGGGCTTTACTGCTGGAGTCCTGGAAATCAAGATAATTTTTTTCTTCTCCAGCTCGAGTCTGACTGTACACTTCAAATTTGCCAACATTTGATAGATTAGTTTTTCCTGACGAATGCCTGTTGTACATGGTGTGCATTAGGGTGACTCATGAATTCTTAATTGAAGATTGTCTTTGTGAATCAAATTTACTGTCATGCCGACTGTTGACCACCACATATCTTTGAATAATTGCTTAAAGTGAATTTGTTATTTGCAAAATGGTATGTTGGCCAGGACCTCAAAGCTTTAATTGACTTGAGGGGGGGGGGGGGGGGGGTAGTGAAAGAGAGAGAGAGAGAGAGAGAGAGAGAGAGAGAGAGAGAGAGAAAATAGAGGGGAGTGATGTGAGCTTTCTGTCATTTGAAAATAATGAGACTAAGAGTATTTGAAAATTTATATTACACATATATGCAAATTTGCTTTGAAATAGAAATATGAAATATTATTACTCTGATATTTTGATTGTGATCATTGTGATACCACAAAGATAAGTTTGGGCCTCATTCCATCTCTTGACATTCAAGATATGAAGCTTCCATATCTGAATTCTGAATATCTAAGAATTCCAAATCCTTTGTCACTTTTTTTTCCCCACACAAAACTCTACCCAGATCAAATTTGTGTATTTCAACTCACAGGTACAGAGCTTCAATTGAATCTAGGCATTGACAATCGTACAGGCCATGAAACAAAGTATGTCAGCAAACAAGCTACTTGATCGACTACTCTGTACCTCGTCGGCAAACACCAAATGTGATTTCATATGGCTGTATATTTATGTAACCTACATGAACAATCTATTCCTAGATGTAAGGAGAGAGGGAGGGCATCTAGGCGGTATCTACTGAGCCACCAAGCTAATATTACTGGTTTCTAGCTCTAAGCTATGCTTGTGGAAACAAGAGAATGAGACAGAGAGAGAGTGAGAAAGAGAAAGAGAGGGGGAGAGAGAGAGAGATGCGGGAGAGAGGTGGGAGGAGAGAGAGAAAGACAGACAGAGAAAGAGAGAGAGAGATATAGGGAGAGACAGAGAGAGACAAAGAGAGAAGGGGGGTGAAAAAAAAAGAGAGAATGTGGTTTCAGTTATGATGGAGATCCATGGAGATAGTAGAGATATGGACTCTGAATGAAAAATAAAAGCTAGTGAAATGAGTGTAAAAACCTAAAGGTATAAACAAAAAAATGATATAAAATCAATGAATTTTGACTTTCCTTTAATTTAGATGGAGATGGAATGCAAAATTTATTTACACAGAGATATAGAGATGGACAGACCAACTTATACAGGAAGATAAGATGTTTCCCATGAATACGACAGACCTACTGGGTTTCTTTTATATTTTCTTCCTTCCATGTCTTCTCCATCCTCTCTTATTTTCCTCTCTCTAAACTATCAATCTGATAAATTCAGTTGGCGGCAAGCTACTGTAGTAAGCCGGCATATAAGGCGAAAACAATGTATGTTGCCTGTGGGCATTTCTGGTCACTCACGATCCAATATAATTGCACTACACACCGCATAATGAGCATAATATTTTGTCACGTGACCTGCAGCGCGTGCACAGTCTCCCATAGGCTTAAATTGTACTTGGATAAGTGGATTCTAGTGTGTACACTCCGCTCTTACTCAAGGAAGAGGGACCATGTTGCTATGGCAATGAAATTAATGAGGTTATTGATTACCTGGCCGAAGACCTATAGTCATCCGAGAAAATAGACATGCAGCTCTACTGTGGATGCTCAATGAGGCATAAAGAGTTATAAATTCATCATCATTTATGCTTGGTTGATCAGAGCAATATGATCTCTATTCTTACAGGCTTAGGGGTAATGATTACGGGATTACAAGCCAAGCCAGGATTTTCAATTTCAGTTAATTTGGCAATTTAGATGCCATTAGTATCTCACCATATCTTTTGGATAGATTTTATAATCATAACAGTAAAATAGTAATTATGATGATCGTAATAATAATAATACTATCAATCCTCTTCATCTGGGCAACTTATTTCTATAAGATGCTGGATTTATATATTAATGATAGTAATGATATTGATAATGACGCTCTTTATCTGGGTAACTTCTTTCTAGAAGAGGTTGGATTTACTACATGATTGCAGTCTGGAATGAAGTTGAGATGATATTTTAAAGGTACTGATGGCTAACATCACAATGAGATATTTCAGGACACACAGTATATTATAATTGGTTTCTTTGTATAAGCCCCTCAAAATACATGTATATTTCTAATCTGCTCTCTAGTAAATACAATGCTTCCCAAAATGACATTGGCAATTCTAAGATTATGTATACTGGATACATGATATTTCCATTGAAGGAACAAATACACCTAACGAGTTGCTTTTCCTTTTGAATCAATAAAGGGTCTGATAAGGCAGACCATCTTGTTTAATCAGATGCGCTGGCAGACACTGGGTCTTCCATTCATAAAAGCAGCCAATTACTCACACCACCTTGGGTGATGAGGGTACCTAGAGCTCAGGCAGGGAAGGGGACAAAAGATGCCTGGCAGGTGATAACTTAGCAGGAGGTGATGACACTCACTCTACTCTACTTCATGTAACATTACCCCCTCCCCATCTTTGCCATCTTAGAAAGAAAATGCTAAATTTAGATACTATTTTTTTATAGATTGCAATTGGACTTTTTGAAATTCTTCCTATGACTGTAAAAGAGAAAAAATGATGTAAATCATAGACGTATTTACTTGATTTTCAATAAGATCAAAACATGTTTCCTACATGTCTATAGGGAAGAGTAGAATGAATGAAGAATGCTGATGAAGGAGATTGAATCAGCTGTAATTGGAGAGAGATATATAATAATTGATTGAATACAAATAATTTGGAAGTAAAGCTGATGAAAAGAAAGTGGTACATGGAGAGAGAGAGAGAGAGAGAGAGAGAGAGAGAGAGAGAGAGAGAGAGAGAGAGAAAGAGAGAGAGGAATGTACATGTGTAAATATAGACAAAGGCTTTAATATTGTGCTGCTTTATTAATATACTTGAAAGAAATGACTGGAGCTGATATCATATTTTTGAAGACTATCTAAATCTAAATTCAGTCTCAAAACCAGGTTTTCTTATTTCCTGACTTATATAAAACATTACTTTAAAAAAAAAATCCTATGGGAAATATGCAGTTGAATGTCCATCATAAATGACAGTCACGAAAATACTGCAACAGATGCTTCGACATCCTTGAAATTCTTGTTCAAACACAAGTGTTTTTTTTATGATGGATGGAATTGGTTAATGGCCTTTGTTATTGACTTTAAAGCAAACTTCATTTAGGATACTCCCCTTTTTTTCTGAAAAGCACATCTTAAATGACATTTTCTTCTTGTCCTCATTCCAGAAAAAAAAATGAAATGTCCATCAAATCGACTGTGAGATGGCATATGTGGTAATGGGTTGAACGGAAATGCATGAATAGGTTTGCAATAATACCTAAGTACACAAAACCTTGAATAGATTTGGTGGTAACTTCACACCAAGCACTCTTCCTGTTCTGTGTAAGACAGGCATGTGTAGATGGAGAATGAGAGTCGGCTCTCCCCTATTATAGTGGATGCTATCTATCTGTACATGGTGTATCTTTAGCTGTGTGGTATAGAGCTCGCTGTTCGTGGTACTGCCCTCCTTTGCCCTGCATTCTAATGAGAGGACAATGTACTTCTCCGTATCAGATGTAACACGATTTGACTCCCCCTCATATAATACCCCTACAGGCCAGCGTGAGCAAACAAACCGCACCAGATCTGACCTGGAGACATTCATTCAATCTTAAGGATTGTATCCTGCTTTATTCTTCTCCCTCCCCCCTCTCTCTCTCTCTTTCTATCTGTCCCTCACTTTCTCTCCATTTCTTCCTTCCTTCTCCTCCCTTCTCTTCCCTTCTTCTCCTTCTCCTCCTCCTCCTCCTCCTCCTCCTTGTCCTTCTCCTTCTCCTCCTCCTTGCCCTTCTTCTCCTCCTCCTTCTCCTTCTTTCACTATGTCTTTCTGCTTGGTTTTGATAAATAGATTCCATTTTTACTAAACTTTCATTGTTGAGTAAAAATATATTCTTGCTATGCAGAAATGGTTTTAGGTCTTCTAACCCAGTCATTTAACTTCTGTTTTCATCCATTATTTTCTTTTAATCTATATTTTTTGTTAGCCCAACTTTATCTTACTCCTATGTGTGAATATAATGCACGTCTCTTCATCTCTTTCTGTCTCTTTCTGTCTCTTTCTGTCTCTTTCTGTCTCTTTCTGTATATTCACTCTCCCTCCCCTCTCCCCCCTCTATCTGTCCTTGTCTCTGTCTCTCCCCCTTCCTCCCTCCATCTCACCCCACCTCACCCCACTCCCTTCCTCCATCTCCCTTCCTCCATCTCTTCTATTACGTCCCCCTATCTCATCTTTTCTTCGGGTAGATTAATTGCCAAAAGACCTTTATATTTCTTCTGCTTGCCACAGGATATGTGCTCCTATTCAATGACTAGTCTTCTAAGATTGCTCTCCATTCTTGTCGTGAGTTTAAAAGATGAACAAGTGATGCTTTAAATAATACATCTAACAATCACTTTATTAGCTATTGGTTTATTGTACCTGGTTGAACAGAATGGTGTTAGATAAGGAATTTCTTGTTGAGAATAGATTGCAAGATCATCAACTATTTAATGAACAAAATTATTTTGAGAAATGGTAATACTAAGTAGTGCAACGTGATTAGAGAGAATGCAAATGAATTTCTGATCTTAAGCACCATTCTTTATTCCTTGCAATAAAATATTTATTATCAATATGATGCATGAATAAATGAACTTGCATGATATAAGAGACTTGCTTTCTAGACTACCAGGTGATATTGAGTGCAGTTCACATGTGAGTCCAATAAAGCTGAATGACTTTCCTTTTGTGAATTAAATGCCCTGATTCTGTTGGGAAATTTGGCTATTTATGCCACCATTGAGATCCTATATCAAGCATGCAATTTAGACTCTAGAGATAGGGAAATGGAGGCATTAGACTCTCTTGGATATATGAAACGGAATGATGAAACCCTTTGCCTGAACTTGGGCTGGCAAATAAACAGTATAGTGTGACTCATGAAAAAAATCCCCCTTTTTCAAAATAATAATAGAATGCTTCATGTAAATCAGTCATAGCACTCATCCTGCTTTTATCAAAAGTTATCTTTAATTAGAAATTAAAAGCCTTATCTTCTTCTGCAGATGACAGGTGATGTGCATGAAGATATTATGATTTTAGGCATTATTTGTGCATTCACCAAATAGACATGATATGTTGTTTAGTCATCGTAAATGTTGTTGAGTAATGCACTATTGAAACAAAAATGGAATACAAAAATTGGGAAGTGCTACTTCTGTCTTTAAATATGAGTTATCTAGATAAACCATTTTCTTGCTCAAGCAATATGCCTTTCATGTTAACAATATATACCAGGTATCTTAAATTTGCAGTAAAATCCTATTTTTGTGCGTTAAAGCACCACTTTCCCTTTAATTAGATTGAATAATAAGTATGCAAGGGAGTTTGATTTAAATTATATGTATGTCAGTAGATTTTTTTTAAATGACATGAAGAAAATCTGTTTACCAATCCACAGTCAGTATCATTTTTTGACAAAGACATCTTATATATTTGTAGCTCATTAACACTACATAATGGTTGTCATTCATTGTCAATTACACTTGTCTTGTTCACACTACTCTTCTAGAAACGAAAACAACCAACAGAAATGAAGTGATAAAACAAAGTCTGTGTCCCCTTAGGCTGTCGGTGTGATTGACTTGATTAAATATAATGCCTGCTCTAAGTTCACATCTTAAGCAGATTTCTAGCTGCTTTGAGGGCAGTGTACTCCTTTAATGTCGGTGCATTTGAAATGAGGCTAACCTTTCCAACTACACCTCATAACTTTTTATGCCAACTGCTCCATTTTCAGCGCAAAGTCAGTTAGGAGATGACTCCAGAAAGGGATGTTTGTAATCATCATTTCTGCGCTAGCGCATTACCCCAGGATAAACATGAAAGCCAGCGCTTCCTTTTTTTTACGACTCTTCCCTCGCACAACTCTGTTCATATTCTCTTGGCTCTTTTTTCTTAGCTGTTGCCAATTTGCATACAAACCCTTTCCTCTAAAGATTTGATATGAGTTTAGTTGCTGTGATGGAAACAGTGTTGTTTTAATATATGGAAGACTGGTTGCTACCTTCACACTCTTATAGAATTACATAGTGCTACTACCTTCATCTTCCATCCTGTCACTATTACTCTTCCGGTTGCCAATTTAGCAAAAGCTGTCGTGCAAGGGATTTGCTTTAACGCTTTCCACTTTAGTGTAAGCGGAGCAAGTATTCTGAAACCCATCCAACTTCATTTAAGACTGCATGAATGATAGATCAACTGGCGGGCTAGCTCATTTTCAAGTGTGAATCCATGATCTGTTTCTCCATTATCGCTTCTCAAGGAGGTAAATTCCTATAACCATAGCAGACATATGACGGACTGAAAGCATTTTATGTCATATCGGGAGTGAGAAGCCACATTTATTGCTTGTTGTCGATCCCATGTACACATGTATCTGACTCTGGCTCCCTGTTTCCTCGCTGATCATGCTTGCTAATTATGCCTTGCATCGAGACGAATCCACTCGACTTCACGAAGCGGTAAGTAGTCTTGGAAATCCCTTTTCTTGTTCAGAACATTCATGAGAAGAGCGGGTCGTTCATTTGTGATTCTAATTAGAGTCACGATGTTAAGCGATAAGGAGAAGAGGAATACATTACCATAGCCATCGACACGGTCTCAGTCACAGTTTCTTGTCCGTTCAGCGTGTATGTGCATGGACAATTGAAAGAGGAGAGGTAGGGGAGTGTTATCTCAACATTAGATTTGTGATCGCCTCTGGCAGCTGAACAAGCGAGTGCAGCTGTGTGATATAAGATAGTATGCGCTTCTTCTGTTTCACTTCATCCCTACATCTTGTTTGTGTGGTAATTGATGTATCTTTTAGACAGAAAAACTACGGTTCTTATAGGCATGTAAGAATAAATAACAAGACATCAATAATGGTATTTACATGTAGGCTCACAATGCAATCCACTTTGTAAATAAATGCTAAATTATTAATAATTTTATTGCAGTAAATGCTTCTTATTGAAAAGGATTTTAATATGATGAAAAATTAAATGTGATGAAACTTGTAGCTTTGTTTAGGAATGTCATAAATTGTCAAGAAGTTTAGTTTTCAGCAACGATTTATTAGTGATGCTGTGAAAATAAGAAAGATTCCAGAACTACACATTATGTGTGATTGTGTGCCTGATGCCATTTTATGATGAAGAAGCAGCAGAAGAGTCTAGAAATATTTTATCAGGGTGTATTTTTTAATGTGTTACTTTGCTTTAAAGCCCCACTGTCCTACTTGTAGCTACTTGCTCCCTCTATATAGAAAACTTCCCCAACCGGTGCCTGTTGGTCCCCCATGATCCTCTATTTCTTATGTTATTTGAGAGCTGAGTTGATGAGATAGCCACCTGTCAATGACCTCGCTGTGTGGTCTAATCCCTCCTAGCCACACTAGTGTTGATAAGCTTTAAATGAAGTGTGAAAATAAGCATATTAAAAATCATGAACCTTGAACCTTGGATGATGAGGATTTTTGTGTTTTAATGTTTAAGACCCTGTAATGTATAGCAGGAGAAAAAAATAGTGTGTATATATACACCAATGTCATGTTACCATGGCATTGCCCCTTTTTAGTTTTGGAGAGAAAGTAGAGACCATTTTGAAATTGTGATTTAAGAGTATTGAATGATTGTTTTTAATGAATTTATTTCTTAAGGGGGTTGTATGTTAGGATTTAAAGGGGCACTCAGCTTCAACAAAAGCTAGCATGACTGAAAGCACAAAAGTCCTAAAAACATATTAGCTAGAATTAGAGTACCTGGTAATGGATTTTCAAAAGATGAGATCATGTTTGGTACAGGGAATATTCCATGTGTAATTTTGTCATTACGTTGATGTCATAATAGTTTGACTACTCTTTTGATGCAGAGGAGTGTAAATCCACATTTTTGGGTAGTTATATTTTAGGGATAACATCCTTTGGAAGTGAATCCACTCCAAAATATAGTGGAATTCACTCCAAAAAAGTATTTGAATAACTCTTTTGGGAGTGGATTCCAGTGTGTGTGTTGTGACTCCTCAAAGTGTAGATTTCCATTTCTGCATTTTGAGCATTCCTCCAATACAAAAAAATACTGGTTGTCAAAATCTCTTTTTATCATGAGATTGTGTTTTAAAAAAAGTATGTACATGTAACATATGGTATATCTGGAAATGGTATATATCTGTTACATTGAATTTGAGAATGGGGAATTTAAGTAATTTTTAGTACACACCAATCTATAGAGATGTCCAACTACAACATTACAGATGCAATGTGCCTCCAAGTTATGCATGTTGTGCATTTCGTACATTATTCATGAAGATTGTGTCAATGATTGATAGCTTACTGTGAAGCTACACGGAAATCACACGTTGGAAACTCTCGGCATACGATTAATGCGCCATCTTCTAAAGGTCACTCGTCATCCTCCTATCGCCACCTGTTGTCTTTGTCAACACTGCCCTCTCTTGTTTGATTTAATAAATGTCATTCTGCGGCGTCAAATTAAAAAATGTCCTCCCATCCTCTCAGAAAATGTGGGTGTTTCCAAGGAGCTCAGTCCTGAAGCAATGCTGACCTATTTATATCTTGATCAAGAAAACTAAAATTAGTGTCTTCAGGAAAGCATCATGGAAGCATTGCATGACATAATTAGGCGGTGAAGTAGCATCTGCTTTAAAGGTTATGGGGTTAGCGTAACTTTTAAAGAACAAATATAACAATGTGCAATTATAGTCTTGATCTTATAAAACTAACCCTGTCTGTGAATGTGCAATCAATTGAGCATTGAAGGAGTAATGGAAGATCATCCTCAGAATCATCTTACAATGTTTAATGTCTTTTGTGGTTGGGGAGATGGAGATGGTTTTTATAAACACTTTATGATCTAAATAATTTTCTTTAATTTAGATATGATGGAAATGTATAATTACAAATCATGTTGTTTTATCAAACAAATAAATTGAAAGATAAATTTATGTAACAGATATTTAAGCATCCTGCTTCGACTAAACAAAATTTGGGGGTTAATGTAAGCCCTGATGTTGATTATTGCTTCTTAAATCATTTAAATAAACATTATGGCCTGATTTCATGAGCACCGTTTAAACTTAAACAATGGTCACAACAATAACCATTTTCTATGGGAGACAAAAATTGACATAAAATAATTATAACCCCAAATATCCATATATATGTTTTCGATTTGTAAGGGAAGACATGACACATTCTGTATTGTTAAATTTCCCTGTTTTGGCTTGTCCGTTTTAAACCAGTGGTTTCAACCATGATTTGGGTTGGAAATACCTGGGTGAATACCGTAAATTTGGGCCTGAAGGATTGGAAAATTAACAATTCTTACTCACAATAAGAATTATTCTTAGATGGCTACATTAAAAGTTGGTAATAATTTGTACCCCAAATCCAAAGAAAAATGTTATTCTCTCCTTTGTTCAATATTTCTTTATTCTAATTTTGTAGCATTTAACTGTGTCTTGCATTGAGAGTTCTGGGTGAATGCGCCACTGATCAAAATGTTACACTTACAACAAAGGCTTTTCCAAAAATCCAATTTCTTGGCCACATGTGTTCCTTATCAAGAGTCCCCATCAAGAAGTGCCAACTTTTGTTGTAAACCAATATTCCATACTTCACCCTCGGGGCAATTTCAGCAAGTGTATGACTGGACTGTGGAGTCTTGGACGTGGAGCAATTTCATGGGTCTGTGTGTCTGTCCTTCCCAATAATTCTTGGCTTGCTACGTGATCTTTTCACCTCCTTGAGAATTCAGAGAAAAGAGCTAAATTCAGGATTTTTGATCAACAATACCATCTGGGACTGGGTACAAACTACAAAGATGATTATTGAACCAAAGCGTCTGTTGTGTTATACTGTGACTCACTTTTTGTCTTATGGTCTTCATAAATATATTTTCATCCTTCATACACATTTACTTGATCCCCTGTGACCCATTAATAGTTCTCTTCTCCTCTCTTTTCTTTCTCTTTTCTTTCTCTTTTTCCCCTTTCTTTCTACTTCTTTCCTCTATTTCTCATTCCTTTTCTTTTCTTTGTGTCTTTCTGTGTGTTATATATCTGAAGTTGTATTTTATTGTTTTATTGGGTTTGTCTTTCTCCTTGCAATCCTAAAGGGCAATATGAATGTAGGCTGACATACTCAGCACTAATTTTGTTTACAAGGATACCAAGAACAAAGGTTTAATCCCCCACAATTAAATTTCTTGATGGAATATTCCATGGCGAAAGGGTCACGTACTTGCCCTTAGATCTTAGTTGAGCTATATATGTCATCAGTGGTAAAGGACATACAGTAAATCCCTTACAAAAATGTAGACTTCTTTAGCAAGCAATAATTTATAATTGAATGAGAACAGTATTTTGTATGCTATGACAATTATATGAAGTGTAGGAATAACTGTTTTAGGCCTCTAATTATGTTAATGATTGTATTGAATTGCATTGTAACATTTCAAAATATATATTGAAAAATAGTCTATTTTAAAGAATTAGAAAGTTCAAGAACATTTGTCCTGCCCCCTTTCCCACAATTTCAGATGCTGCTATAAATGTAATTTTATAGTAATTTGAGGCACTTTAGGCCCGTGGAAAATATGCAAGAATTTAGGAAATGTTTACATTTACCATAATGTCACAAGAGTAAATATGAGATTCCACCGAGAAATTCTGTTGAAGCCTGCTTCTGTAGACTAATTACGACCCCTAGGAGTAGCAGTAGTAGTAGCCTTGGGAGAGGGAAAAAAATTCCACCTGTGTTTAACCAGCTCACTATGCAACAACACACGTAACTAACCGACGCTCTCTCCATCGAGTACCTGTCCATATCAATGCACTACGCATACACACAAACATCTCCATTCATTCATTCATTCATCTGCCACACATTAAACCAGAGAGTGACACTCACTGCGCACACACGCTTCCCCCTCTTCTCCATCTCCCATCTACCTTCGATTACCCATTTACGCTACTCTTCTCTGCAGAGGATTTCTACCATGCGGTGATGTTTTGCTCCTGGTTTTACTACTATGGCCGGCTGTTTGCCTCGATCGCAGCCAAGGGATGCATATTTGTGAATTATGGAAGATATGTTGGGACTGTATCTCAGTGCACTCAGTATTGAGTAGCTCGTCACTGTTTTGTCCTTGTTGAGGCATCTCTAATGCACTTTCGGATCGTGTATCTTCGCTTGGAATAATTAAAAGCTACTAATTGAGTTGAGACGCCTCCTTGAAGAGCGCTTCCTTGGATCGAACATTGTTAAGTGCTTCATTCATCCAAGCTTTGAGAGTTGATTATAGTGTGGTGTGGGACTGCTATGGAAACATGGCTAACCCGGCGACATACCGGGCCCGCAGTCGAAGCTCTTCACCTCCTATCACCAAGAGACATACCTATACCACCATGAGGATAGGTTCCTTGTGCTGTGGGGGACGCCCCCCAAGGAGATACCCTCCATTTGAGACAAGGCCGACTGTTAGTATGGAAGAACTCGAGATGCAGCTCGCAAATATGGAGGTAGCAGACTCATTGATGGATTTTGTGTCTTAAATGTGTATGATCGTTAGTAATTATGATATGGTGTAATTTTATTACACTTTAAGTGATACTAGTTGTGGACTATTTATGATTAAGACCTGTACAAAGGATTAAGAGAGAAAGTAAGAGAAAGAGAAATAGGGAGAAAGAGAAACTAATAGAAAAGAAAGATAAGGATAGGGGACAGAAGGAGTATATATATACATAGAGAGAGAGAGAGAGAGAGAGAGAGAGAGAGAGAGAGAGAGAGAGACATAGAGAGGAGGAAATGACAATTTTGAGGAATTGCTTACAGAATATAAGTAATAGTTCAATATCGTTCAATTTTTTTTAAAGCAGAATTGAGAGGTAGATTCAAGAAAGACGGTTTCATATCATTTTGCACATTGATGCAAGAATTTGACAAGCATTAGATGTAATATAAACCTCATATCTCACTCTCAAAGTGCATTGGGTACTTAAGGCTTCATACTTCACTCGGTTAACATTTAAAGAGCCGTATCGAGCTCCCATTGTGAGGTATAAATCAGAGGAAATGAGGTGGTGTGCGGTGCATAAGAATCAGTAATTTGCTCTCCGTTTTACTGGAGGTAACTTGATCTGGCTTGAGACACCAGAATTCATTAAGCATGCCACATCTTGGGTTCTGTTGGTGGCCCAAGACTCTCATCTTTTCACACCAGTCCCCTCTCCTGATCGATAAACCCATTGACCCTAATCTCAGAGGAGAAACCACTGCCTAGCTGCTTAAAGGTAGAATAGAATAGAATCCTATTTTGATGTGAATTCAGTCAATTATGATGGTTAGAGGCACAGTTTTACAAAATTGTGTTTTTTTGCAAGTGGACAATAAAACCCACAGGATTAATTACATGTACCTGGCTTTTTTAATGCAGAATAATTGATTATTGCTTTAGAAGGTGAACATTTCAATATAGAAGTTGAAAACTATAATTTGAATAATCCTTTTAACACTATTTCGGACATGATACATTCTGACTTTCATATACACAAATAGACTTTAGCTAAATGATCTCTGTTTGAACGTTGATACAATAACTTAAAAGAGAACAGAAATTGGTAATAAAATCATCTGAATCATTAACATCTCTGTTATTTTATAGAGCCGATGGTATGATTTTTTTCATTAATTTGATGCTCCTGTAAGTGGAGAGCTGTGAGAGATTGGTTGAGAGAGAGAGAGAATTTAAGCAAACAAGAAAAATGGTGTCTGGTTGCAGATGTCTGCATGTGTTTCGTCAACCGTGTGAAATATGAAATTTGGTAGCATTGTGAACTTGTGAAGTGCATTGTCCATATGGACAATGTAAGGTTACGTATTGTGCACCAGATATCTTTTTTCCCTTTCTATCTTGTTTTTTTAAGGTACCAGATGTTGAAAGTTATTCATAACAGTGAACGGGAGTTAGCATAGACATGTATATATATGTAAATCAGTTTGCTGTACGTGTATCGGTTTGCTTTGAATCTATAGAGGTCTAAAGAATAATTTTGTTCTTTGTTTTGGAATGTGACTCAAGGGTTGCCTTCAGATATTTATTGATCTGTATGTATTTTACCAGATGGTCTTAATTCAAGGAATTACAGTATTGTGACATTGTTCTTTTTTAAAGGTATTTTAAATTTCTTGTAATTTTTGTGCATCCTCCTGTCTGTTAACATTTTATGAATATATATTCCTCTCACTTTTTCTATCCTACAATGTTTGCCCTTCATCGATATAAGCTGTTTTTCCCCAAACTGAAGCTCATTTCGTAATATTCAAGTTATCAAATTTCTCTTTTATTCTCCATGCTCAGAACCCTCCACCACCTCCGATAGACTTCAACCTGTATGCCACCAAGAAGACTATAGCCGAGGGCTTCCTGGTGGTTGCCCTTCTGGCGGCCAACGCTGCTCAACTCAAGACCATCATCACAGCGGGCAAAGAGAATCAATTCCATGGCTTTGTGACTGCCCTGGTCATCCTCTCCATCGTACTCCTCATCATCGTCATCGTCTTCCTGCTCCTACTGGGCCGCGACAACCTCAACGATGTCTACAAACAACGCAAGTTGGACTGGATCAACAACTTTGCGACAGCGCTTGTGTTCTGCATCGTATTCATGAACATCTTTGTATGTGCGTTTGGTATAGAGCACACACCGCCGTCATAGTGCTGGCTGTACGTGCCCTTGTTCTTGTACAGAGTGGGTCATTTAGCATTTTTCTAGTATTTAAAAAAAAGATAGACATTGTATTTTTATGAAGAATAATAAGATTGCATTCAATTTTGCAATAGAAAAATCTGCCCTTGATAATCATCATTATTCAGTGGGCAATGAAAGCATTAAGAATTTGTTGTACATTGTAAATGTCAACAAAAAAACAGAAAACCACTGAGTGTTTTTGTATGTAAATGAGTTCTGAACACTATTATAAAATGTCAATTCAATTTGTTTACACTTTTTCAATTTTAGAAGGAGTTACATAGCATACTGCATGTATTCAAAACACTGTCATTGAGATTATGTACACTACATCAACTTACACTTGGCTCTTGTTCACAGGCAAAGCAAGCTTCCTTATAATATTCTGCATGCATTCATTAATAATGCATAGCATACAAAATGGTTTCCCCGAAGGCTCGAGTCTGGAGCTCGTCTATCGTGCCCTAGATGAAATAAGATAAAAGGTGATGTGGAGAAGGAGAAAGCATACTGCAGAGAAGCTGACTTTGCAGGTCCGCTGATGTATCAAGGTTTTGTTGTGCATTAATTCTTGCCTTTTAGGAAAAACAGAGTGAAAGTCACTTCATCCCTAAGCCATTTGGAGCCGCGATTATTTCCATTTGGGATGGACGGTGAAACTGCACTGCTGGGTTCCGCAGTTATCTTGTGTTTGATCAAACTGAATGGAAATGCACAATGTTATCATTGTACCGTAAGGGATATCAAAAAGATTTTGCAGCCCTACAAAAATATGTTTCTTTAACGTAAAGAGAAGAAGGGCATGAAAATTGCTAAAGTGCATAGATGTTGGTTTGTTGCTAAGCAAATACAGGGGACTGAATTAGGCTGAAGAAGAGCAAAAGAACTTGCCTATGAAAAAACTTGCCTAGATCTTGCCTAAAATGGCAATATTGTTCTTAGATTTTGTATACAAATTTTTTTCTGACAAGAGACAAACCGAATTGATACTCTTAAACTCTTCCCTCATATTTATGGAAATATAGCCGGAATTCAGAGTTATATTAAGTTATCTCTTTGATATATATTGCTATTGGTGTACCCATGTGAAAAGAAAAGAAAGAGAGGTTTGTGATTGCTTCCTGTGGCTTCATGAACTCTAATAACCTTTGAAGAACATTCATGATATATTTGAAAGTCTAACCGAAGGGACAAGTATCAAATGTCACTTGCCAGCTAGTTATTTGTGCTCACTACATGCTCAATTACATTTCATTCCCAGTTCTACTTCCATACACATTGACTCTATGCCACGTTTGTGTCTACATTATATGTGACTGATATATATGAAAACCATGCATTTTGCACTGGCTAGCTAGGGAACAGAATAACAGTAACACTAAATGCTGCATATTCATTTGTGGCCTTGTTTAAGGATCTGGAAGCCCCTAGGATAAGGCATGAATATGTATGAAGCAAACAACCATGAGTATGATTGTCTGACCATCAAATCTCTGTTGAGTCATTTAGTAATACAAATGATGGACTTGTTTTCAGTGTTTCTTCTCAAATGAGGCACAGTCAGAAGTACTTTTTCATCCGTTGCTGTTCACCTTTCAAAATATAGTTGAAAGCAGTACTGCAAAGTGTAAGGAATTGGACACATACAAAGAATTTTCATATTTATTGTTTTTCATGATAAAGATGATTTGAATATTTTGTACTAAAGTGATGTATTCATTCATTGATTGTTTCTGTTGAGCATTGCTCTGTGTACTGATTAGTATGGGGATGTATTTATTCATCCTTCAATGTACATGTGTATATAAACTTTATAAAGTCATTCTGTCAACTGTAGCATTACATGTTTAATTGAGTTGCTTTCAGGGTAAGATGTTAACATAGTAAGTGTTACCTTTTCCCCTGTCTCACCACCATACCATAACATATGTTTTATTGCTATCCCTTTCTGCTTTTAATTTGCCAAACAGCTTTCCAGCATGGCATGACAGTATAGTGAATCTTTGGGGAACTTATGAAGAATCATGGATTGGTTGATTGATTCAGACATGATATGGTTATGATATGCGAAACATGGTTTTTGATATAGAACATGAAGTGAACATGACCGTGAGGTTGTTTGTTTATGTATTTTTGTTGAAAATTATGGATGACAAGAAGAATACTATGAACTAAAATCAATCAAACAAACAAACAAACTTACTAACTGAAAAGCAGTTTTGGAGCTTGAACCTTATATGACTGCTTTATAATATCTATCGTAATGACATTCATGCATCTAAAGGTGATATCCAAATTTAGGATAAAATGGTCGCTTCATATAATGATTAAACTTCAATACATGTGTAATCTTGTGTAAACTAATACCTGTATTGTATTTTACTCCATGTTTTCTAAAGGAATATTCTCTCTTCTTTAAATTTATACTGTTTATGCAGAACGACTTTGAATGCCCAAAATAATTCAACAATTTACCTTACAACTTGCAACCTTTTTGATCCCAAGAAAAGTTGTCATATGATTTCACACTGAATCATCAAATGATAATATGTAGTTCAAAGTTAAACTTAGACTGGGTCCTTGAGATGTGTACAGTGTCTTTAAATAGAAAAATCATCAACCACGATATCCATTTTCACTCCAATATCACGAATATGTTGCTAGTTTTAGAGCTGACTCAATTTATCCCGAGTGGCGTTATCAACTTGAACTGTCATTTGAACTAACAGTGATGATAAAGGATATCATATCACCTGTAATGTACTGTTTTGGTTACCTACAAAAGGTCACAGATCTTTTTTGAGCTTCAGAGTAACTGATCTCTTTATTGAATTAGCAACATCAAAGAATTGCCGCTCTTCCTTATAGCAAAATAATCACCTGTTTGTCGGAGGTCAAATACTGGCAAAGCATATGACTTGTTGTTTATGAAATACCAAAAAAATACACAACTCTAAGCCATGGTTTCCATTTCATTATATATCCATAGGGGTTATATAATTGATTTTTGTCAGTATTTGGCAGGCAGTTCAAAATACTTATCGGCTTATTTTTTATTTTTGTTTTTACAATTTACATCCTACATTTTATATGGTGTCCACACATAATATCTGAATAGGGTATGTGCATGCGTGTGTTTGTATTCTTTGTATGCATGAGTACAGCCACTTTAGAAAATTTCCTGAGAATATTAGATTAATTTGTTCTCCAGTAAATTCAATCTAGAATTATTGTTCATGCAGTGGAAAACAAATACAATGAGGGAAAGCTCTATATATCACATGCATACTTAATGTACACCTGCATTGAGCTTTGATCAAGATTATATGCTAACTAAATGGAGAGCTCTAATTCAAATTGTACTTGCAGTTCCATAATATGTTTGCCTTGAGATTCATCCCATGTTGGATGATGAGTTGAAGTACTTCAATTGCTTGTACAGTGAAGTTTGCCAGTACTCTGAAAAGTTTCCATGCTTGACATGGATGCAGTACTGTGCTAATTATTATTATCCAGGTAATTCCAGGGTATACCAAAACTAAGGGCAGCTATGTGTAACTTGATAATTTCTTGAATCAGATTTGTGAATCTGATTCCAAATTCAAATAGTCAAATTTTGTTTAGGTCACTCTGTATATACATTACCCTTACAATATTAGCCCTGGATACTATACTAGGTCTGTAATTGCACAATTTTCTGCCAATCTTTTTTTCTAGAATCCTGCATGAAATTGAATCTTCACCAAAATCCAAGGGAACAGGAATATTATGTGAAGGATGGGACAATCTTTCAGTAGCAAGATATGATGTACTTGGAAGGACTCAGAGGATGCCAATTCCATTCATTGCCAATTGGGAGTGTAATGAATAGGAGAATGTAATTTTGCTGTCCCGAAGGATAGGCGTATAGCAAGTAGGAAGAATGATCAGAAATACAGAGTAACAGGATGATTTATTGGATGTTTTTGGAGGAAGATGAGCTCGTTCAGGTCACCTCTTCCGCAAGACAGCTGTATCGTACACTGTACTTAATGCATTGGTGAGCTGTTTCGTGTACTGGACATACCGTGAGGTCAGACAAAATACAAATTTTCTATAGAGAGAGAGAGAGAGAGAGAAGGAAAGACAAAAAAACAGAGAGAGAGAGAGAGAGAGAGAAGAATAGGAAGAAGAATTGCCTATCTATCTCAGCCTCAGATAAAAAGAATCAGGTCTATTTCCCTAGACAGTGTAAAGGGAGACGCAAAATGTACTATCATCTGACTTGAGAGGTAAATGACAATCATATATATCCCTGGGCGCTGTAAATGAAGCTGCATTATGATGATAATCACAAACCACGTACAGATGAATTTATCACAAATGTCATTATTCTATATTCATTGAAACATGACCGAAGGGGTATTTGCCATGAACTACAGAAGATTATCTCTTCCTAGAGGTAAAAATGTGATCCTTTGAATGAATTTATGAGATATATTTATTAATTTATTTAATCTCCAACAGTCCTTGATTGTTTATTTATGAAAATCCATGGAATCTTTTCTTTATGCCACAACGCGTCCCACCCTGTGCATAATTGAAACCCAAGGCTATTAGTATGTTTTCATTCTTCTCTGCTCACTTTTATGCACAACTGTGCATATCAACTCTTACTAGGTATGTCATCATCAGCTCGAGATTGCCAAATAGCCCACAAATTTCTGATTTGACTCAGGCTTGAGAAATAAGCTCGAGATATTTTTCTCAGCGTTCGCGCATAGTGCAAGTCTTCGGGCTGGTGAAGACGCACCGGAAAATAGCAGGATATTTTAAAAACTAGCTTAAGATATCTTGGGATGATTATATCGACCAAATATCCCGCTAATTGCAACTGCGGGCTAAAGAAGACGCAAATTAGCTGGATAATTTGTGATCGGGATAGTTAAAATAGCGGGTTATTTTGAGCCGATGAAGACAGGCCTACTGTCTCGGCTTATTTTCTCATGCCCTGGC
Organism: Strongylocentrotus purpuratus; assembly: GCF_000002235.5. Taxonomy (NCBI): domain Eukaryota; kingdom Metazoa; phylum Echinodermata; class Echinoidea; order Camarodonta; family Strongylocentrotidae; genus Strongylocentrotus; species Strongylocentrotus purpuratus. The sequence continues at coordinate 2,767,338 of NW_022145566.1, read as the reverse complement.
CGGCCATCCCACGCCCAATATCTGGGGCATTTCACGCATCATGGTCATTACTTTTCGGTGGGAGATTGAGTGTTATTCAAGGTTGGTGATAGAGAGGATAACGCACGAGAGCATGTATGGCCCAGTGATCTGCCCTCCCCATGGACGTTTATAAGAGGTGGGAAATATTGGAAATTGATTTGGGAATATGGAATGAATGATTAATATCATTGCACTATGTCACTCCTTCTCTTAGCACCTATCGGATATGTGTTTGAGCGTAAGATTTTCTTGATGAGTTTGGACTGACACGTAAGATGTCTAATTTACAGCTAGGAGTTGTTCAATGTGCATCGATCATCTGATATTTGTGATTTTTGTTGAAATAATCAACCACCAAAAAACAATTGTGGATTATTTTCCAATGGTTTTGACAGTCGGTACCAGATTTTAATCTTTGTTTTCTATCGCATGTCATTTCAAATCTTTTTCTCATCCATCTGCGATGTGAAAAAAGTATCCCATTTTCTCAAACCCCCAAGACCATAGAAACGGCATGAATAAACATACATGCAGTTCATGTATATTTTTGTTTTCAGTCAGGTAAATACATCTTTCTCCAAGGAATGCCAAAAACCCAAGTCAATGCCAAGATTTACAAGCAAAAAGTGTGACTGGAAACTGCTTCTATCTGACCCCATTCATCTTGTGTTACTAAAAGCAAATAGACAGAAGGTGAGATCTGAGAAGAGGTTGCATTCATCATGGAAAACCCCCTAGTTTTCCTGAGACATTGCTATGCCTACATCTAGGTGTACCTTGATGTATTACCTCACTGTGTGTCACTGACATCTGCGGTAGTTTGAGAGCAGGAGTGAGAAATTGCATCCATTATCCAGACACCCCTCATGAAAGTGGTAAAATTGTGATTGACTCGACTTTGATTTGGAGACAGCCAATATTCCTGAGTGAAAATAGAAAGCTTTTTAATCCTTTTTTTTCTCTTTCTGAGATATGTTAAGTAGTGCCGTTATCCATATTGTTAAATCATTCATCATAGTATTTCAATGATCACTGTTCACTGGAATTCAAATCTTTCACTGACCAGGCATGCTTACTTGTGCAGTCACTCTGAAAGCCCTTTTATCATTATGAACAAATTATTTCAGGAATTCTTGAGATTAAGAAACACATTTTTTGCATATAAAGAATGTCAAAATTGCAAAAAATGTTGCTTCCATATATCTATATTTGGCATCATCCAACATTATTAACATTTTTCAGCTGACAGGACAGAAACTCCTTTCCTCACTTTGCAGAAATAGCACAAATTCATCAAAACATGTTGAGGTGCAACATAATGACTCTCATGTGTCCATCCTACTCTCGTGAGAGATCCCATTTCTAGGGCCTGAATCACTCGACAAAAAAAGCATCCAGATAGTAGAGGGCAGACTGATTTATTGTAGGATTCATCTCTGGCGTCATTCCTCACATAATTCTCCTTGTTGGTTTACATCTATCACAATTCTTGATCCAAGGAGGGGAGGATCGGCGGTGACAAGCAATGTATTTCAGGAATCCTATCCCATTTCCTTCATGCAATCTTAAATTGCTCTTATTGCTTAAAGGGGATGATCAAGTTCATTTTCATCTTCAAAACCATAATTCAGCTATAGATATGTTACCAGGGGATTTTTTTCCTCCTTAGAATTAGAGTGATGGAGGGAAATTGTAGTGGCCTTTAACCTTAATTGTTTGTGTTCATATTCAATCCACTAATGACAACTGCTCCTTTTTGGTCTTTATGTTGTACATATGAGCCTGTTCTTAAGTTTGAGGAAATCACACAATTTTCCAAATTTGTATAGAATTTAAAAATCTGGAAACATTATGAGAGCATATATATTTTTTTTTTTTAACCACTTAAATAAAACAAATTGTTGTTGTTAGATAGGATTGCACATTTAATAAGAAATCAACAAATCTAGGAGTGTCATGATATGTATGTTTTGATGAAGATATTTTTTCAGATAACAAGAATGAGTAAGAATGAATGATACACTTTACATCTATCATTCATGATCTTTTGCATTTTATATACATGACTCATTTTGAGTAAGCATTTCTCTGTACAGTAATTCAGCAAAGAAATCGATTTGGTCCTATATTCCATTTGTCAAAATGTATGGGGAGGTTGTTCTTCAATTAAGTTGTCACACTCTTTCCCCCCATCCAATCTTTTAACCCAGAAGGTTCAGTTTTCATTTGATACATATTTCCGATAGGAATGTTCCCGGAGCATCATGGGAGCTTGGTCTTTAAAGGGTTAAGGAATGGAGTGGGAGGTGGGGGGGGGGGGGGTGGTATGTTGTCTATACGGGGCATGCACCTGTTCTGCACATGACAACATCAATGTTTTGACCAACTAGTCACCGGCAACTAAATTTAATATCACCATCTTGAAATGCCTCCTGTACATGTTCTTAGTTTCGATTGTCGGTCTCTTATTCCTTTGCCTGCGGTCCATCTTGTGATTTGATCTGAGCGACACGAATTGAACTCTGATAACATCGTTCAAACCTTCCTGTGTTTTTATTTTAAGAGTGAGAAGAATGTTAGGTGCATGTGCAAAACGTGCAGCATCTCTCGTTTCACAATGAAACATAATTGATTACTAATTGCTTTACAGTAATCTAATAACAATGTGTCCTTTGTGTTCATATAGTTCATCTGTTGAGAGCCAGAAGGGTGTTAACTCTCTTTGAAAATATTTTTAGTGAATGCTGATGATTTCAAGTATTTGTTTGATCTGAATTTCTTTTTTGAGAGAGGATATATATTATAATTTGCAGTTCTTTCCAAGTTGGACAAATTGACCTTTTATTCATTTACGGTAGGCAAATCAATAGGAACTTCATGAATATTCCATCTTGTGCATCTTCCTGTGAGTCAAGCTTTGATTCCTCACTCATTCTGGCATGTAATATCCCAAGGTTGCTACAATCTCCATCCTGTATCTATAGGCATGCATGCATGTGCACTCTACTATAAACCGATTGTCCAATTATGAGAAGATTTATGGGGAGCAAGAAAGCGTGGTATTGGAATATGATGGTGTGTGTGTAAAATGCATCATTCATCATTCAGAGCTGCCAACTAGTACGGATTTCCCGTAATTGGTACGGAAATTAACGACCATTACGGAATGTTGTTTAAAATTACGGATTTTTAAAAAAAAATTATTTTTTTTTTTTTTTTTTTTTTTTTTTTTTTTTTTTTTTTTTTTTTTTTTTTTAATATCCCCCCCCCAACTTTTCCTGGAAGACTGTGTTGTGATGATATGAAACTCATTATTTAACAACTTTGTGTGAGTAAAATCATGTTTCTGTGCAACGTTGGCGTGCCGTTTTTATTAGAGTCATAGCGCCGCATAGGAAATTACTGATTTATACCCAAAATTACTGATTTTGAGCCTTGTGATTACTGATTTTCTGTTCTGGAGGTTGGCAGCTCTGATCATTGATGATAATGTATTAAAGATGGGTGTCTTTAACCCATTGCCTACTGGAGCCAAGTTTTGCCTGTAATAAGCATCTGGGAATAAGACAATTCAGTAATTTAATGGGTTAAAGTATGTACCGGCCACCCTTTGGCATTTTGGCTGTCAAGGAGTAACTGACAGCTCAGATGCTAAAAAGGTCAGAAGATACTTTTCTTGTATTAATAATTTCTTGTTGATTACCAGGTACTAACTTTTCATTCCCTAAATACTACAACATCTTGTACTCTTGATAATTAATCATATTTTGTAGCAGAAATCAAAGTTGTAGCTCTGTCAGTGAGTTTAAAACCTGAGCATATATATAAGCAAATCATCAAAATATTGGTATTACACACTCTTCTCCCAAGTAGATGGCCTACATGCATGGTATGAAGCAAAATTGTCAACTCCTGTTGCACGCTTGTAATTCACAGGTCACAGGTTTCATTCTACTTGACCTCGGGTGAATATCTTAAGATTTCTTGGAGTGTAAAGAGAAAAGCCAGCTGCATCAAAGTGAGTCATTCTGAGTTTCATCAGAACGTGTTGGCCATCCTTCCCATCTCCCTGGTCTTAGAAAGGGAGAGTCTTATAATGCAATGTAAAAAGAAGAAGACTTCTTCTTAGTTGTCATTAAAGTTTAGCTGTATATGGCATCCATGCATCCTCCAGAGAATATTGTAAAGCACAGAGAAAGAAATTACTTTTGGGTATTATGGGAACGTCAAGGGTCACGGAGGATATATATTCAAGATACATTCACCTTTCTGTTGTATTCCGAATTTCCACACACCTCACAAACTGGTTTGCAGTTACTCTGAGTCAATCCAATTAAGAATCCTGAATAGATTTGTGAGACAGCACAAAGTCATTGATATGATTTTCGCCTATATATATACATTTGTATATATATATGCTTGTCTGTAATTGTATGTAATTAATGCATTTCAAGAAAGGTCATGAGCTTATAAGGTGCCTAAGTACTTTGAGGTTCAAAGTCATATTAATCTTGGATACTATGCATTGATGGCATTGTATAAAGTTCTCATCTCATTCTTTTCTAAGATTCTAAAAGGCAATTGAATAGCACTATACTGAGCACATATCTAGTTCTTGACTCTATCAGTCTTTTTATTTTCAGGTTATACAAAGTTGACTTAATTTTAATGTTCTTCATATTAAAAAAGAGGGCATTATTTTTTGTCTGTGTTGTAGACTATTTTCCAAACATTTTCTGTGCTAAGACGTGGCTAACAGGAGGTCAAGAGAATCTTGAGGAGAATCAAATCCTCTGTGTAGTCCTTCTTAAGAAACTCAGTTCAGCGGAGCAATGCAAAAGCTAGGATTACCATGAAACGTGATTGAACCTCCAAAACCAGGGGGTAACAGGGGGGAGTGTGTTGGACAAAGAAGTCTTGTGGATTTGGAAGTGACCTACATGCAAGAGTCAAAACATAGCCCAAAGCTCAGCCAAAATGAAGAAAAAGCTGGAATCATACAATGCGTCCTGCATGAAATTCTGTTCTGTACTCCCATTGGCTTCATTCATTTTCTTGAATTGCTGCTTGTAATCAAAGCCAAACATGTTGCAAATGATTGTAAGGGATTTCTTTTTATTTCCCTGCTGCCAAGAAAACTAACCCGTATGGAGTTTATTGACACCAGAGTTCATGTACTTCTAGCTTACCTTTATGGTCTTTGTTCTCACAGTCATATTTCTCTCCTTTTTCCCCTCCAAGGTAAAAGTCAATTATATACAGTGTGTCAGTAGAAACTAATTGGGAAAAAGATCATGTTGAGAATGTTTAGAGTAATTCAGTACTTAAAGCATTGAAATTAATTACAAATAATCAGCAAAGTTTATTGCCTTGGAATCATATGAATTAATAATGTTTTCTGTTGGTATTTTGGGGGGTGAATTACCTATAAAAGTAAACATAGATGATATTCAGTGAGTATTTGTTTTTCGTCTAAAAGTGAGGCGATTATTATACACCTCTCTTTGATATTTAATGTTAATACCTGTAGTATAAAAGGAGTTCAGTTGTAGTATGTAAAACCGCTGATACTTACAATGACCTACCTCATATTATCAAGATAAGTATGAAAGATATATTGTAAGAACAGTTCCATTGCATCATTTTGTATAACAATTGATTATATCCTTACAGTGTTTTATGGTTATTGTTATATGGTTATCCTGGCCTTCTGTGAACATTCTTTTATTAGTTTGGCTAGGCATTGCCATGAAGTGAATTCTATAGCTGCCTGTCATGCTTTGATTTTTAATAAAGAAAATGTGAATGATTGGAATTGCCTGTCTGCAATTTGCTTTTACAGAGCTGTGATTTCTCTTCTGAATTGAACTAGAATTGGAAATGGAAGTTATGTGTATACATGTGAGGGCAGTACATAACCCCCAAATAAACCAGGTGCTACAAATAAAAGGGGCCAAAATAAGCTAGAGTAAATACTAACTCGTATTGTTGCAGTATTTAGATTGGAGATATCACAATCCATACCAGTATAGAGAGTAGAAATCAGGAGTTCATTATGTTGTTACAGTATTCAAGTAGTTATGTATCTAAGCTGAAATGGAGCAGTGCAATATCCCTTCAAGAATTAACTCAACTATTTATGATTGCATGTAAATAGGCTATGATTTTGACTTGCTGAAAGCCACAGGGGCACCACAGGGGCACTTTCAAAGTGCCCCTATACCTCTCAGAGTTTTGAGCAACAAAGTGTTATTTTTTTTCCATTGTTTGTGTTTGCTACGTGTAGTGTTCACATGATAGTGTTGCCAGTCATGTATTAATGTATTTTAGAATTAATCAGAGATTCTATTTCATTGGTTTGTCGCAAGTTCTAAAAGTGTTTAAGAACACTGAATTGTATTCTATGTTAATATCAATGATCTTTCTGACATTTAAATCAAATTCAAGCTTGTATTCGATCATGCCTTTTTAATATACAGTCATATTTAAAAGTCAGAATTTAATAATGGATGCAACTTTAAAAAGTAAATTTATTTAATATATTCCATTTGATTGATTTTGCCCTTTTTATATTTATGTCAGTAATTTTTATTGTAAATGATTAAAATTCTTTACCATAAAATGTTGGTTCAAGATAACTATTTTACATATTAATTTTTTTTTCTTTTTCAAAAGTGACTGCACCAGTTGTAGTTTTGTTAATGAGCAATACAATTGATGTCGATAAATGTCAAATATTAAACAGACATTTTCCCCATAACAACAAATCATGAGAATGACTTAACAGTGATCTATTATCCTTTTACTATCAATCAAACAAGCTATTCAGTGTGAATAGTCAAACTTTAGAAAAAGTTGGGTCAATTGAGTTGGAATATTGAACTTAAAGTGACAGATCCCCGTACATTTCAGGCAAATCATTTGATCCTTTCAGTGTATTGTATCAATGTATCTTACAGACTTTCAGAACACTGCCTTTCTCATATTTGTATAAGAAAAATACAACTATGTTAGCACTGTTCATATTGTGAGATTGTGTTGAGTAGTACTTATATTGTATACATTTTTATAGTATTCTTTGAATTTACTTTATATCACTCTTTAAGCATGTAGTAGAGTGCGTATAGATATGGGATTTGTCAATGAATGAATTACTGTGTATATATATTCATAAAAGTGGTGATTTCATTTTCATGGTAGATATCGAATAATGTGGATGAAAATCTTAGCATTTTTTATACATGTGTCTGAAGAGATTTATAGTTTTGATCATAATTGTGGTATTTTTAATGACAAGGGGAAAATCAAAGGATGGTAGTTGATGTAATGATGTGTTTTGATGGAAACGTTGATTGTTAAGCTAGCTTGTTAGCTAGTTATCATTTCTTCAAAGTAGATGATCATCGTGTATGTACCATTGTTTTATAAGTTATTGTAACATTTTTGTTGTGAACTTTTGTGATCTAGAAAATAAAACAAAACAAGTTTTTGTATAAAAAAACAGAAATGTCAATTTTCTTTGTAAAGGATTCTTTGTTGTACAACATATGCCTTGATGGCAACTGCTTTCCACCCAATACCTTACTTTAATGAAATTATTTGTCCCCCCCCCCCCCCCCCAGGCTAAACACTAAACCTTACCCTTACCCTAACCCTAAGAGTAACCTAAATCCCAATTCCGACCATTGCACCAATCATGAATCTTTGACATAAATAAAGTTTAGAGCAAGTGTTGCCAGAGTATGTCCAAGCATGAACTGTTTATTTCTCTCAACAAAACTCTGTCTCTCTCTCTCTCTCTCTCTCTTTCTATTTATCTCTCAGACTTTCTCTCTCTCTCTCCCTCTTTCTCTCTCTCTCTCTCTCTCTCTCTCTCTCTCTCTCTCTCTCTCTCTCTCTCAACTCATCAAAATGAAATAATACAAGCAGAAAACCCATAAACCTTTATGAATTTCTATATTCTCTTTATTTACTTTTTCATTCACTTTTGGACTAAACCATCAAATAATATAGTATTTACAAAAATAACCCAAAACATTCGTTCTATAAACATGACTTTTACATTTCAGCACCAATATGAAATAATGCATACAAAGTAACATAGTGCATACCTGATTATTAATTCATACAAAATGTTTCGTTTACATGATACAGTTCAAAAGATACAAAAGAAAACATATAAACTGTGTACAAAGCAAAGAAACAAGTTCATAAATATGAAAATACAATCACATCATTTAACATGTCTTTGTTTCTGAGAATACTAATTCATTCTTTACATTACAAGTGATCAATGAGTTGTTACTAGTAGAAGATAATCTTTTTCCCCCCATTTCATTATTACAAAGATTCAGAGCATTAAGAACTCCTACAAATTTCCCAAGTTAATCTTTATATTCTGTATTTGTCATCACAAATGTATTTCAATTTTTCTTCACAAACAAATCTTTCCAAATAACAATAAATGAGACCGTGGTATATGGTTTTATTTCATACATGTTTCTGCCCTCAACATCAGTTTTATGCCAAGCCTCAACTTTTATAATTGCTCATGATTAAAAAGATAATGCTTTAATTTGGTATCAAGTCCTTATAAATGTATAGGGAAATGTTCATGAGGGTATTTCAATGATTCAGCTCATGTGAGATTACTCTGGATTCTACAGATTAAGTTTGTGGGACATTGCATAATTTTCAAAAAATATTTTATAACACTAATTTTCAGAGCATAATATCAGTATTCAGACAAAACTGATTGAATCATATATCATCAATGAGAACTCTGATTTTCGATTCAAAATATCAAGAAATATTTAAAAATACATTGTGATATATTATTTTAGATATACTACATAAACATAGTTGAATGCCATTACTACAGAACTGTGTGAAGTGCAAATAAAAAAAAAACTAAAATCAAATAAATGATGTGGGACACAGTAACAACATGAGTTTACATTCACACAACATCCTTTAAAAGGGAATGTGAAATGCATATGCAAAAAAAATGGTTGGTATGATCCAAAAATAGATTCCATGAATCTTTCATCATTTCACATACTAATAGATAATGTGATATTGTATGTCAATTAGAAATTCACAGCTCAATCGGGAGATAAAAGAATAACAAATATTGGAAGAAAAAAAATGACTGAAGTACACCAGATATCTCCGCCTATTATGTATCACAAATGCTCATATGATACTATAACAGAATTAGTATAAGTATACGGTAAGTATATCGATCTATATTTACGAACATTATACTAAGTTTATAGGTGTATACCATACCTGTAAATGTGCTATCATAATGTCAATGAAGTTGAGATCATACAATGAATCACAATGCAGATTTCACTAATCCTGAATATTTTTGAAAATCTTGTATGATAAGAGATTAATAATCAATTTCTATTCAATTTTTTAATTTCATCATTTTACTACGTCATTCCAATTTTAAAAATCTGGCAATTTGTTCTAGGTGATACATATTATATCAAAGTTTGAAAGGTGTTCAACAAGTTGAGACAAATGTTCTATATATCCCATACCTATGTTCAAAATATGATTGTTCTTCTAAACCAACCTAAGTAACTTATACCACATGACCCCCCCCCCCCTCCGATATCAGTTCATATTCTTATAAGTAATACAAGGCACTTTTTCAGTCTTCCTCTTTGAATCCCCTTCCAATCCCCTCTCAGTGAAAGACAATGTAATATCCTGTAAAAGTAATAATTTAGCAGTCTCTGAGTTTGACAAAGTTCATTGCATAACAACCATAATACTGTCAAGATATGTTTCCTTGCAACAACTATGGTCTACAATCAAGACAAACGTGCATACATGCACATTTTTACAAAACCATTCAGCAACAAATTCTTTGGTTACAAGTAAACAGAAATGATAATCAACTGCTTTTTTTAATGACTTGCCCTTAACATTTACCTCAAATGATTCTTTTTAATTTTCATTTCAAACCTACCGGTAAATCATATGAATAAATACCAAAAAAAGTTGAACAGTCAGTCAAACCTAGCCTGTACCTCTGTAACAAGAACCCTTCCCAAAAATTCATTTTCCATTCATTTACATTTTGTAGGATCTCTTTAGCTTTGTTCTCACATTCATCAGTTCTAGTTATTTGAAGGGATGTTTTGGGCAAGTATGTAGTGGCCAAGCAAACTGAATTTCATCTTGGGTCTAGATATCTATGAAAGGACACACCATATTTGACTGATAAAGTATTGTGCCACTATAAAGAAAGCATCCGTGTTATCATTGATGCTTATTCCAGAATTGTTTACATTTTCCCCGTTTTTTTCATTTTATAGTGTGTCATATCTCTTTCCAAAATTTGTCAATTGAATATAATGAAAGATGTAAAATTTGATATGATAAATCATACACTACTATAATTGAAGAAAATGTTCATATGAGAAAAAAATGAATGCACGAAAAGAAGAAAAAATTCTTTTCCCTTGTCAACCTCATCAAACAATCAAATTCAACAAAGCATAATCTATCAAAGCATTTAGAACTTGTCATTTCTCACAAAAGAGCAACACAAAAAACAAATTATTTAACAATATTATATATCATTCACATTTTAAATATCTAAAAATTTCAGTTTGCTTCTTATCCTCTTACAAATCAAATTGATCATAAAATCCACCGAAATTTTAAATTACATTGATATTGAATTCAATGTTTTGACAATGAATGTGATAACATGTTATGACTGGAAGAATATATGAACATACAGTTATAAATTGTGTCATGCATTTGCCCATCCATTAGCCATAAGATGCCCTTATAAAATCTCTTACATCAGAAGGGCTTATGAGACAACCACAAAAACCACATGATATTCATGAAACAACCTTAAAAATGGTATCCATAATACTTCTGACCAAATGCAAAAGAGAAATAGAAAAAAAGGGGGGGGGGGGGGGGTGACAGGAAAGAAAAATGAAGAAAGGTAAGAATGGTAATATGAACAATACAATAGATCACTGAAGGACAGAATATATGCAATTTTAACATCTTACTTTTGTCATTTATACACTAAAGTTAGCACCATGTTTGTTTACCTAACATTTCATTAAATTTACACAATTTTCAGTAAGAGGCCACTAGCAAATGCTGTCTTACAAAATGTCATTATCAATAAGGCCAATTACATGGAGCTTTAATAAATAGCCCCTTTATAGTTCATACGGTTTTAAGAGAAAAGGAGTTGTATCAGAGAATCCTAAGTTTTTTGCCATTTCTAAGGAGATGTTGTCTAATGAATTATATAAATTATATTGACAGAAATACTTGCATTTATCATTATTTTGGGGGATAATAAACTTTGAGTTGACCACAGAACCTTAACTTCACATTAACTTGCAAGTATAGCAGATTTAAAAATGACAATGAGTTCACTTAATATTTTTTCCCACCAACATAAAACTGATCATTCTTTCCCATATTTTGTCTCTCAATAACATGTACAATGTAGCTAAACAGTTTATTCCGCAATGTACAGACTCAGACTGAAATGAACGGTAAATCATAAATAAATATATACAGATATACTGAGATATAGAATGTAATGCACACAGAACTGAATTCCTGCACGATAAGATCACCTGCAGCAATAATCAGAATAAGATATGTAGATAACTTTGACATGAGTCTTTTCTCATAGCAAAAATAATCATATTTACAGGCGACTAACAGAGGCAAGATGTAGTAATATACCAAATCATTTTTTTTTCTTACAAAATTAAGATCTGGCATATTTTTGATACATTCTGTTATATTACAAGTATGGAGAGTTAGCCAAAAATATATTTGAGATGAATTTGCATAATTGTAAAATGGCACCATTATATTTTTGGAATATCAATAGAAATTATGAACAACTACATTACCAAACCGCTCACTCATCTGGCTTCTTAAGTAAAAAAAATCAGACAAATAAATTCTGTAATCTGATCCCTTTTAATTTAGAGTTCTATTTTGTTGTATAAACAAATAGGCAATAATTTAGATTAGGTGGTAATCCGTACTACAGTAACTAAAAAAATCTATGTAGAAAAGGTATTGAGACCAACAAATTCCACCTTGAAAGCTCCCTAGCACAAATCAGTGTGAAAGATTGCTATCCAATATCTTTTCTACTTAGACCAATTTTACAGTTTCAGTTATCTTTAACGTTATCAGAAATACAGTCTAATCCATCTTAATTAGTGGTCATTGCTCTATGAAGGACACTTGTCTGTAGTGGTCATGTGTTTTGTCTCCCTCATGAAAGAAATGTGTGTTGTACTTGTAGAACCTGTCTAGAAAGGCCACCTGTCTACAGTGGTCACTATCTCTATGGGTGGCCTCAATAGACAGGTTTGATTGTATGTCAAGATTAACATTAGGAAGTTTAACTTGAAGTAAGTTTACTTTTAACAGTAAAAATGTATGAGTTGCATAGATCAAAGGAAGCCAATTACGATTTATTGAGGACTATGTATGTCATCATTTAAAGCCCTTTTTAGGCTATTGTCAATTATCATATCAACCGTACCCCCCCCCCCCTTCTCCCTCAAAAAAGTTTCTAATACTTTTCTTGCAGTGTCTTGCAGATTAGAACTGTGTCCAGTTTAGAATTGTGCCGCGGCAGCAGGTTGCATCTGAACGAAATGACCGTTCTCTACACCGGACCACGACCCTTCCTCATCACCACCACCGTTCTGGTGCTTGGCCATCGGGTTACGACTGATGACCAACTCCAGCTTGTTACCAGAGTCAGCGATGAGCGGTACTACCATGCAGCAATCAAAGTCATGGGTCCGCGTCTGGTTGATCTGTAGCAAGAAGAGAGGATTTAAAGAGACAAATTTAGTCTGAATTGTTTAATGGCTATCGTACAAACGTAAAATAAATATGTGTATGTAGTGCCCATTATATCACCGGCTGAGAGCCACTTAAGGCCCATTTGGCTCTTAGCAGATGAATTTACCAATTCAGAGTGTTTCTAATACAAGCCATTATCCAGTTAATGGCCGATAAGGGATAAATTTTGCATAATAGAAACTGACCTTTTCCGCTATTATCCGGATAATGGCCGTGAGAGCTGTGACGCCTTCACAGGCAAAATTATCCTTCTTTTAGAAGGATATTGCAGGGGAAGCTAAGCGAATAACATCAGTAGAAACTCACGCCGTTCCGATTGAGTGCATATAACGGAGAGAAACCGGCAATCGGAGTGATCACATGATCAGAATATTTTACCCAGAGGGCCATTCCATGAGAAGAAGGACATGACATCAAAAAAAGAAATGTACCTCTTATGTTAATTCTTTGATTTATCACTAACCTTATGCCATGGATGTTCATAAAACATTAGGGCCTTTCAAATTCAATACAATTTATTTTTCATTTTTGTTGATTTCCTAAGATCTCAAACCATCATCAAAAACGTACATGTGGGACTGTAGATGAAAAAAAAACAATTTATTGCAGATTACACAGGATTCTTGTAATATTTTTTCCTGAAAATTTCGCTAAATTGAAAAAGATGAATATATTTCCATATTCTAAGCCTTTTCTAAGGGGTCCTGGGATATTTAATCTATTACATAGGGGTGAAAATGGCCTCCGGACAAAATGTAACGCGAGTTACCGTAACGTGAGTTACCGACATATTTGCTTCCTGAATTTTACTAGTCCATTGTTTCTTATCTTTAATATTGTGATCTTATACTAGTAAGTCTCAACCTACTATCAATGTAGGAAAGATTTTGTCAAGATTGTCTAGTATGAGGAGACTTTGCCAAAAGAGGGTCTCATAGAATTGACCATGTCCTTTTTTTGTAACGCAAGTTACCAAAATTCAATAATCCAAGAATCTAAAAATGTTTGTTCTTCAATTTTCTTTTTTGTTTCATTCAGTTGTTCTATATCTACCCTGTCCATGTTTGAAAAAAGTATCTTGCAGATCCTAGCAGTTCTAAAGATATAGGCACATTATCGTGTCAATGTACCCATTAGGTGTAACGCGAGTTACCATGGAATGGCCCCAGATACTAAAATCCCAGGTTTACCTAGCAGTCCCACAATACTTTGCAGTGACCTTAACCACAGTCACGCTTACCGGTAGATAGAAACTGCCCATTCCCTGGTATTATATGCTATTTTCCTACTCTCCATAAAACTTGAAAGAAAGGTATACAATATGATAAAATGTACATCATTCTTCTTTTTTATGATACACCCTGTACCACGTCCATCGCGCCAAGCAATTTCAAGCCCGATTACAGCCTCCGGGGGATGCCGCTCCATTCATACCGTCCAATTTCCAGCCACTTCCAATGTTGACATTCCCTATTGATTGGTGTGAGTGGGGTGTGAGTGTGTATAATGATTGTACTATCCTTCTACTACCACCCATCACATCTCATATCATCTCATGATATTAATGAGGAGAGTTGTTTCACACAGAAGCATTATATTCTGATGCATAATCAGTAACATCCACAATTGCACTCATACAACTATGAATATTTCCCATTTTGCTATTGAATTTTTTTGACAATTTGACAATTTTGTGTAAATCAAGACCTATGAAAATTAGCACCAAGGGCAAAATGAAATTTGGAGGGGGAAAATTCATTACTTGATTCTAAAATTTCAATGGAATAGAAAGAAATTGACCATTCCATACTATTGCTCTTTGAAGTTCCAACCACCATTCTCTTTCTTAAACAAAAGAATGTTAGCAAATATACCGCCATAGTATTCTTACAAAACAGGCTGCACATGTAATGCAATCTGTCATATGATAGTTATCCACATCATGTAATACTTGATGAATGATAACCATCATTTTCTTCAAATGAAAACATTAACTATATGCACATTCTATCTCCTTGAATCGGAAAGCAAATTATTCCATCAACTATTAATGGACATTGTAAGGACATACAAGTACAAGTACACGTACAGGTATATAAAATGAAGCAGAATGCATTTCGATGTGTTTTACTTGGGACACCCTGTATGCTCCTCATCTCATCCCACATGCACACATAATAGATGCCATGGGGAAAACCCATTCTGAGATTCAGGGACTCCCACAACCACTGGCTCTGTTGATGCTTTCAATCAAGAACGATGTAAGAGGGAAGAGCGTGCAAGGCTTGAAGCAATTTACTTGCAGAATTCATTCACCTCCTATCCATCTTGTCAGCCCACTCTCACTCTCTCTCTTTCTCTCTCAGCCTCCACATCTACAGTGTATCTCTCTCTCTCTCTATCTGTGTCCCTCCTCTCTCTCTCTCTGTCTCTCTCTTCTCTCTTGCTCTCTACGTCTCTTGGTCTGGGTGTGTGATGTGTATATGTGTATGCCACTATGCCTCTCTCCCTCATTCTCTCTCTCTTGGTCTGTCTGTTGCTCGGTCTGTCGAGAGCTCTCCGTCTCTCTCTCTCTCTCTCTCTCTGCATATTTGCTAATGGTCAACAATCTTTCACTCTCTCCCTCCTTAATAATTCAATAACTCAATGCCCATTAGTTTATTTCTCTATTCTCTCTTATCATTTTCATCTTTCCTTACAGTTAGTATGAACTTACAACTTACAACTTAACAGTGCTATTTCATATAAGAGAGCAATTCACTCATTGAAATATGAACACAGGAATGGAAGAAAAAAAATCATATCACTTGTTAGTTGTTAGCATTATTACTTGTTAGCATTTATATTATTTCATAGAGTAATTGACATCAAATATGCCTTAGGGAAATTCTAAAAAGCTATCATCTCCATGAGCACACTAAAGCTCTCCTACACTACAAGTGCATTTTATTGTTTTCTTCAAAGAGACTACACGTTTGTCTTTAAATCCCTATGATATCGCTTTATTTCCATAGAAAAGAGTCCATGCTTGTTCAATCATCATTAGTGTCATCATGTTTCTCTCCCTTTCCTCTCTCCGCCATTCCCCTCCCTTCCTCCAACCCCCTCCCCCCCCCCCCCCCTTCTCTGAATCTGTTTGTACATATGTCTTTCTCTGTCTCTTTCTATCTTCATCAAATGGCCCAAACAGTGAGTGTTAACACACATGAGCTAAATAAAAAAGATCTGCATTGCAGTTTTTAGCATGCTGGCTGTGTGGATTTCAGACCAGTGAGACTCATGTTCAGCCAGCCTTACTAGGCTTAGCATTCATCTGTCACCAGGTTCATGGATGTCAGTATGTTGTGATAGGATTTATGTTGTACAAACATCCTGACACCTATCAAACTCTACACTGGTAAATGATTTTATTATAGTGCAACTGCTATCACTTCAATATCATATGACAGGTTTCACTCATGCTCACAGTTTGTATATTATTTTTACAAAAATTTCTGACTTGTATTCAATTAAAGATCGATCAATCAATCTTATTTACTGGGTGTAAGCCACAAATATGTTTAATAATTGAAATTTCTCCCAGGAAGCATTACATTTCTAATGAGTTTGTATATTGTTTGTCTATTATGTAAATCTTATTTTTAACTTTCTTCTCCGTGAATACAAATTTATTGTATTTCTTCTATAAATATTATTCAGTACAACATCAATGAGACTGTCAAATGCATATTTTCAAAGACCATCCTCACAGAAAAAATTCAATAACATTCACTGCTAGTTCAGGCTTTTCCTCACTATTGAAATCCCACTCTTTTAATACTGGATTAATCGCATTTCCTCCTCACACTCTAATCAAGTTATAGTTTTTTGACGTTTTTGAAACCACTGAAGGGGAAGTAATAACAAGATCTTTCTCTCACTCACAAACACAGGTCCTTCACAAAGTGGAAGTAAGCAACACAATCTATTGTTGCACCATTCCAGGCATGCAGTTGCTAATGGCAACAGTTGCCGTGGGAGGGACAGATGAAACGCTGACGATCTGACCATTCATAATTTGTTTACAACAAAACAAGGTCATTTATTACTCTACTATAAATTGCTACAATTGTCAACAGAGTGGAGTAATCTGTATTGAACACTGCTGTGAAGCTCAAACACTGGCAATCCTTTCATACCCTTCATTCAATTTGAATACTGTAGGGTAGTCCGGTACAGGCAAAATATTCAAGTGAAGTTCATAAATTACACTCCTACTGACGGAGAGGGTTTGAAAAACATCCTCTATGAGAAGAATTATACAGGTAATGAATTGTTTATCAAAACATATTTCAGTCACATACCATTCATGTCACTATGACAGCAGCTTTGACCTTAAGGTCAAGTGATCTAGGGACTCGTAGTTTATTGCATGAATAATGAATTACTTGTTCAATTCTAAGATGCGGCACTTGGACTGTTTGGTTTGTCATACATTCATACATTTAATCATCAGCACCTGCATTTTCATATATAATAACTACACTATACTATCATACCTCTTTCCTGCCATAATATTATTTATTCTATTTGTTCAGTGATAACAATACAATAAGATTAAATCAAGATTATTTTTTTTTGTCAAAGCCACAGTCATTATCATTATAATCATCATCATCATCATCATCATCATCATCACCATTACCGGCATCACCTTTATGTCGATACCATCATCATCAAGTTATAATCTTCATCAAGTCATCATCATCATCATTGCCATCCTTCTTCATCATTATCAATGTCATCATTAACAAAGTCCAAGTATTCCTGTGGTAAATCAATGAAGAAGAAAAAACTTTTTTTTTAAATTAAAAAGCTTGTCTTTTAAAGGCAAATAGAATGAAATAGAAGGAAATAAATGGTCGACTCACCTGGAGTATCCTATCAAAAGGCTTGACATTGCCACTGCGTGAAGCTGGTCCACCAGGTCTCACAGTGTTCACAAACACACCCTTGTCTGATATGCCATCGGACACACTGAATCCAAAGTCCTCTACATCACTGTCCTTCTTCAGAGACACCTTGTGGAGCTCCACCGGTGCAGGGTTCGGTGCCTCCGATACCGTAGACTCATCTCCCAGGTGTGAGGCATCGTTCTGATTCATGACGTTCTGATGCGTGGTGTTCACACTCTCACTCTTGGAGCTGAAGCTCTCAAACTGGTTGTATCCACCCCCACCCCCACCCGTAGGAGCATGGGGCGGTAGAGTGTAGCTATGAGAGGAGTCACTGTACATCTGAAGAGAGCTCGTGCTTGGTTTACGTCCCCCGACCGTGCCCGGTTGGTTGAGATAGTAGCCATGACCGACGCTACCGGCCCGTCGCATCTCGCTCGACGTGAACTGATCGGTGTTGAGGAAACTAGCTTCCAGTTGACGTAGAAACTCTCTGTGCTTGGCGATCTGTGCTTCGTGAGGATGGTAACTATGCTGAGAGTGGGCGTAACTGTCGTCTTGATCTGAGCTCAGGATGTCGACTGGATATGATCCATTGGCACCATTGACGAAAGCCCTTCGCCGCTCATCAAGCTCATCTTCACTGGCATCATTGGGTGACGTGGAGTGTGACGAGTTGTGCACCCTCCTAGGGCGGTTGCTTCGTCTTGAAGGAGACATGCTGCTGCGTCGGGAGCGGCTGGTCTTCGGGGAGTGGGAACGAGAGTGATGCGTGTGGTTGCTATGGTAACCGGTATCCATACCCGAGCCTTCCCATGAGTCTCCATTGGTCTGGATCATGACCGGCGTTGCGATGTGGTCTGCGTCGTAGTGTGTAGCTACTCTACTAAACCTACTAGGGCTCTGGCTTCTTGATGATGGTTTGTTGCCCTGAAAATAAAAACAAATTTCACAATATATTCTCAGACAACCACACACAAAAACTGGAATGTGATGGAATGAATGTGAATGTCACTGTTATAAGAAGTAGAACATTCATGTGACACATGAACAATAGCTAACCGAATTAAAAAAAGAAAATAAATATGTGTCCTTAGATACAACGAGAAAAGAAAATGTCAAGAATTTTCCTCTGTAAGATTGATTTGACACAAATACCCCTAACTTCAACAAATAATAAAGGTTAAACATTGAAAATACGGCTATAATATCTTTCTCATAAGTTTCCTATAAATAGGCAAGATAACAATGTTTTAACAACATTCATTTCTTCTTTTGTTGAATACTTGCAAATGAGGGCTCAAAACTTCTTGCATCGACCCATACAACCTCGTTCTTCGCTACAAACCTCACATTCACACAGACCCAACATTATAATCATGAGATCATCTCACCTGGTCATGTCCCCGGTGCTTCTCCTTCTTGCTGATCTTGAGGACCACCGTGTCTCCAGCAGACTGCAGGAGACGGATAGCTTCAGACAGTGTCTTGCCCTTCAGCGAGACACCATTGATGGCTAGTAGACGGTCGCCCAAGTGGATAGCACCAGTCCTGAAAAATAATAAAGAAGAAAGAAAAAAAAAGGATTCCATGGGCACGTTCTATAGACTTGATTCATAATAACAATTGATTTAGTACTATTATTAATTTTTTTGAAGTATGACAAATGAAACAACTACATCAGATTTAACACAATCCCTGCTGCTAATATTAAAGGTAAGAACACTTAAATGTGAATGTACTTTAAATATTGGGCAACTCAGTAATATGGGGAACTCATTAAAATTATTCATGAAGATTTTGTATGCAAAACAAATCTTTTTTTTATCATGTTCTTTTAATCCAAAATAGTCATATATATTGATTCTTCATCTAGTGACAAATGGAATTCTCTTTGCACAGTAACTTAATATGCAAAAGATAACAAAAAACTTACCTCTCAGCTAGACCATTCTCTGTGAGTCCAGAGATAATTACAGGATCAAAGGGTTCTTCCGTTCCTGAGATTGTGATACCCAGCGGACCACCATGTCTGACTAGCTCCACCGAGTAGGATATTGCACCGCTTACATCAGGCTCATCTGGGCAACAAAAAGAGAATAAACAGCAACCTTAGATGAACTCTATCAATCTGCTAAACATGTCTAGGTAATGATTCTTGCAATAACAATGATATTAGTTATAGAAATTATTTCTCAAGGTGCTTACAAACATGATCTGATAAACAGTGAACTTTAACTCGCCAAATAATCTTACATACAACCCTATAAATATTCCTCTATCATAACATACAATGTGTAATAGAGTCATGTTTGAAAATACAATGGGTAGCACATAATGGGATCCATTAATTTTCAATCAGAAAAACTGACCCTATAAGCCTTGACATAACGACCTTGTACATATCAGATTCTAGCCCGACAGATCATATACTGTTACCGAGCATAAATTGAACCCCAATCCAGTTTTCAAGGAGGAAAGCCTGCTCGTCTTCTTACCTGAATAAGCCTCATTCTTCTTGACCTTGAGTTTGACGATTTCATCTGCCTGAGCCAATAGATGCATGGCTTCTTCTACTGTAATACTGTCTAAATGGATGTCATCTATGGCAAGAACTTGATCACCTGGTTCTAACGTACCACTCCTAGAATGTCATGTAAGAAAATCATCATATCAATACCAACAAGGCCAACACCAGACCAACAACCGACCGAACAAAAAAAGTTGGATTACCCCTATGGCAAAACATAATTCAGTTTGGAGTGGGTGTGGAGTCAGTTTGACAGTGTGACTGAGGTATTAAAAGGAATTGAATGTTCTTCTGTGAATTGAAGACTAACATGCAGGTGAAAATATTATTTTCATCTCTAATCATCAACCAAATTCATCCTTAGTGACATTTCTACTAACATTTTATTACATAACATAACATTTGCTAAGAATTTTCATTTTTCTGTCAAGTATAAAATGTGTCCATGTTTTTACAAGATTCAAATAAAAAGAAAACATCTCTTTTTCATTACCTGTTTGCTACACTGCCCTTCTTCACTGTTGATATAAGAAGCCCATCACCTAGCCTTCTGTGTTTAAGACCTGAAATATAGAAGAAATCAAACATATAATCAAACACAATAATTTGAATTGTCTTAAAATGAACTAGCAGAATCAATTTCCTACAGTTGTTAGTTCACCACACGCACACACAAAAAGATATCACTCTTAAAACTGCTGTATGGGTGACATAGGTATTGATATGTTACTAACTTGAGTTTGACAGAATTCATAAAGTCAATACTGTATGTAATTTTCATCAAACAATATAGAGTGCTTCTAATTAATGCAGGTTTTCATTAAATGTGAACCAATATTTTGCATCCTTCTTACACATTCATAACAAAATAGGCTCAGTTCTACCAATGAACACCAGATAAAGGAAAGTATGACTTACTTGTAAGTGTTATACCAAGACCCATCTCACTGACAGGTAACTTGACATTGAAGACACCACTGCTAGGTACAACAGACTCTGTAAACATAGGGGGAATTGTAAAAGGTTACAGGTTATAGCCATACAGCTTCAAATTGTGTTGTTAGATCCATTCTAGGACTTATATATATATATATATATAATATAATTTGAAATATACACAAAGAATTATATTGAAGATATTTCCCCTGATTATGGATTGAATTTTGATTCACAAATTAATTTTAGATTAAATGACATTTTTGCTTCCACTGACACTTGTTGAAATTTCTTTAAATTAATACATATCAATGTTATTGCATAACTTTTCATGGCTAATGATCTCATTCAACTTAGATTGAAGTGAGTTACACTGAAATTCAGACATACTAACAAATTTCTTACCTGCAATATCAAACTCTATTTCCAATGTGACCTGTGGTGCACTTTCCCTCAAGATATGATTAGCTTCGTCTGCTGTCATATCTTCTGTGTAGCTACCATTGATAGCAATCAAACGGTCACCAGGCTGCATTACACCACTCCTATAAGGCACAGAATATAAGAGCATCAGGATATCGTCATCAAGGCTTTTACCTGATCAAACTCATGTTGCTCAAATTATAATACATTACTGTAAGTATAAAAGATCTAATTGAAAGTAGAGGATTTACTGTACTGTCATAAATTCAAATATACTGAAAAATTAGAAATGATTTGTACTTATCTTGTTGCCTCAGCACATGCTACCTGCACTACTGAATCATAAAAGCGCTAGAAAATCAACTGGATAAAAAATGTACTTGGAAACATTATTGAATATTGCTAGATAATTTCAGATTATGCAGCAATTGTCCAATCAGCTCTTCCCATTTCCCAGGTGAAGACAATGTCTGCAGCTCCCCTTTCTGTCTTCCAAAAGAAGTATCAAAAGAAGGGATAAAACTGCCTCTCTTTCATTTAAAGCCTATCTGCACTAATTTGGCCAGGAGGAATTAGACATCCTTGCGGGGTCACTGACAGGTGGTTATCTCACCAAATCCGCTCTCAATTAACATAAGAAAAAGGGGATCATGGGGGACCAACGGGTACGGCTTAGGAATTGTTTGCTATAAAGAGGGCGCAAGTAGCAACAAGTAGTGGAGTCCCGCTTTCGGCAGAGCTGGACTTACTTTTCAGCCTTTCCTCCTGGTTCTACGAATCCAACGACAGCAGGAGAGCCTAGGATCTCTGTAGCAAAGACACCACTCTGTAGCTGTATACCGTAGTCACCTGTCCTTGAGTATAGGGTTACATCAACAGAGTCTGTGTGGCATACTTGGGGTGATGATAGGCCATTGATGGTTGATGCAAGGGATACTGTGAGGACACAAGAAAGTGGAATAGATTAGAATGATGAAGATAAACGGCTGTGATTTGTATCATACCTACAGCATTGATGTGTGATTTATGGACTCTGGCATTGGAAAGACAAATATATTCATGAAACATAGGCTTAATTTAAAAAAAGTGGTATAGATTTTGTGGTTTCAAAAGATGGCACAATCTGTATTCATATTTTCCATTTAACCAGTGTACTTGGTAGAAAAAATTCTTTGAAGTCAAAATAAGAATACAATATTCGGCAGCTTCTGTCCTTTTGAAAGGTACATTTTTTTTTTAACTGCTTTGATTCACAAGATCGCTTTAATGATTTCTTAAGACTTCTTATTTGACTAAAACATTAAAACGTTAATTTGAAAATGAACTAAGTCAGATGTTCCTGTTGATATTTTGATGACTTTCAAAGAAATGTGTCTGTTAAAAAAAATCACTTTCATGGCTGAAAATCTGTTTTCACTTGCACAACGTAATATGAATGACATGTTGGGGTTCTGTTAAACTTACACATCGATCCTGTCTTATGTCCCTTCGATCTGAGTTTACGTGCCAAGGTACTGCTCTGTTGCCTTGTGTTCTGAGAGTTCATTGTTCCTACCCTAGACAGGCTACTATGGCTATACCCTGGCATCAAGGGGGTTGTTGATCGTGATGGTTGACCTAGGATTAAAAGGGGGAAAGTGTATCATTAGATGACATCAATAATTTGAAGCAATTTATGAAATTACAATGTTAAAGATAACCAACATGTCCTATAAGATCAATTTAATTCATTGCTAGAAGCTTTTTGTATAAGAAAAGAATAGCTGAACTAAAATGGGAACACAAGTCATGGAATTTGTTCAACGTGGTCATAAAATTGACACAGATGTTGTTGGTATGTTGATTAAGAAACAGGCCTTTCATGCTTCTGTATGCAACATTCGATAAATGGGCTTTCAAACTTATTCAAGATTTTGTCATATCATAAAATCAATACTATCACTTCACTGCTTATTTCAAAGTAAGAATATTCATCATCATTATTGTTGATATCACCATCATCTTCTTCGCTCTAATCCTTCTCCTCCTCCTCCTATTCCTCATCATCATCCTTATCATCATTACTATCATCATCATCATCACTAATACAGCATCATTTTGATAGCACATTTCCTGAGACCTACCTCCCAATTTCTGCATATCTCTCGAGTAGGTCAATCTAGGGGTCATCTGACTGACCGGTAGTATCTCTAGCTTGACCTGCTCTGTACCGGACGCTAAAAGCTTCATGGCTTCGGCTACACCCATGTGAGTAGTGGTCAATCCGTCAATGGTCAATATCTCATCACCAATATGAAGGGCACCACATCTGATAAATAAAAACATTATTCCATGTTGATATCCTCTGACATTTCAACTTGGTCAGCTTGATTTTATCAGAGAAAAACAATCTGGCTATCAAAATACATGAGAACCTGATATGGGCCATTATGGTGGCAATTTCACAAAGCTGGACCAATTATACAATTTGTGAAATTCTCATTTTATGGTACACTGAAATGGAAGATCAAAACATTCTACTCCTGTATGTGTAGCAAGTTAGTTTGCTGCCCTCTAGAGTAGAAATTCCATGTACATGTATGAAATTACAAAAGGATAGAATGGTAAAGTGTATAAAATATGATTTCACAAGCACTGTGGAATAGAAAAGGAAAAAGGAATAAATTACTCTGTATTATTGTTCATTTTGCACATAGAATTAAACACCATAGATCAATGCAAGTGACCTTTCTCTGAACTTGCTTTTCAACACTCTCTGACCACTAATCTCTCATCAGTTTCATTCTGCTTTTTGAAAGTATGGTGGTAGATGTCACAGCTTGAAAGTCAATTACAGGAATAAGTCAAATGTCCATTTCATGTCAGTTTCAGATGGAACAACTGCCTCACATTGTTATCTTGTAGATATCACCTCAACTTAATTAAACTGAAATAACTTGAGTGTTGTTTACTTCCTGAGGTAAGGTACACAAGTAGATTTCAAGCACCAGCTGTGTATAACATTCCTCTTTGTTGTTTTTTGTTTTCCTGTTTGATGTAGAACCATTACCTAAGTCGCTACAGCCCACTGTTGGTCATGCCGGCTTTTGGTTTTGAAAGTCGTCTGTCTTGTTGACTGTCAGTCTACTTATTAGTACTGGAAAGTCCTCCAATATTCTTAATTTGATTCAGAACTATTGGCTTAGACCCAAACCAAGGTCTGCACCCTAAAGGACTTACCTATCTGCTATACTGGCAGGCTTCAGGTTGTCTATGATTATTACTGCCTTTCCATTCCTTGGAATTGAGCTTAGTCCCACACCTAGATGTGCACCAGGGGTTTTGGAGACCTCTACCAGTAATGGACCTGTGGCATTCTTCACTGCCTCTGTAAAGTATGCATAAAAAGAAAGCAAAATTTATTACGATAGCAAGGATATTTGAATAACCTGGAGCAAGGTTGGTTGAAGAAGAAAAAGAAGTGAAAAGAAAGGATGAAAAAAAATGCTTTTGAAGACAAATATTAAGCTGCACATCAATTTCACTAAAAGAAGTGTGTTAAATGTATAGATATTTACACATAAATGCTGAAGAAATGAAACAATTACATATTAAAAAATAAGTAGAAAGAAAGGATGAAAATGAGAAAATACAAATAAAGGGATGAAGATGCTGTTGGATTTTAACTATTTGGTGGGAAAGAAGAGGGAAAATGGATAATACTTTTTGTAAAGACATGAACTATTCTGCACATCAAATATATTTCACTAAACAAAATATGTGAAATGTAAAGATATCTATTAAAAACATTAGATATGAAAGTAAATTTTAGATAAATATTTTTAGAAATATTCCAAGCCAGGCTTTTGAAATTAAAAACATATTTTGAACAAAATGCAAACACTTTTTAAAAGCAATAATGAGAATAGTACCCATGTAAAAATGTGGCAGTGGAAAGAAAGAATTTGTCATATTTGAACACAAAATAAAGAATAAAAATCACATTGTTTAGATGTCAATGACTGAAAACACAAAGAAAAAACAACCATATCCAGGCCATCAATACTGTTAGTAAAAGTTTTCTCTTTGAAAAGACTGTAAACAGTGCAGAGAGACAAAAAGGAAAAAAAGAATGACCCATATTCAAAAATTAAAAAAAAAGATTGATAGAGTCATCATAGAGCATCTGTGATCAACTTATCTTCAGAGAGATCCATGATTACAGCAAGCTTATAATTCATAGTCACTTTATTCTTGACCTGCTAAACAGTTACTACTATTTGAATAACTTAATACAACTGCTAATCTCTAAATTAATCCTACATTATGAACTATTTCCTTTACGATAACCCACATCAAGCTCCCTGTGACCATACACAATCCCTCTGAAAATATGGTCATAAAGAAATATGAGCGTTTGACACACCATCAGAGATATTAGACTCATTAGCTTTAGATAACGGTGATCTATGAAATTAAAATCAGATCCTGCACTAAATTAAGTTGCAATATGCGATACAGTGGAAATATTAATAATCTCACTTCAACTGATAGAGAATAAAGATATGAATTTGCTTATTTCAATATTAAGGACATGTTTCCCTGTCCTAATTATCTGTTTTAATGAATTCCTGGGATTATTTAAAGTTTACAACAAAAGTAATAAGCAGTTAAGGGAATATACTGCTTTCGAAATACCGGTAGTAGTATATTTCTTTATCCGCCTCAGATAAAGAGCATAATATTCCCCTGCATGTAACATTGCAACAAGTATCGTGGGCAACTTGAATTATGACAATAGGAATGTAACATCCTTTATTAGGTATTCTTGAGCATTTTTAAACTGGTATATATATATATATATATGATACTTAAAAAATACTGACTTCCAAAATCACAGACTGCTACACTACATGTGATTTGCATGATCCTGTCTAAATTCTCTAGTTCACTTTAAATATGAAAATATAGCTGAACTTTCAGCTCAGGCTGTTAAAATGGTCTACAGCAATCTAGTAACCATATCTCAAGGCCAGTTTTACACTTTTGGAGGCTGTTCCTTTCTACGTCACATGGGTGCAAGGAGTGACAAGTCATATGCCATACTGAGATCAGTTAAAAAAGTTCCTATCTACAAATCTTTCTTCCTTTTGCCATTTACCAGGTACTTCTCAACCATGATGAAGTCCCTCAAATGATTAAAAGATCTATATCAAGGGCTAGGAATAGTTCAAAGTTTGTACAATGTTATCAGGGGAGATGAAAAGACAAGTTAATGACAATCTATCACAAAATGGAAGTCATAATTTCCCCCAATCAATTTTGAAAGACCCTGACTCATCAATAGTTTGAGCTAAATTCAATTTAGTTTTCAGTTCTACTCCTTTAAGCACTAGTTCTGACATTCAGTCTCTTAAGAAGCTGAGAAGCTTTCTTCTGAAATGGTTCTAAATTTCAAAATGTATTATTATCATTCTTTTTTTACATAAATTGTAAGTTTTACCATTTAGTTAAAAACCATCAAGGTAATGGAGTGAAGTGGTCCTGGATTCTTGTAATGGTGGTAAAAAAATTAAACATGTAACTTCTTACAATTGTCTAAGCAATAGCTTCCACTGACTTAAATTTCACTCAACAAAAGTAAGCATTTAGTGACTACAAAATAATGGAATACAAGATAATTAGAATGTATCTACTACATCCTTGTGATATAGCCACCTATCGTGTAAAACCCAAAGAAACCGGACGGTCTCGTTCTAGCCTAGGTGAAAGCATGATGAATGATTGGCCAATTTGTATCAATTTCCATTTATAATGATGATGAGGGAGAGGCAGATGTTTGACATGTGTTTGACAGATGCATCTACTTGGAAGTGACAAATGTATGACACAATGTTAATCAATCAAATGTTAATTTCAATAGGTAGTTTAAATATTCTCAGGCTAATCTCCTTTTATCTTTTTTCGCAGTGTTCAATTAACAGAGAAAGAGACAGAGAGAGCGTGAAAGGAAAGAAAGGGAGAGAGGGTACAGTGACAGAGGAGAGAGAGAGAGAGAGAGAGAGAGAGATGGTGTGAATAATTTGCAAGAGAAAGACATATATAAACGGAGAGATACCAAGAGAAAGAGATGAAATTTATTGAATTAAAATATTGTACATGTGATGTAACTTTAAAGAATCTATCCAACAAAATTTGGAGTGACTTGAGGAATTTTCTGTCAGGAAGTATAAATTCAATTCTCTATTATTAGCTTTATAACAACTGTGAATCATTGCATAATGCTGGTACGCTGCCAGATGTTTGTTCACATTAACATAGGGTCTGTTCTAATTCGTTCTAACAAGTGAACAGTCACATCCCATGGAGATTTAATACGGACCAGTGACCTTCTGCGCTTACAACCTCACAAAATCTCATCACGTCCAAGATGGGGTGTGGCTACTCTAAAATAGCCGCTCTTAAAAATAGCCGCATCATATTCAAGCTTGGATAGCGTGTAAAGCCCGGCCTTGGAACATCAGCTCCATGTAATCATGAATAACTTCCCACTTGTCATTCGAAAAGGATTATAGGGGCTTAGTCAACCATGATTCACCATCGTCCTCCTGTCTCAATTCCGAGTAGAGTATGGGGCATTGCAGGCAAATCAAAACATCGATGTCAAAATTCAGAAAATGAAACAGGCTCATTACAGGAAATGGATTATATCAAAGGAAGTGTCATTAATTTGGAGTAGATGAATCAAAGTCAAAATCAAAATTCAGACATCATCATTAATTTTGAACAAATTCAAGTAGATTCTGATTTAATCACTACTCCCTGCACTTTCCATGCATGCATGGTCCTTTATGCCTCCCTTCTCAAACATGAACTTTGTTTGCAAAACAGCTAAATCATTTCTTTCTTTCTTTCTTTTTCTACCAAATGTTTCTCAGAGGGAGACATCTTAGAACCGTGGTTCGATATTCAAGATCCCAGGAGTAAAGGAAAAGTAAAAAAAGTTCCCAGAAGGACTGTTAGAAGGTATAGTGAACCCAGTGAATCATATACCGGTAACATGAAACATCTGCTTCCTGTTTCATCCTTTTTTTTCCTTAATTTACATCCAGTTTTTTTCTGACTAATAAAGTACCAAAAAGGAATATTTCTTACCTATTTATATATAAGAGTTTATTTAAAGTTATTAAATATCTATTATAGACAACAATGAGGCAAACAGTAGACTGCTACAGTAATCTAATATTTATATACGGTTAAGGGTAGAAATCAATTTTTTGGGGAAAGGTCATACAGGCAGAGAAACAAAATTTGACTTTAAAAAAAAACCAGGTACCCCTTTGCACAGGAAGTAATTCAATATCTTTGTCAACAAATGCCTGGGCTATCAATCAAAAAATATCAGAGGTGTTAAATTTGGGTGTCTCAGCTCTTTTCTCAGCACATAATCTTGGTTACTTCTTTAGCTGCAACAATATTTAACCTTTCCATCAGATCACCTGACTTGGTCACCTGACACGAAACTTGAGCTCCTTCTACCCATCACCATTATCTTTGGCCTGCATCACAAGACATCCAGTAATCACTTTACCCAATATCCACACCATTTCCTACATGAATTACCACAAGAGAACCTTGACGTAGGCAACTCTTTTTATACCTTATTATTCTCTAGATTCTAAACACGCTTTGTCATCTTATCGTTCTATCTCCAAACCTATAATCCACTTTGCTCTTTCCTTACTTTTCCCCTTTGGTGTTGCTGATGGATGTCAGTTTATAAATATATTCATGTCTCAGTGGCCATTTTAATCTGATTTGCCTCGTTAAGAATAAATGTTCTCTGTTCCTACATGCTACCTCTAATATCATTAGGGGAAAGTGATGATGAACACAAAATTACTATTTTACATTGAATGGAAATTTGATTTCTATAAAGAGTTTGAAAGAATGGTTGGAAATTGAGTGAAATTTCATCAAATTTCGGTCTAATTCAGAATAATTAAGTTATGTGGAGTGATGTGATTGCAGCAATGGTTTCACTTGTATGGTCAGTCATGCTGCACACATGAAATACAGCCAAACGTATTATTAACTCAGGAGAAGTGACGATGAAATCAAATGACTCTTTTACATTGTATGGAACTTTGGTTTCTGTAAAGAGTTTGAAAGAATGGTTGGAAATTAAGTGAAATTCAAATGAAACCTTTAACCCAAAGTCATATCAAGGTAGCATTATTCATGTATGTCCTTAATTAGCAATTGATCAATAAAGTGAGCTTTAAGCATTGTATTCTACATGTAACAAAAATACCAACGAGACATTGCAACACAAAAATGTATTTTTTAAAAGGAAACAAGTAATATTAATGCATGCTCTCATGAGAACACTCCAAATAAAACATTAGAAGCTGAATAACAAATAAAAAAACAAAGCAATGAATACTCCAACAAAGGAAAATGAAATGAACAAAAGACAACCAGCAGAAATGAAAATACTATGTTATTACCTTTGATTTAGTCACTGTGCACAGAGTGATGGAAATAAGAGGTAAATGAAGGGTTAGAAAAGATGGAGTTAGTGGCATACATTTGAAAGTGGTTTGGGTGGTTACAGGTATACTAAATGGTAATGATTTGTGAGGATAAATTTACATTGATATGACTCTTGATAAAGAGTGGGTGTAGGGTGGTTATAGAAATGATACAAGTGAGGGGAGTTATATTATATGAAGATACAAGGCTTGGATAAAGCCATTTATTGAGAATTTCGAGGAAGATGACCAATTTCTGAGGTATGATTATTATATTATTATAAACAAAACAAGAACAGCAAATACAAATTTTAACCCCTATCCTAATTTGTCAATCAGCTTTCACAAAATTTTGCCTGGTATACCAAGTATACCAAGCAAGTAAGTAATTTTGAGAACTAATTTAGCGATGCAAGAATTCATGTGGTCATCAAGCCTAACTAAGTCAAATACTGAATAGAATATGAAATCTATTTTGCAATCACTTTTGAAGAATAATGAATAAATTGGGCTGTTTTTAAAAGTTGTAATAGTACACATAATCAAATGTTTTTATTCTACATAATTGGTCTTCTACTTTTCAGGAGGTTTTTTATTACATTTATTAACCCATTGGCTACTCAATTCTCTCATTCCCCTAATGCTAAT
This sequence comes from Strongylocentrotus purpuratus, assembly GCF_000002235.5. Lineage (NCBI taxonomy): Eukaryota > Metazoa > Echinodermata > Echinoidea > Camarodonta > Strongylocentrotidae > Strongylocentrotus > Strongylocentrotus purpuratus. The sequence continues at coordinate 2,736,436 of NW_022145566.1, read as the reverse complement.
ACAGGAACCCAAATGCAAAGGGTCAAGGCAATTGAACCCTAGACCTATCATGATGAGCAGCTTACAATAAAACCACTCAACCACCATACTTACCCATGATAGAGACATCATATTCAAATCTCAGCACAGCGCTGTTGCCTCCTTGCCTAATGATGTTGAGTGCTTCCATATGAGAGGCCTGACCCAGGTTCGTTGTCTCCACGGCTACCAATCTATCACCAACCTTCAACGACCCCTCCCTGAATGGGTCAAAGGTTAGAACGGATTAATGTGTTGGCCGTCTTCCATTTTATGAAAGACGTTAGTTATCAAGTAGAGATAATGGGTCTATTCATCATGCCTGAGAGAGATCTCTTAGTTTAGGATTTCTTTCATGAAATACATCAATCAATCGTCATGAAACCCATCTTCTCTCTCTATTGACATACCAGTAGAAGTACCTGATAAACAAATTTCAACAGCGATCTTCTATTGTATTTGAAGCTGAAGTCTTCCATCTTATACTTTGGATAAGAAATGCTCCTGTGCTCCTAGATTGGAAGTTTTACACCAAGAGGTTTGTAAGGTAGCATGTATGTTTGACAGCTATAATCATTTTTAAAAATTTCCTAGAAAATATTTTGTCTTTAAACATATCCAGTAATCTACGACAGTGAGAAAGTCATGTATGTGCACCTTTTCAACAAGTATCTTTTGATCAGATTTGATTCTCTTTCACTCCAAGGCCTGAACACTGATACACTGCACTTTGCAGAGGTATAAACAATTGGACTTCATTGGACCATTTGTCTAGAAACATCATACTGCCATTTTAAAGCCAACAGGATATTTGGGAAATTATCTTCAATATTTTTCAGCAAATTAGGTATGTCTAGATGCTTTGCCCATATTTCATATTTCCATATCAGACAAATGATCATGGAATGCAAATGAGCCATCTTTTTCCATAGGACCTAGGTAATCATTTCCCCTATATCTTAAAGACTGATTACATGTAATACTTTTAAGATCTTGTGTAGTCCTAACAGATGCTACACTCTATGTAATAGATAAGAATCTTTTACCTATCACCTGGTCCACCCGGTCTGATATGCGTGACAACCAGTGGGCGTGTCTTTGAGCTGTTTGCATTGACTCCGCCCCTGATGGTGAATCCATAGCTACCGTCTTCTCTGGTCAATCTGATGTCCAGAGTCTTAGAATACCCTGTTGATGGGCTCAAGGGAGCTGTAGAGAAATACAAGAGACGGTAGTATGATAAATGGTTGCGGTACCTGATGAGGGTGTTTACTAATAGTCTATAGTGGTAGGTACGTGGGAATAAAAAATGCATAAAAATTCCTCCTCTCATAAAAGGAGGGAACTAGAATATCATTTCAATTCAAAGCTGTGAAAGTTACTAACTTCCCACTAAATTTGATGATCCCTGTGGAAAACTCTCCCTTACACCTAAGAGTTACTTCAAGTATCTAAATCTCTATAGTATAGCACACAGCATCTCACCTATTCCAGCTAAAAATTAACCACATTTAATCAAGTTAGAATAATAAGGACTAAAATATTACAAAATAGTCATTTTACATTCATTCATATGCGTTTGTAGCCTTATAAAATAAAGATGAAGGAAATTAATTAGGTTGACCTCTGCAGGATGTTATTTGAAAAAGTCATTTATTTTGCATGGACATCAGCTTGGTTAATGTCAGGCTGAGTATTCAACTTATCAAAATAAGATTATGATTCGGTATACTCTTACTATATACAGGGAGCTCATACTCTATCTCCAGAGAGACCTTATTGCCCACATTCTTCAAGAGAGTGATGACCTCGTCATGTCGCAGTGTAACAGTCTTCACATTGTTGACTGATGTGATGAAATCTCCAGTCTGAAGTACATCACTGCGATGGGCCACGCCCCCTGGACGCATGTTGGTAACTCTGGGTCGGCCATCTTTGTCTATACCACCTATAACAAGAAGAGAGAGGGATTGATTATTTAGTACTGCTGACTTCAAAATACCCCTGTCATTTATAACAATGCCAAATCTTTTAATAGAATCCCAATATTTAGATTTATAACAGTGCCAAATCTTTTTATAGAAAGCCAATATTTACATTAAACATAAAATAAATGTCTATGGGAAGCAATCATAAAAACTAATAAACTATCCTTAATTTTTAATTACCTTTCTCCAAGAATGAGGGAATGAAAATTAAATTAACATGAAATTAATTTCTTCATAAGTATTATAAACAAGTTGATCTTTAAGCTCTACAATTTGCTGGGAACCATTGATACACTAACAGTAAAAAAAAACATATAAATCTAACTCATCAATGTGCATGACAACTGCACTTTTATCCCAAAACAACAGAATATGTTTTACATTCAAAATATTTAGAAAACATAACAGGCTTCCCTGCTTCTTGCATTTAATAATCAACTTCTGTATTAGTATTCAGACCCTATATCTTACCCCTCATCATCATGACTATGCAAGATATTTTCCCCCTTTTTCTTGTTTTCCTCCATTTTGATGTAACACGATGCACACTTGTTTATCATGTTACTACATTTTCACATAATGCTTTAATTCAATTTCCTCTTACTAATCTCCTAAAATGTGCAAATCAGGTTCCTGATCTTTTCTCGCTTTATACATTTCAAGATTATGCATACCCTGGATCCATATAAAACATGATGTGTCTATAAATACTGCTTTGCTTCAATAAGAGTGACAATTTTTAATACAGGGTTGTTTTTTAAGATGAAATGATTATATCTCCTTGATTTTCATGACTTCAGAGTCATACTGTTATGTTTATATTATTCTTTAGAAATTTTACAACAAGTACATGAATGCTTTATATTCCCAGTTTTATTTACATTATCACATATCTTCTTTAGATTCTGAACTCTAAATTTAGACCAGGAAATAAATCAAGGGAGCATCAGAATAAAAATAAAGAAAAATGACCAGGGGCTTGTCAAAAGTGCATGAAACCTATTAATCCACTAAATCTCAGCCAGGATCTTGATTGAGACCTAGAATAATCCACATTGATTAGAATGACAGCTCAAATCAGTATTTCAATCTAATCTTGGTCAACTTGGTCTGTCTTGGGATACTATCCACACCCTCTCTCTCTCTTTCTATCTTACTCTATCTCACTATATATCTTGGCGTGTGATCAAACCATCTGTCATGGTTTCAAGACTCAGAATCCTAAATGGTCGGTTCATGCTTGGTGACAGTATATTAAACCTGTGAGGAGTCTATGCATGGTGATCATAAATTTAAAAGATAATCCAGGGCTTTTTCATCAGTCCTGTCAAAAAGAAACTTGTGCAATTTAGCTATGATTAATATTCCCACAAAATTTCCCTGTGTTGACTGAATCTTATAAATCATTGATATGCATTTGCAGATGGCATGAATATACCATTAAAAGATAAAGACATATTTGTCAACTTATTGTGTTGCAACTATGTATAAAAAAAAATTAATTAAAGAGGCCATCAGATATTAAGAGGACTTTCTATAAATCTTTTTTTTGTGTGAAAGGGGGCAGGGGCATTTTACCATATATATATCTCTCTCTGCCATGCTACATGAAAATGTCTACAGAGAGACCTACTTTCAAGTACCTTCATTCCTTCCCAGGCATACATGTAGCAACAGAACTTGACTTTCCATCGAGAGTGACAAAAATATGGCAAAATCATCAGTGAAAAAAGTGCTGAGATGGTGGGATGTACGAGACCTTGGATACAAAGGTAATATTTCCTGAAGTGAATTCACTGAATTAGTGCTGCATCCTATCACCTCATAGCTCTATGTCACGATGTGATTGATGTTTCAAGGTGCAAGTCTGTTTACATTGGGCGAAACATTATCCATGTAGTATTCATGCCCTTGTTCATGTATGCTCGGGGGAATGGAAATGACCCGAATCTGTCATCTATACAATTTAAGTACCGGTACATGCGCTTGCTAGGGCAAATAGCCATGTGAATTTAAGATTCTCTTCCAAGATCATGTTGCTGATAATCTTGGCTTCAAAATTACTTAAATTTTATGATTTGCCTCCTAAACAAAGATGATAAAAGTAAACACCATCAAATATGTTCAATTCAGAATTAAGTCTCTCAAATTGCCAAAATGAAGAATGTTATGCATAAAATGTTCTATCAAATAGCTTAAAAATTTAAAAGACAATAAACAAATCAGTCAAGATGCAAAGTTTTGTCTTCCATTCCTGGAAGAGACATTCCATTCAAAAACTTGATTATTTCTGGGCGCTATTTCCAATGAAATTTCCCAAAACTTCCAGGGACCTATTAAAACCTTTTTATCATAACACTTCACCACAATTTTCATGACATTCGCCAGATTTTAAGCAGAAAGCCCTTCCATCTCTTCTCACCCATAATATTGTTTTAGGCAAGGAATACATGAACAAGATCAAGTGCTCAAGTCTATCAACCCATGAGCAAGCAAAATATGAAGTGTCAGAAAAAGTGACTTCCTGTGCCTTAGTTGCATACACAATGGCAGATTGCCAGACCTAGGGGTGTCCCATATTGGCCTATCCTTCCCCTCGTCTTCCTGTCTCAAACTAGTTTATTTCTCATCTTCTTCATTTAAAAGATTATTTTTCATCACTGGTAGAATTAAGTGGAGGGGGGAGGGGCACACCAACCCTGTGCCCTCTTTTGCCCCCAATCTGGAATTCCTTAAGCACACAAAACGATCATGCCCCTCCCCCTTCCAACATTTTTTTAATTAAAAAAAAAATTATTAAATTATTTTAAAAAGAGAATCTTGAATACCCCTATATATATATATTTAATCATACAGCATATCTCATAACATTGACATCCTCTATAAGAATGAAGTCTTCCAACCCCACGTTTCAAATACTTCATAATAAACATTATCACCCACATGTACCTGAAGATATCCCAAGAAATAGCAGGAAGCTCTCTACTGGGTCGATCTCTCCTACCTACTACCCATATAAGCAGATGATGGATAAGCCAAGTAAAGCCAGGGAACATCTGAAGATTTAATTCCCTTAAATTGAAATAGTCTGAATGCCCCCTACCCTCTCCACTAAGCTCTATCTTTGTATAGAAAAAATATACTATCCAGATGGAAGAAGAGTAGCACTGAAGCTCATACATTGAGATAAAAGTGATTTTTGGAAAGGGAAATATTGTTTTACAAATTCTCATAAGTGTTTTAAAAATCATAACTCATTGATAATATTTAAGACCTCCTAATGTCTTGCCAAGAGAACCAAAAAAACCTTAACCTTAACAACTGAAGATTAACATGTAATTAAGGCTATTGTTACCCTAAAATGGGCTTGATCGAAGACAAGATGAATCAATTACAGTTTACAGGTACGCAAATATCAATATATAGGCCAACTGAATGTTCAATCTGAAAAATAAAGAGGAATATATCAGTGCCTCAAATCTGGAAGTAATTTTCTAAGAATGTTTCAAGTTTTGAATGAAAGTTGCAGGTGTCAATGTTCTATAAGTCAGGGTCACACAGAATTTGGTTTCCCTGATAAGAAATGTTATATGAAGTGTGTTTCCTTTCAAGCGAGGCCTAATGACTCAAAACGGAAAAGTTTATTTAAGTTGGCTATTGAATGTAATTGTTTCAGCACGGACCTACAAATGATGATATCCATATTTTCTATTACATGTATTTGGTCATGATCTGAGAGGTGAAAGAAGCACTATCACCAAGCTTCAAAATCAGCCTTCTACATCTGCGTTTACAAATGAATAACTCCAGTGGCATGTATGTTTGATACAAGCGAACCTGAAACAACTGTATAGTGCACTGAACTGCAATGTCAGTGTAAATTATTCTGGATATCGCGAATTCATTATCGAGCTCGCAATATGTATGATCTGGGTTTTGCTGATAAGAAGCATCAAAGGAAATGATTGTTCATTTCATGCTGAATTCTGGTGACGAGCTTTGCCAAAATACAGAGTCAACTATGGCAGAGCTTTCCAAGAGTAAAAGACCAGCAAAGAGGTATCCAAATTTCCCAAACAGTGATTTTGCATATTAAGAGTGAGCCATCACAAAAATATGTATCTACATTATAGGCCAAGAAAAGTCTATCACAGACAACACTCTAAATACTCTATTAAAAAGTACTGTCCCCCCCCCCCCCCCCCCAGGTAAGAGCAAAATATTTTCTAACATTGTTTGTCACTGATCCAATACCTCTTTCTTTTACCTCTTGCTTCCCACACCCACAAATTCCAGACAAGTTTTTACCATGGCCAACTTTAAAGGTAAAGACCAGTATTGGAAACGCCCCAATTTCAAAAAATGAAATGGAAGCTCTCATTACCAATCATGTGAAAGAATATGTTTTGACTAATACATGATGATAAAAAATTTGCCGGGAAACCGCCTACTAATTCATATATTTGGTAAATTTGTTTCTCTCACGGTCTGTGAGAGATATAGGGTAGTGCCATATACATCTTTCTGTGTATAGTGCTTGTAACTTTACGAAGAATGGGCCAAATTTCTTATCATTTTGATGATTCCAGAACCTTGCAGATGCTAGATGCTAGATGATCAACCTTTTCTGATCGATTCCCCAATGTTTCTTTCACAATGCAATCGCATGACCATAACTGGTCTTTACCTTTAAGCTAGAGTCTTGATCAAAAATCCTTTTATTCACCAAGGCAAGGCAAACACAATGTGAAGGTGAGAAATTTGATCCATGTTCCTTCCAAAAAAAAACTTGATTTACCTGAGATTGTCAAACCGAATCCTACTCCAGGCGCTCTCTCCAACTCAACAATGGAGTGTGCACGAACTTCCTCTGTGATTTTTTTTTTTTTTTTTTATAAAGAGAGAAGAAAAAAGAGATAAGGGGGAGAAAGAAAGTAAGCAAGAGCAAGCGGGGAATGATAGAACAGGAGAAAAAGACAGATTGAGAGAAAGGAAAAGAGGAAAAAAGAGGGAGAGGAAAACAGAGGGAGAGGAGAGAGGGGAAGAGAAAGAGGAGAGAGGGAAAGAGGAAGAGGAGAGAGGGAAAGAGGAAGAGGAGAGAGGGGAAGAGAAAGAGAGAGGAGACCATAAGAGAGGGAAAAAATGAGACTTTGGTGGAATCAAAATCTGACTGGATGCCAATACACTGCTACATTTATACAAATTGCAAAACGTAATATTAACCGTATCAGACATCTGAGCAGGGAAATTTTTAAATGTTATTGCCCTCAAGGTTTGATGGACAAGTGAACAAAATTACAATAAGTTAGTCCGCTCAGAAAAGTCAATGCGATTTTGTGTGTAATTTGGCGGGCAATATAGGTTATACAGTAAACCAATGCGCAAATATTTTAGCCGCTCAGAAGAGTCAATGTGATTTGTGTGTAATTTGGCGGGTGATATAGGTTATACAGTAATCCAATGGACAAATATTTTAGCCCGCTCAGAAAAGTCAATGGCAAAATGCGTGTTAAACTAGTGCGCAATAATGTAGATCCAGTTGTAATTTACATCGCGCATCAGCTACTGTAATCTACATTGCGCATCGTGTATAAGAAAATGCGCACTTTGCGCGAACTCCATTGTGACGTAACAATCAAACCCAAGGCAAACTGTTTGCAGTGTATCGAAAATCTGTCAAACACTGGATGAACAGTGCTGGTTTGACAATGTTTTTGCAACTTCTAATGCTAGGAAACCCTGTATAGCCTACATAATTTAAGAGTATAAGATAGTAAGAGTTTCTTGTTTGCTCTAGATGTCTGATGTGGTTAATAATAGTAATATTGACTGCCTAATTCAGGGCAATACGACTTGTCATATATCACCCTCACCTTCGGTTCGGGCGATATATGTCGTATTGCCCAGAAGGCAGTCAATATTACTTAAATATTCAATAATTCATACAAATTAAAAATCTGAATTGAATTAAAATCTTATTTTCCCCTGCAAGCACTTGCTTTATATTTGAGATGAATGGGGTGGATCATTGCCAAAAGGAATCAATACCCTTTTTGATATAAAAGTATTTCTCCCTGATTTTATCTCTTTAATATACAAATATACATGTTCCACGTTTGCTTCTAGTTTCTTTGGCTTTATAACAAGTGATATGCAGATCTCTGAGACAGGTCAAATGGACAGTTCACGTTTAGTAGGAAATCTGTTTTGTAAAATTGAATTTACCAGACGAAGGATATCACAGAGACATAGCAATGTATGATATTAATGATACTAGAGCAGAAAAGGAAACATAGCATTGACTAGGCTCCATTATCCACCCACTTCGTTTAATTAATGCCTTGACAATGTTGTCAACGAGTCAACGAGTCTGTCATAGAATGACAAGAAATGGGTTCCTATGTCTGGCAAATCCTTTTTTTTAAAAGCTTTATTAGAAGCCCACATTCTTTATCCAAACATAACAAGTAATTTTCCTTTACAACTATTTTGTTCATTGCAAAACAAACTTTACAAAACAAGGAAACAAAGTGTCCTGTCTGGCGAACCTTTTTGGAATAGCTATATTAGAAACCCATATTCCTTATGAAAGAATAAAAACAAGTAATTTTCCACTGTAACCATTTCCTTCTTCTTATCTGTTTTACTCCTCCTTGTTGTTTCGTGGTTGTTTGTTGTTTTGTAATATTATCCTGTCTTCCAAGTCTTCATAGGCAAAATTTGAAACAATTGTATTTTTTTCTTTGGGATCCACAAACTACAAAGACTGCTTTTTAGTGGACCCCCTCCCCCCTCCCCATTTCCTCAGAAGTTAAGAATTTCTTGTAATGATTGTATTATGTGCAAATGAATTATTTATGGGAAAAAAGTAATATCTTTATTTATCTTTCTGTGTGAAATGAAATAAATATGAATTAAATTGAATTGAATTCTATGCAAAAATATACTTTACAAAAAAGAAAAGAAAGTGTACCTGGTATTGTAGAGGCCTCATTCTGTAATGCTATCTCCTGGGACGCTTTACTCTTACCCTTGCGACCGTCATCATCTGAAATGACAATAAAAGAGAAGAATACATGAGAATTATTACATCATAACAAAATGACATGGGCAAATTTGTAGTTTGAAAGATGGAAAAATATATACACATATCTTTTTAAAAGTCTGACAACAGTTTTCTTTAAAGGTGTATATATATATATATATATACAAAAATATAATAATATAACAATAAGTTCTTACAGGTTACAAGTGAAGACATATCAACAGTACATCTTCATGTATCGTATGTCCAAGAAAGCACAGTTATCAGTGGCAACATTTGAATGCAGTCAGGTTTACCCTCAAGTCTTATATACCACACGAATGCATACCCAACATGATTGGCACATTCAATGCACTGATGTTTTCTTTTACTATTGTTAACGACAATACAAATGTCAGCAATAATTCACTAATGATTTCAATTTGGCAGAACAGCTTGAACCGTTACATTGATAAGCCGGAGCAAAGCAAACATAAAAATACCAATGGATTATATATAGCAGGAATGGTAGATCTCTTTCTACTTTCATACTGCGACGACGTCAGTGGGTTACTTTTTTTTAATGTGGTATTCAAAACCAGCACATTATATCCTACACTAATGTGCTGTTTCTGAAATATATGAAAATAGACAACTAGATGAACACATACTTCAAATTTAGCTAGACATAAGCCAAATAATTTAAATTAAAATATCAAATCAATTACAAAATTTACATTGATTGAACCAAATATATTGAAAGATATTTAGAACCAGATTCTCAAAACATTGAATACAAAGCTGTTAGTTGACTGACAAGTCCTCCATACAAGCAAATATTAAAAAGAAATTCAAATTGAAAAAAACATAACAAAACAAAACATGGTTATCAAATTTTTTCTTTATAGTCATGATAAGGTCTCCAAGGTTTAATGACAAGCATTACAAAGTTATAAATTTTGCCATTCAGCAGAGGGGAGCATGAACTTGTGAAATACTAGGCAGAATTCATCCAGGTTTATGTCCCCGGCATTGGACACGCTACTCTACAGCAGAACTATACTGCAACCCTTTGCAATGTTCATGACCCTTTGGGTTAGTTCTTGGTTCAATGCATGATCAATCAAATTGTGTAAATTTTGACTTCCTGTCTCCTGTTATAAATACTGCATGATTAAGCGCGACTCTAAACCATTTGTATTGTAATTGTTCTTAAATACTACTAGAGTGCAATGGACATGCATGTTTAGGCTTATATTAAACAGGTATATACCAATAACTGCAGTAATGAGGGGTAAAGGAGACAAAGGGGGAAAGGGGAACGTTTAAAAAGGATTTAAAATAATTTCTGTAATGATAACGGATGATAATGATTAAACTGATTCAGTTTCATAATGCTATTTTAAAAGGCTTTCCTAAAAGCTTTATTAAAAAATAAAGCCATTATTTTGAAAGAACTTTTATAAGATACAATGAAAGCTATCACTGAAGTTTTATACCAAAACCTATAACTCTGGTCCAATACAATCACTACTACTATCTTGGCAATCACACTCTCTATATTGAATAGTGAGACAGAGAAATCAGGGTTTTAATAAAGATTATACAACCCTTTCTCATGTAGGTTTTGCACCTGTAATAAAATAAACATGTTTACCTTTAACCTGCAAACATCTAAATACAAATCAACTGTTTGTTATCTCTACAATGAGGTTTAATAAGAGTAACAATTCACACGGTGCCCCTCCTATTTACAAAATAAGCTTTTATCCATTGTGGAAAATAATTCATCCAAATCAAGAGGGTTAGCAGAGCAATGCAATTACGCTTCATATCAAATGTACCAATATACTGAACTGTACATCGTAAGATTGTACTCCAATGAAAGGTAGGAAAGTTCTGTTGACACAAACATCTTTCTATGATTCCAAATGTACAACCAGTTGCATTTTTCCTTTATAAACCATTTTCCATAATCACTACAAAGTCAAAAAATACATTTTTTCCTGGTCATCCTTTTTGATGTTTGCTTCAAATTGTGTTAGAATGTATTCATATTTTTCAATATGATAAACTTACCCCCCTCCCCCCCCCCAAAAAAAAAAAAAAAATATGTAACTTTGGTTGGACAAGAGATTTGTGCTATAATTACACTTTGAGTTTGTTTGTTTGTTTTTGTTTATTGTTTTTTATTTTTGTAATAGTGCATCTGCCTAGCAGCAAACCTCTGATCACTGTATTAAAACTAACATAATATCATCTGTTGAAACCCAGGAGCGTATAAAGTCTGCATTTAAGTACATGAGTGAATACCCCTCTGGTCCTCAGAAGATAATATAAATCATGAGTAATAAAAAGTAGAACATTCACATGAATACCAACCTGCTCTACGAGATTTCGGGAAGCAGCTTGTCTTAGACATGACTCTTCCTGATCCTAGCTTTTAATAACCAAACGGATGCAATGCAGATCAGAAAGTATGCTTTCCTCAAAGTTCACTATCCCACAATCGAAAGTTAATAGCGAATGATCACAACCGAGATAGCGGCATCATTTATCTCTTAAATCAAGTTCTGTAACCTCTTCATTGTACAAAAATAGCAGCGTAGAGCAACTTCCAGATATTGAATACAAATCTACCGTTCGTTCGTGGTAGTGAAATTAAATTAACTGGAGAGTAATGCCAGCAACTGTTTCTGAGCCACTAAAATGTCACCACAAGGTACAAATCACATGAAGCATTCAGATGTAATGCCACACATCGTCCCGCCCAGGTCAGATGAAGCTAGGTAGTACTATTAATCCATAAGTTCACACGATACAAAATAAACGTTCCAGAACATGATTAGATATATATATATATATATATATATATATATATATATATATATATCTGTGGATCTATCTGTATTATTTTAGACCTGCCTGCCTGCCGCACATGTAACGCCTCGGGGGTGAAGGATAGAAAGTGACTACTGTTTAATCAGTACAACCTGTCATAGGGATCGAGACAGGAGCTAGGGCAGAGAGAAACAAACTTCAATCATCCCTAATAAGAGAATTGGACAATAATTGTGACAAGGTTAACGCTGGCTACGAGTCATACCCTGGGAGGAAGTACACGTCTTATACCGGTGTGATTTTCTAAGGAGGGGGGTGGGGGGGGGGCAGCTACAGCAAGCACTTTGGAGCCTCAGGAGTACCTTTATAGGATGTTATTAATTTATTATTAGCATTCAGCTAATATTTATGAACAATTTTTTCTTCTCATTTTATTTATTTATTTATCATTTCATTTATTTATTTATTTATTTATTTATTTTATTTTTTTTTTTTTTTGGGGGGGGGGGGTTATGCCTTTTTCATTTTAAGTTTTACCATAATATTTTTTTTGTTTTTGTTTTGAGGCCGCCATCCTTGTCAAGCTTCGCTTATGATTGCGGTCTACTGCACTTTTCCATCAGAATAATTCGGATAATACTTTAAATTTATGATAATATGTTATGGAAATATTAAGTTTCGTATATGTACATATATTATGTTAAAAAAAAACATTTTGACATGAAGACATTATTGTTTGTATATGTTGTATTATACCTTAATACATTTTTATGTTCTTTGTTATTCAGTTATATTATATTTGGAAAAATGATTCTTTCAAACTTGGCACAGATGCCTCTATGACTACAGTTGTACAAAACATGTTTTCATGATTCTAAAAAAATCTTGCATCTTAGATGTCATGTTGTCATGTGTTTGTAGAACATATATTTGGTACAGAGTGACCTATAATTATTTTAGGAATTGAGACATGGCATTAACGGATTAGACTTGCAGAGGATTATTAATTTGAGATTAACAGTTATCTAAGACTGAGGCAGAGTTAATTTGTAACTTACTCGTGCATAGATCTCAGGTCTCAGTTAGCATGTGACAGTGAGGCTGAATTTTGGTATGGCATGGAATAACATGATCAATATTTAAAAATAAGTTTAATCTGGTCGATGTACTAGATGTGCAAGATCTCAAGATATTAAATGGAATCTGGTCTAGATGTTTTTATAGGAAAGTCATGTGCAAACAGTGCAATCACTTCTTCTCATGCAATCCATATTCAAAGCTGTCTGCTTAAAATGCAATGCAGATAGCAAAAAACTAAAACAAAACAAAGCACACAAAAAAAATTTAATCAAAAAATAGGAATAGCGATTCGATTCACACAAGTTCAAATGGATCACTGATGAAAAATCCATCTACAATAAAATATCAATATTGACAAGTCAACGCAAAGCGTAGCATCCCCTCGCAGGGTACAAATGGCCTATATATGTCAGAACAAGTTACCTCCATTGGACTATACTATTATATTACTAGGCAAGGAAGTTAACCACATTTTCACATAATAGGTGTTTTTGCATAGTTAATGAGCTATGACCTTTCACCTTTGACCTAAATACTAAGATATCAAACTTAGGCTGTACACATATTTTGATACCATGTAACTTCATATCAAATTTCATTACAATCCGTCAAACAATACTAAAGTTATGGATCTGAAACCAGATTCGCATATTTAATGAGCTATGACCTTTGACCTGCGTACTCCAAAATCAAAGTTAGCCTGTATTTTGTTGATATCATGTACCTTCATATCAAATTTCATTAAAATCCGTCAAACATTACTAAAGTTATCGATCGGAAACCAGATGTGTATTTGTTTGCATATTTAATGAGCTATGACCTTTGACCTACGTACTCAAAAATCGAACTTAGCCTGTATTTTGATATCATGTACCTTCATATCAAATTTCATTAAAATCCGTCAAACATTATTGAAGTAATCGATCGGAAACCAAATTTGTTACGGACGCACGCACGCACAGCAGCGTTTCTATATCCCCTCCAACTTCGTCGGCGAGGGGATAATAAAGAAGAGTCTCACTTTTACAAGTAAATACCAAAGGGGGGATGCGTTAACAAAACTAATAACTTTCCCCTGTTATAATAAGAGTGGCATATAGGCCTTTAAAACAAGAAACTTTAGCAACATGGAAGTTTTGCACTTTGTTAATAAATAGACAACCATTTCCACAGCAAGAACCTTTTGTGCATTGCCAAAATTCATTGTTGTAATTCATTCATTTCGTGGAAAGAAAACTATTGAATTTTAGACCCCTCACAAAGTTTGAAAAAGTCTCTGGTTTAAATTTACAAAATTTCCAGACTGGGTATATTTTTAAATAGTTAATTAAAAATATTCTACAGATACAACAGGCAACCTTTTCCAATGAAATGAAATACGGTACTTTACTTTTTCAATATAGGGGCAGAAAATTTGTTTGGCCTAGAAGTTGGCATTATTTAGTTCTTATGCTTAAACCAAGAACAAGCATTCCACAGTACAAACCAATGGACCATTTAAAAAGTAAACTTTCTCCATGAATGGTGAAGAGAAAACCTCTGCACTTATCAAAGTGATCCACAGAGGACCCACTGAACACCCCTGGAGGCCCCATGACCTCAGTGACCTTAATCTTGAGGACACTGGGGTCAGCATTGGCACAAGCGTTGACCTAAAATCCCAGGTCATACAATAAATGCAAACTTTCGCTAACAATGGCTAGTCTGTAACATCATACCCACACTTTGAGTTTGATGTACTTTGATTCATTGTAATGGATTCATGTTAATTCCCCGTGAAATGAAAAAATACACATTTAGGTAACATCCAATAACAATAGTGGGTTCTTGTAAAGTGCTCATGTCTGTCAGACGTGACACTCCTGGCACTCCACAATTACTTAAAATGAATAAATAATGGACTGTTACTTTTTGCACATGTACATGTAAAACAATGTAATTTGGGGGGCTCAGCGTTGGGCCATGTAATGAATTTCTAGATTGTCTTACAAGTTGATATCATCTCAGAGTTGCACAATATTTGTTTGGTAAGAATATTACTGCTGCAGATATGAAAGGGTCCTTTATCGGCGATATGAAAAGACTACATTTGTATTAAAGTCAAGGGTGAGTGATATGATGAGAGATTTATTTATTTGAGCAGAACTTATACACTTAAGAGTAATTTGAAAGAGTTCTAAAGTCTTTTTTCACACTTTATTTTTCAGAGGAATGCAGAAAATGAAAAGAATGTTTGAAGTTTTGTGCACTGTCAATTTATATGAGTGCATTGAATAACAGATTGATAGCTACATGTACATAGTTTGTCAGTAAGCTTGCACAAAGAAGCCCAATACAATGTATATACATACACTTAGAATATATATTTTAAACCAAGTTATTATGCACTACACTAAAGCAAATTGTCCTTCTACCAAACTGCTTTATTATAAACTTTTATCAAGCTTAGTGAAAAAAAATTGTCTTTAAATGATCCAACAAAGGAGAGTAAAGACCATAAAATAATTATTTTCTGTTTCTCTTGTCTTTTCTTCAGGGTTGTATTCTGTAAATCTCCAGTGCAAAGAGCAGACTTTCGGCCAACCAAATTAACCTGTAAGCACAAATATTTGCTAACAAGTGGATTATCCAATTGGGTCAATTACCCAACCTTGTGGATTATTCTTACCGGCCAGGTTTGGCTAAAGTCGACTTACAAATGCTACAAGTTCATAGCTGGATATGCAGTGATTTGTTTGAGTTTACTGATACACGGCTATTTGCTTGACATTTTTATGACAGGGTTTTTAGAAAGATGTTGAAACCTTTGATTGCGTACAATAGTGGGTGACGTTGATAAACTACATATCAAATACACTCAAGCTGAGCTCCATGATGTTTTAAAGGACTACAATAAAGATTGGCAGAATAATGTTAAACCTTGTACAGTAAACGTTGATACCCTAGTAACATTGAGACCGATACCAGATCAACAACAGAATGAACACAATATTACATTACCCCAATGCCCATGAATCTGTCAGTCTGGACTTAGTTTGGTGGTATGACCGATGTAAAAAATAATACATCCATGACTCAATTTCAATAATTGTACTTGAGTTAAACCAGCCTGAAATCAAAGTCTCGCTATTTCATGGTTCATTTGTCATTTTTTGTTCACTTGTTGTTATCAATTGCCCCAATGTTGATTCAGATGATTTAGGGAGGAGATTTTCATTCATTCATTCATTCACCCTTTGAGGAATAAAATGCTGCATTTCCTCTGATTTTGTTTGTAAAACCTCTTGAATGACATCATTGACATGCAAAAGGTCGAAAGTCAACAATACCATCTCTACACCATTTTTCAGCTCAACAATAGCTGATAATGAAAACAAATTTTCCAATGAATCAATGCATAATTCATTTCAATCAGCATTAGTTTTTCACAAACCGCAAAGCCACGACAACTTTGAAAATCGCTGGCTGTTGGTTGCAGAGTTACATGTACATGTGCACTTAGATTTAAATCAATGGCTGCTTTTCTTCCTACACTTTCTAGAAATCAACTTTATATGATGCGAGTTTCAATATCAAGCCGGAACTCTCAAATGACTCAATAACAACAAAAGATACTAAATACAATATAAGAAATCATTATTCACAAAGGAAAGAAACATACTTTACAAAGAGAAACACTACATCCTGTCAATATTCAGACCTAAAGAATGTCATAATCCTTGACGGCATCCTCCCAAGATCCTACTTTCATCAGGCACAGCAATGATTCTCACTTAAAACAAAGTGACAAATTTAAATAAAGTCCAGTCTTTAGAAGATGACCTTTATCAAAAAAACATACCTCTGATAGTGGGTAGCCTCTGCTCCTTGCCTAGTCTCAATCGCGCCCTAAATCTCTGATGGCGTCGTCTCATATACGGCACATATGCATCCATCTCCCACGGACTATATCTCTATCTCGCTTCCTTTAGAGGAGCAATCTCTTGTTTTAATCGTAATTAGAAATATTCCTGCATCACAGCCCCCGCGCTCAGGAAACTACGATCCGAAATGTCTCTAAGATCTTACGTTTCACAGAGATTGTTAACTGAGTGATGTGACTGTTACAAGCATAATCCCACTAAGCTGATAAGTTTTATTTCATAGCCAAGTTTAAAAACAAAACGAGAAGAGTGCGAGAAGAGAGAAAAGCGAGAGAGAGAGAGTCAAAATAGAGAATTAAGGGACATTTGAAAAGGATTCATTGATGGGAGAGTATGATATTGACTCGCCAGGTCTTATCGGCAAGATGCCATGATTTGATTATGCGAGGCCTTAAAGGAAAAGTGATTAGGAATACAGTTTGGCTTTGAGTGTGAATGAACTTATGAATGCCTATGGTATCTCACATTGCATATATGATTCTTTGGGTAATCTAGATTACTTTAACGGCTTTTATGTTTTCATAAATAGTGCAAAGTAAAACAATGAGTGATAGATGATAAACATCTCATGTGTCCGTTGACCTGTTCACTAAAAATAGGCCTAACACTGTTGAAACAACTTGCAAGCAACACATATAGCAAAATTATTCAGTTTTCCCCCACAAAAATATACTGTATAAATTGTCCAATGCTTCAAGTGGTCACCTTTCAGTTATTCTTTAATCATTTACGGGCATAAAAGTACGACATGACTGAATTTTATTTCTAAATCAAGCAAATATTGATGCAATTATTCCCAGGATATGATGAATTACTTTACATACTAGGATGTTGATCTATCATGACAAGAAAATATATAAAGCTAGGGGTTTTGGTGGATGACATGAAATATAAACAATCTACACTGAACAAGAAAACACTAAAATATTCACTTCAAGAAGCCTTCCTGGATTTTCTGGCAAGAAATTTGGTCTTATCTAACTTTAATGGATTTTACCTCTAAGTTGTCCACGTTACAGGACTTCTCACTCGATAATTCCAGGTAACACTTTATGCATCCAACCAAAAAAAATCATGAACTTGAACCAAATTGCACTTTTGACAAGCCTTTTTCTAACATGTGTTGAATACATATCAAGCTGAGCAGAGAGCAGCATGTGGGCTCAATCAAGAGCTCCATCAAGGCAGTACAAAAGTCAACCTGGTTTAAAATAGGTTGACTTTCAAAGCATTCATGAACCTTACCCCATATAATATTTTTGTTTTCTAAGATATGAAATGATGCTTTTTGGGATTATGTAAGTTTGATTAGTATTATTGTATCTTTGAATGTAAACCATGTATACTTAATAAATCCTGTGGTGAGGCAAAGAAAAAGAAAAAAAAAAGTGAAATGTGGTCTTACTTTCTAGTTTTTCATTTTCCAGTGTACAATCCTTGTGTGGAGTTTCACTTTATTGTACACTTATACATGTGTAAATGTATAAAGTGTTCTCTGTGAAAGTTAAAGTAGGCATTTCTTATCTACCAAGGAAGAAATCGGCTTCAGGCTACAGCTTTTTGCGGGGGGGGGGGGGGGGGGGGCTGACTTTTGGACTAACATATAAACATGATCTCATGTGTTCCACTTTACTCTTTAACTGATTGAACATCATGATGGATATGATTTCCCCATACAGACAGATTTAGGGTGAAGTCTGAAGGATGAAATCGGATGTGTCGCATGCTTTAGTCCAATCAGCTTCAAAAGCTGATCTCTCTCGCTCCCCCCCCCCCCTCTCTCTCTCTCTCTCTCTCTCTCTCTCTCTCTCTCTTTTGGCAAAGCACTAATATTCTAACACTAGTTGCAAAAAGCTATAAATAAATGAATGGATAATTAGTAAATTTGTTGCGTTCTATCCCGATATATATCCTCAGAGCTCAAAACAAACAGAATAATTCAAAATTTTCTTAAAAATGTATGAAAAAAAAAACTAACTTTATAGATCATGGATCAGGAATAGATGTTTCCTTCTTATATCTGTATTGACATCTTTTTTCTTTTTTTTTGTTTTGGGGGGGGGGGATATTTTCACCTAAAAAAAGAACAATGTCCACAGCAATCTTACAATATGGAATCTCTTCCTGTGCGTGTTCAACAAGTTCCTATCAAACTTTCTGGCACCCATGCTAATAGAGATTTTTCAACCCACACACAATGTCAATGGTAAGATGAGTCAATGACCCAACAACTAAATGCCCAGACAACCTCTATATAATATTATCCTTACCCGTCTTCCTGGTACAAACCCAAATATTATGAATCATACCATACTGTATAAAAGCTTCAATTAGACCAATGATGATGAAAAGAGACACAAAGGTTTATATTAGAATTACCTAAAATAAAAAATTTAGATCAATCCCATTCAAACTAAAATAGCACTACCGGTAGTTGGAACAACTGGGTGTAATGGTTCATCCGAAGATAAAATGAGGATCATGAAGTTATCAAGTAATCATATTGTCAATCACTGTATAAATAGACCGTGGAGCATAAACAATTGATATCAGAAACCCATGTCCATGAATGTCTAGAAACAAAAGCAAACAATTTTCATGGTGACAGAAATGTCATGGATGCCAAACATATATATATGTTCATGTGATATGGCAACCAACCTTTCGTCTAATCAGCTCCTATGTTTTGGAATGCTTTTCTTTGCGACAATTAAAGACATTGTTTTCCTTTGATCCTTCAGAGAGACCTCTGAAAACTTATAATTTCTTAAAACTGTTTTTTTTTCTTCATTATACAAACCCTTATAGTTATTGAATATTCTCATTATGCATTCCATTATGCATTCTACAAATCTAAAGTTACAACTCATTTTTGTAGGTTAATAATGTATCAAATATCATATATCAGCCAGGGGGGTCATTAAATCTGTGCATATGAGTTAATGCTCTTAAAATATACCTACTGTACATGTATTTTTGTATGCAAAGTTCATACATGTAGTTCACACAGATCCGTCATAGTTTTAAACTTTAAGTTCACGAAACCTCAAAGTTGTAAAAAACAATGAGTCAATGACCCACTAACCATGACAATGGATCACATGGTACTGAAACCAGTATATAAAGTAAACTACAAGCTAGTGTAACGTCAAAGTTAATTTTGTCCACACAACACATAACTTTGAATAAGGACCCCCAGATCGATGCTCGTAGTTATCACGCTAATCTTAAGATGTGTCATAGTTTGTACTAACTTCGAGATAACTTAAAGTTTTGTAACCATGAGTACATCCGCACTGTCCCTAACTACAAAATAAATTCAAAGTACTGTATAAAACCACAACCTTTACTTAAATTTTAAGGACTGCCATGTGAACCTCACTATTGTCTCTGGTTTTCCATCCTGGCCATAACAAATGCCACAAAGCGGATGAACAGGAGCCTTGAAATAACTTTCAAGGTCAGACAATTGTCTTTGAATATGACTTCCTGATGACCATTCCCTGTCAGAATTTGTGAGTTTAATATCAGTAGGATAGGGTCATTTGGACCTCAGAGACGGAAATCAGTGATTTGATAAGTCTGTTTGTCCCATTGCGCTGTGGATTTTAATGTCTGTTTGTTGTGAGAGATATCCTATGTATCCAGTATGCCACAATAGGCCTATTCATACTGCAAAAAACCTAATGTGAACTACCATTTGCATCACTGGAAAAATCAATGTATAATTGTCTGTATATATATATATATGCTTGCCATTGAAACATTCAGGTTCTGAGTAGTGCGCATGCGCGACTTGTCGTGCTCTGCACGCCGTAGTTCAAAAGTAAGGAGAGTCGCATAGGCAAAGGCAAAAACCTGAATAGTTAACGGATGTTTTGCGCGCGAACATTTACACTGCAGGTTTTTTTACTTGCAGTGTAAATGCCATTGTATCTGATTTAACAATCACAGTACAAATTTCCTTCCAGACTGTAGAAAAATATTTCCTTTCAAAGATCTGTCGCATTCAAATCAAATGCCAATCCTACATCATATAAGAGTCATCAATATACGTTTTGTTCAATATGTGTGTAACTATACATCAGTTTTTTTTTTACTTTCTAACATTTTATTTTACTCACAAACATATTTCATATTCATTAGCTGCAGAGCATAACACATCTACATCTAACAAGCCAATAATTAAGCATCATTTTTTTTTTTTTATTTACCTCTTTATATCAGATACATGTAGATGTAGGCAGCCACCCAGGGTTTCGCACAAAGGGTCACTCTAATTTCATAAATTTAGTATTACTACAGTAAAATCCCAAAAATATATACAAAGCACTAAAAGCAATTTCACTTTCCCACTGTTAAATATAAAGTTTATTTTTAAACCAAACAGCACAAAGAGTAGGCCTAATTGAATTTTTGCCCAGACTCCAACAAAGAACCAATTTTGATGAGTTCACTTTGATACGAAGTGATGCAGATACTTCTAGAAGACACTGTCTACATTTATCAGAGTTTGTTCACTATGATGATTGAGAACAGGCAGCATTTCCTTGAACTGAACAGATTAAATTACCATAAAGGACATGCTGGTCAATTCATAATGAACTAGGGCATAGAAATAGACAATCCATTCACCCATCTTCCTGTATACCAGAGCGGTAATGACGCCATAAAATAAAATAAAAGTGTGCACTTATCTGTGTGCAACTCCTTGGTTTTTAAGATACAAAATTGTGAAGCAAATAACACCTAATTTTGCCAAAATTGTTTTTATCACAATATATGTGAATAAGGCTACAGTGGTGAGGCTACTTTCAACCTGAGAAAGTAGAGGCCTGTTCCCACTGAAACCTACATTTACAATATGTAACACTATATTAGTCAATGATTAAATATATGCCTATACAGTATATAGTTTGTTATACTTTTATATAACATCAATTGCTATGATTTTTAAATCGGATAGTAATACAATTCTTGACTCACAAGTTTTGTGAATAACTTTCCTAGGGCAAGAACTCCCCTGTTAAATCTGCCAGTGATCAGAGTGAATATGTATACAAATGAACTTCATCAATGCCACAATGCTACCTTGTTACCATTAGGATGTAATTGGTTGTTAGTTCGGCACCTGATTAGTATGAATGAAGATGAATATTTACCATCTTTACGAAGAATGTCAAGCATCCAGAGAGAAAGCTTGGCTGTACGCCAATTCCATCCTTTCTTCAATCTTAGCGGCATCCTGATGAGGGGGGGGGGGGGGGTGTATTCCTCTTGAAATACTAAACTCTCAGGTACCTCCTACACTGTACATGTAGATGAAGTTTTAATGTGGTAATATTCCTTTCCCGGTAATTGTGAATGGATAGTCACAATCTCTGATAATTGTTATCCAAAAAGGAAAAATCACAAGAAAGAGATCAACAGTCGCAAGACAGAAAGAATGGCATTGATTAATCCAAAGTTAATCCTGATTCAGGTCAAAGAGTCGGTTGATGCTGTAGAAATTTAGAAATGATTTATGGCAAAATCCAAGCAAATTTCAGAAGTATCCTACGATTAACAACTGACCAGCCAGCAGACTTATAATATCCATGTCAAGAATACCAAATCACTGTATGATGTATCAGATTCTTCAGTACGAACTGATAAATACCTATTTCTTTCAGAGAATTTCAATAACAGAAACATGCATGAAGACAAAAATACTGCAGAAATACCAATCCTGTACGAGTCTACATAATCACACAAGTTCTCATGCCAAATAGACATATCACAATTATAGTGACAGAACGACGGTTTATGATGGATTAAGACTCAGATTAAGAGCTTTATCCATAAGATGGAACTGAGGCCCATTCAATTCTTTGGTTGATCCACAGATAAACTATTCTTCTTGAAATGAGGTCACATCAACATTTGAAACTTCCTCCAGACAAAAGTCAAGACAGTATTAATAATAATATCCACAAAAATCAAGTTTTTTGATGTCCTTTTAAGAATGGTAAGATTCCCTAGATTATAAGTAAGAATCCACTCATCTGGTTCAGTTTTAAAGATTATTCCTTGCTTTTTCAGCATATGGTGCGCTTATTTTCTATTTCAACATCTTAAACAGCTCCTTCATGTTTCATGTAACACAGAGCGTTCTAACTTAATGAATCCACAAAGTCAGTTCATACTTTCAACCGTTATTGTTGAAATGCAAAGAGAAATCAGAAAATCATCAATCACAAAAAGGTACAGCTGAGGATGAGTTCCGAACGATGACTCCAGTGTGTAAGATCAGTCCATAATGACAAAGAAATCCCCTATCCGCGACCATCCCCTTGTTAATAGCTGCTTGATTTTCCATCCACCCAGGCCCACGCCTAGTTGATCACTCAAGACCAAATATAAAGCTTTCGCTTCAGTGAGGTCATTTTCTTAATCCTTAAATCGCCCCTTCGTCATCAGCAGCAGCAGTAGCAACAGAAGCGATTTTTATAACCTCGCATTGCCCCAGGTGTACGGACATCGGGTGTTTGAACAGAGATCCCTTGATGATAAAATGAAGATATCACAGGTATGCTGAGTGAGTAAACGTAAAAGTATGTTACTGAATGTTTGTAGACAGCAGACGTGGACTCCTGGATGATTCAAAGTGACATCTTCAGCAACTGACAGCTTATCAGCAGAGACAGGCGCATCACATTGATGAGTAGCCTGGTCAATAATGGAACAGTAACTAGAGCATCTGGATCATGTAGTGAGCCATACAACAGACTCCTCTCTCTGTTTTACTGTTTGATAAATTGATGAAATTATACCAAAATGCTAGAACGCAAGTCAAACACCTGGGAGAAATTAAGCTCTGACCACAAAATACATGCTGCATAAATCAAGTGTATGGTTGCTGCTACAGACCACAGTACAGTATACACCCAAAGTCCCAAACTTTATTGTTCTGTTGGGAGGCACGAACTTCACTGAAGGTCTTAACAAATATTTCTGATTCCTCTAGGAAAACTGACAATGTAGATAACAACAATTTCCTTGAAAAGTTGAGCAATATGCTGAAGGTACTTTGAAGAATCCTGACGCATCACTATCAATACAGGAGATATTGATCCATCCATGAAAGACTGCATCCGAACTCTGCTTCAGTTTATCAATTTAAGAACAGACCCTACATCTTCACTAACCTCCATAAGGTCCATCCAGAATAATACCACTATCATGAAATGCAGAATCCTTGTCACTAACAGCTGACCTAGCTGTGCCATTCAGAGTTCAGCTACTTTAGGTATCCATCCAGCAAGTCATAATTCATATCGCTCATAACGTTATGATAACCATGGATTCTTACATCTGCCTGACCTCCGCGGGTTCAGTAGTATATCACGCCAAGATTAATTCTTCCTGCTTGTGAACTCAGCAGTGGGTCACTTTTTCATCTTCTTGAAATGAGGCTACCCAAAATTGGGTAACAACGAACCAAGCACCAATTCTTCTAGACAAGTTTTTACAAGGCAATATTTTCAAAAGTACTGGTAATACAGATTTATAGTTTGCAATAACAAAGATTTTTTCATAAATCCTGACAATGATGAAACTACAGAAATACAAGACAAATTAATTCAATCAAATGCAAAATTTTTCCTTGAACAATTCTTTATTATGATTCACTATTCTTCTTCCAGTTTTTAAAATGTTGTCAATTAGTTTACATCCTTGCCGAATCAAGTGAACCACTACCAGTCTCTCTCAAAGTGAATCATCTCAAATCAAGAAGAATACATGAATAACCGGTAATATCCAGTTAGAAAGATCAGCCGTTCTTGAAAATCATGTTACAATTCAGGAATGAATTGACACAAATGTAATCCACCAGGTGATCTCATTCTTTGATTGATTTCATCTAATGAACTCTGATTATCTACAAACACACCCCACATGGGCTCCTGATGGGGGTCAATAACACACAATACCTACGCACTGCAACATAGGCTACAGTACAGGAAGAAAATTATCTGAGACGACCAACTGACCCAGCAGGCAATTAGGCAACAAGATGACCAGCAATTACCTTAATCTGGAAGTCATTAAATGTCTTGACTGAATTTAAACAATGATTATGATTACAAAAAACCTGTCTAACTGGTATCAATGATTCCTATGGGTTCCAATACTTCCTCTGATTTGACTGCTGTTGAAATAAAAAGGTAGAAGACTCCATCAGGTAATTCCAAAATTCTTCAAACAAACTCTCGCTGCTTCAAATAATGTATTAGCTGCATGTCTCTTTAGTTTTAGATACGACTATCCTGACATGTCTGAAAACTCAGGCAAAGGTTGCTGAAGAGGAAATCATGGGAAGAACTTGTTGTTGCAAGCTGTTGATGGATAATACATGTAGGTCTTCATTCAATAGGCAGTCTTCAGATGAATGACGTTGGTGGTGGGTTGGGATCTTAAGACGCCAGGTGTGCTAAGATAAAAAGTAGAGGTGTCTATTGACACCTCAATGACCACAGGCTTTGATGATACATGGACCTGCTTCAATAAGTGTACAGCGAAGAAAATGTCAAGCCCATGCAGGAAAGATAAAAGAGAATTCTCAGACACATGCATGTGCACTCTCCTCTTTGATAATGATCATGTGACTTCTATTAAAGTAACACCAAGCTTGTAAAGGCAGTAAAGTAATTAACTGATCAAATGGTTTCTTCAAAGGTCTGAACTCATGTCATACTGATGGCTATTCTAGCGATACCAAACTTTACACTGCTGTTTTTAAAAGTTATAACCTGATATAACAATGTTCTTGAAAGGCTTCTAAGTTCTGTCATACTGATGGATGTCATGAAGCAAATACTTGAACAAATCCTTTGTAACAGAAACTGCCCTCTAAACTTATCACCTGAGCATCTACACATGAACTTCTAATTCATAGCTGGAATGCAATTTAAAAAAAAAAATCATAATCTTAAATTAAATAAATGCCAACAGGAAACTTGAAATATCTTGCTGTACATGTATATAGACGTGAAACATCTTTGCCAACATCATTATTATGAGGGCTTGATATAATTCTAAACCTCAAACATGGCAGTACTAAATATGCCAAATAGAACAAATTGGTAAATTTCCTTTATTGTTCTTACAATTCTAAATTATCCTTTTATATTTTACAATTTTCATCTAATGAGAAAATATACTGCACTCAGTTTGGTTATGAAGTATCTCAGATTAGCTCTGAGTTTTCATCAATGACTAGCAGGCTCTAAAAAATCTTATGCGGCATTTCTCAAAGTTGCTTGTTCTGAAAACATCACAGTTCCAGCATAAAAAGAACTAAGTAGTTTAGTCTACTTCGGCTTTCGTGGCCTCAAGTAATGTTTAGACATGTTTTCTCAGCACAGAACAAATTCAAAGGAAAGCCTTATACCTAATGTAAAAGCAGGTTGGCCGAAATGTCAATGCTTCGAATCAAGTTAATTTCCTGGCTGAGAAAGTATTTAACTCGATCACTTCACACGATGTCATTACAGTGTGAAAACAGCGTTTTGGAGGGTCACTGGCCGAATAGAAACAAGCTCTGTGTTGCCCTATACTATAGAATATGTCTAGTGTTTTTCCCTCTCCTATTTGGTATATTTTACACCGAACATGGGAGAATACATGAAAAAGAACATGAAATTCAGTGGGAGTCTATTTGTCAAACTTCTATACAAGCTGCAAAAGTTGTTGGATGAACTTTTAAGGATATTCTGACATCTCCATAGTTATTGTACTTTTGATCAAGGCTTCACTTTAAAAGTCAAGAATACATGCAGGTTTGCACTTAGCCTACATGTATTATGAAGCCTCTTCTGAATTAAAATATCTTCAAGCCAGTTATTCAGAAATTCAGTGAAACAATTTTCTCTCTAACTCTACACACCTGTGTGTATCCTTTTTCTTGAGTACCACAGAAATAGTAATTTAAGAAACATGATCACAGAGGGGCAGGGCATCAGAACATCAACAACAAATTAATTAGAATATGGATTGTCCAACAAGAAAGATTATTCAAATGCACATAATCCATTCATATCCATGGTATGAGGAGGCATGACGAAGGTAGTGGTCCCATAAGGGAGGTTCCGAGTTCAAAATCAGGTTGTTGCGCCTGTGGTAAGGCACTTAATTGCTTAATTGCAACATCTCTTGGAAAGCACTTACATGAAGAGCCAAATGGATCTTTGCCTACATGAAAGGCCTACTCGTTTTCTTAGCAAGGTAAAATGGAATCATCACAGAAGAATATCACCATCCGAAGACGAAAATATTCATTGAACTCATTAAATCCTTTATACCAGAGAAATCTACAATGAGCAAGAAGTATTCCAACAACATACACAAGTTCTTCCAAAGCTCAAGTCAAAACTCCAAGTTGAAATTAAACCCACACTGTCACAGAAAGTCCAAAGCAACAAGAAGGCTGTGTTAAAACTTTCTATAAGGCTAAAAAATAGCGCATCAACAAAACTATCGAGGAAAAGTCCAATTCAATGATATTCTGTAATTCCCACCTCAAGTCAAAACTCCCTGCAGATGTAACCCTCCATGATGGGGAGGAAAGCTCTCTGGCCTGGCTCTCCTCATTACACTTACACTGATTCATTCTTCAAATAGACACACTACAACTGATCTACAATAATGTATTCATGGTCAAACTAAAGGTATGAATGGGATTCCTCTCCTCATTGTGGATGGTCCTTCTACATGTAAATGAGAATTCAGGAGGAGAACAATAACAACTTGTTGGTGCTCACACCATCTCCATTCAACAGTGAAAATGGATGCCAGGGAAAAGGGGTGTCTTTCTGTTACCAGTATTTGTGTCTAGCTGTCTAGCTTCACAGAAACCATCAATGAGGAGTAACAACGGACATTTCTAGCTCATTTCATCGAGATGTTATTATAGTCTGATAGTTCTTCAACAAATACAAAAAAGGGGGACATTTACAAGAAAGAGCAAATGACTTTATCTTGATTACTTGATGCTTGCTTGATTTGAACATATATTATAGAATTTAAAAAGTAACTTCATCAATATGCCCTGAATAAAATTGTTCAACCTACAAATCACAAAATCAGGAGATGGAAGGGCGTAATTGTTGCATAAGAAATTCGGAATATGTATCCTATGCATATGAGAAGGGTTCAAAGAATTTAAATTACATAGCAAAATGTAAGTTTATATTTAGTCAATTTTCATTTCTACTACTGTTATTTTTCTTTTTCTTCCTTTGAACTACATACATGAACATTGTGTACACAATGTGACAGACAGCAATAGGAGTTAATTAATGAGGCTCATGCTCATACAAAATTCCTTTAAACTTCAGTGATACAAACTTTTACAGCAACCAGCCAATGTATGTCTATTTCATACATACTAAGGGCCGGTATTCTTGTCTCTTGTTTCCATTATAAATAATATGACGTATTAGGCCTACATTGTTAATAATAAAACATGACCTGTGCTTTCTTTCTTTCTGGTACTTTAAAAAAAAAAAATAGTATCTATACAAGTATATGTACATGTACTATTACTTCCTTTGTTAATAATCATGATTGTTAATAAAGTGATATTGAAACAAACATGTATGAAATTTTTAAGCTAGCTAAACTTTGGTATAAGAAATTTCTTCTCCTTTATAACTTCATAAATTTCAATCTGTACTTTTCTTTCTTTCTTTTTCTTTTCATTGAAAAAACTTGCTGAGCCCTAGACATCCTGAAAGCATAAGAGGTGAGTATTTGAGCAAGGTACCTGCCTGATATTTGGTGTTGGACAAACTGTTATGTAAACAGTGTGTTAATATTGAATATGCTTGGACAAGTATTGTGTTTGGTGTCGTTTCCTTTACAAACTGTTTTTTGTAAATTTTGAGGTGCCTCAAGGGCCCTTGTCAACAATGAAGAAAAGAAATCATAAAAAGATAGGTGGAAACAGAATGAATATCAATGGGGAATATTTCATAGAGGTCTGATAAACTGGAACTTTTCTATTTTCCTTCTTTTCTCTCCGGTTTTAATCTGTCTTTGATATCTGTTTGTTAATTCTCGCTACCCTAAATAGGTACGAAAATCTCGAAATTCGCGAGACGAGGTAATTTTCACTCTCTCGGGTCGTCACTACAACTTCCGGTATAGAGTCCCATCCCGCTGGCGCTAGCGCCTGTGTTCGCTGTGCAGAGTTTTCACGCACGCTAAAATCGATGCCAATCAGTGTAATTTGTACAGATTATAATATGCAATGGATAGCTTCGGGCAGAATTAGTGACTTTAGCACAAAAGGCCGTTAAACTCTACCGTGAAAGAGAGGGTTGTGATCACGAACGCCTGCACAGGAAGCTGTAATGTCGAAAAGCTATCCCATAATGCAATGCGCGTTTTCAGGATTTTCCCCGGATCTCGGCAGAATCGCTATTTGGGGTAGCGAGAATTACATGTACCTCATGATATGATCTTTTATCACATCCCAACAACCAAGAACATTCAAGTAGCTAATAATTTTAGGCAGAGTTTTTCTGGTATTGAACTGCTGACTGCTGTAACCTGTACAACTCTACCATGAAATAAGATGATGATTTAGGAAACCATTCACAAAAAGCTTTGTAAAAGGAGATGAAAAGCATACAATGTAGTAAGTTTTTACATACATGTACAGTATGTAAATTTTTTTTCTTCTCTTTGTGTTCATTCATACATACAACATTGTAGTGACCAAACTCAAAATAAAGCATTATCTGTAACAACGATTGGATGTAATTCAATTTAGGTTTGATTTCAACAATTAGTTTTGGCATGTTCCGCTAGCATAATTAGTTGAGATATTAAGTGATTACAGTTGTGTGTGACAACACCCTAAACTAAGCCTGCAAGCATGATTCACATGTATGTCACCCATTAGCCCATGAATGTGTAACATTTAATATGCCAGCCTTGCCAGGAACTCGGAATAAATTAAGACATCAAGGGATTCAACAACTTATAACAAGACATCTATTTTAGGAAGTAGCTAATGGTTACTTAATATGATTTAAAAGAGAGAATAAGATTAAGAAATAATATAATATATAATGTCACAATATTTCAATAAACTGTACGCAGCAAAACACTGCTTTTAAGACTTTTTAATCTAATTTAACTTGTTTCCTTCTTTATTATGTCATTGCATTAACAAAATTAACACACCGACCACTTCCCTTATAAATTATCTTTTTTTAAATAAATTATGTTTATACAGATGTTTACTGTCTCCGATCTCCACAGTAGGTCTGTCAATGTACATCTGTAAATCAATGAACAAAACTTAATTGTTCAAAACTGCAAACAACACAAACAATTTTAATTGATATCATCTAAAAGTAATTCACGTTCTTTGATCCATGTGCATGTACATACTAACAGTTTTGTGTTGCTGAGACTTTCATGGATGTAAACAAAGTTCTTTCAGTTGTTAAACCCTGAACTATAGAGGGCACTGTGTCACTTTCACACAAATCTCAGGGTGAAAGTGATAGGGATTGCTTTCAGTGGTAAAGAGATTATCAATGAAAGTGACACGTTTAATTACTACATGCTGTATCACAGAAATTAAAACAACAATGCTAAGAATTCAACTCCATATCGAACATGTACATGTATGTGCTGTTTGTACCAGCCATATAAATGATCAATGCACAAATTTGGTAATTCTATAGTATATTATCTGCATACATGTACATGTATTTACCGGTACAACAATCAGCATGAAGAGAAAAAAAGAGAGTAAAGTTTGAAGCCTACAATCTTGATACACAAAAGATAATCATGAATGTTAAGCATTACAACAGATTCTTTCAAGTACATTTACATGTTCATGTATGTAAAATGATCAAGGCTAAATGCTTGTACATGTTCATGTATATGAACGCTGTGTAAAGTCAGTTACATAAATACATCATAGCATTCACCTGAAAATGAGAGTCACTGATCAAGTCATAATCTAAAAAAATGCCAAAAAGGTCCCTAAAATCAGCTCCTACAAGGCTCTCTTAAATGTTCTCAAGGGTGTTGCAGGAAATTCAGGCTTACTTGGCCTCTTCAGATTCCACAATATACTTAATCAATGTTTGGACAGTTTGACCTAGCCTACAAAACTGATATCCCAAGTAAGATGGATTGGTCTTCTTGGGGGTGCCCTTAAAAAAAGGAATCGATACAGATCCCAGCAATGATTGCTATCACTCACTTCCATCTCATAGACTCAGGGGTCCCGCTGACGTTGGTTAGGCTAAACTGGCAATGTGCCACAGAGATATGACAATATGACAAAAACCCAATTGAACCTTAAAAACTTTCATCCTGTTCCTGAACCTCACTGGTTTGTGGTTGCCCTTCCAACTATACATTGCACAAACAGGTACAGGTACACAAAGGATAGTAGGCCTAATAAGTAATATGCGTAACTTAAACCTCACAATGTTCAATTTGTGCATGAAGTCATGTACACGTACAGTACACTGCAAAACAAACAAAAGTCAGAGAACATCTCTCAAATGCAACCAAACTTGAATATTCAAATACAATGATTCAAATAAATGGAATGGCTGATGTGTCTATCAGCTTGGATATTCCTAAATTATAATCGCCTACACTGTGTGAGAAACATGGTATTTGGAATACAGTGCATGTATTTATTGTAGCTAAAAGTGGAATACCATCTTATCAATGTGTTAAAGATAAATTTGAGTTCAGGTAAAAAAAAAAATGAATTCTCACAGAATCAAATGAAACTTACACTGAATGTTCAAGACTACAAATAAATGTCATTTGCCAAACACTTTTGGTAGAAAACATACACTGGCTGAGTAATGAGCATAGAAAGATAAGGAAATCAAGGTAAGCTAGCCCCGACACCATTTGTGTAGTTCCATAAACATCCTTCTGTGTACAGTGTTTGTTACTTTACCAAGACTGGGCCAAATTTATTATGATTTTGATGACTCCAGAGTCTTGCAGTGTACACCAATACTTACATGCGACATGATCAACTTTTTCTGATCCATTCCACAGTCCACAACTTTTCTTTCACAATGCAATCGCATGACCAGAACTCAACTTTATCTTTAAATGTACATGAAGGCCTGATACAGGGTATTTCTAAAAGGGCACATGGATTCTGGAACAGTGCATTTATATATTAGAGGAGTAATATTTCTTTACCAAGGCACAACGATCAACTTGTGCATTGTGGTTTCACCAACATTCACATCTAAAGAGTAACATTAAACCATGGCACATGGATAAGCAACTTACATCTGGGCCCTGTCTTACAAAGAGTTGCGATTGATCTATCGCAAGTCCTCTTATCAATCGCAAGTTTGCAGTCTCCTATCTCTTACATGTATGTATTGCAAAAAAGTTGCGGTTGATATTAACTCTTTGTATAAAGACAGGGCCCTGTGGAGGGTAACATTGTCTTCCAGGGCACGTAGATGAAGAGGGGCTGCTCCTGGGTACTTAAGATGAATCAGAACCTCTCAAGATTTAAAACAGACCCCATGGAGGAAGTTACCTCATACACAATGTTCGAAAACATCTGTTTCTTTGTGATGAGCCACACACATACTGCCTGCATGACAATTTCCTTTTCATATCTTCAAAGTTTTAAAGGTAGCACTTGGAGTGTAAAAGCATTTTGCCCATTTCTTATAAGTTGTAGCATACACAGAACAGTACAGGATTTCTCGCAATAAATGACATTATGAATTGTGATTATGAACATGTGAGTGTGTGGGTTGTAATCCATTAATCCTAATACATGGCTATCAAGCAATCTGGATCATCACTTAAAATAATAGATTCTTCAGCAAATGAAGATATATTTTCACATCCATGTGTATCCTTCCTACATAATTAATAAATACAACCTACATGTAACACACATCGTTTCATACAATACACACCTCATGAAAAGTTAGAACAAAAACAAAATAATCAACATAAAAAATATATGTATAAATGGCTGATTGGTATCACATTCCTTTAAAAATGCAGTTATATTTGTTTTAACACAAACTGCACATGTATATTTTGTTTGCACTTACATGTACTTGTAATATTGTATAAATATTTTATGTGAAATCTGTGCATTTTTCAACATTTAGATTATTAGTAAATTTTTCTGAACCCTATATTCAACGTTGTTTCTCTCACAGAACACTGATCAAATTGTGAAAGTTATCTAAAATTTGCACTGAAACTTGATTAAATTCAAAGTTGTTTCAATGTCTAAAAAAATCCTTTTGAATGATAATGAATGTTAATATTTTAGTTTAAAAAATATTGCATTTTGCAATTTGTCTTGTCTTTCTTTCTCCCCCCCCCCCCAAAAAAAAAAGACTACATTTTTTTCCCCCTTTAGTTTAGTCCAGATAACTGCAATGGGACTGGGAGATAAGCTGTACTTTCTTCTTTCTTTCCCAAAAAAAATTCTTGATCCCCAATACATCATTCATCAATGACACTGTGCAACTTTTACAAGGTAAAAATCACATTTTTACCATTCTCAAATCAATCAATTAAACAGGCAAAATTACAACAATGAATTCAACAAGATAATACTGGTTTCTTTTATCACATTTAAGAAAATTTGAGGAGATATTTAAGAAAATTTGAGGAGATGTTTAAGTGTCTCACAGCCATTGACATAAATTGCTACATCCTCTCCCATTCTGCTTTTTGGGAGTGGAGGATTTTGCACTTTCATCCCCTAAGATCACTTTATCTTAATTATTGATAATATCCAATTTAACTCTTTGACATTTTGTTAGTTCTGGTAGAAATGAAAATGGGTAGAAATAAACGAGAGAAGAAAAACAAATGTTTGATTGACTTTCTCTGTATAGTTTTAAGCTTTAGACTAAGTTATCTTTTCTTTTTTTTTAAGCTTGTCTTAAAAATTTGAAGTTGTATAGCTAAATTATTATTAAGTATTTTGGGTCACATGTGCCTGAGAGGGGAGACGCGAACTGATCACTATGATATACTGCGACTTTCTCCTCCCAGTATTACCGGTAACTAATTGGAGTTGTGCAAGTGGACCACTACATCAAGGTTTCCCACCTCCTGTGGTGGTGACTATCCTTTACACAGGGCCTCCATTTAATGTCCTATCCGAGGGACGTAGTGTTTTTCACCGTCTCCTAGCATGGGTCTATGAAACAGGGGAGGGGCATGTTTGCACACAACACAGGTCTCAGTCATCTGCCTGGATTCAAACCCATGATCTGACTTTGGTTTGACAGGCAGGCAGACGCTTTACCGACTGATCACTGATGAACCAGTTTGCCTTCTTAAATTATTTATATTCTGTACAGACCTTCCAGCTTTATTCTTTGAAATTTATAAAAACAAGTTGTAAAAGATATAAAACAAGCTATAACAAATTAGATTTATAGTAGAATATGTATTTAAAAAATGGTTCATATTCGACTTGAAGAATTGTTTTTGAAACCGATCATGAAACTTGTCATTTGACATTTCAGTCGATCAGTCATCTTCTCATAGAATCTACCTTGAATGATCAAATTACCATTAACTTTAAAATCAATGAAAATCACTCCACTTAGATCTATATACACATGTCTCAAACTTTTTCACCATTAGATACGGTGAATTGCAAAATAAATAATATGACAATTGAAACGCTAAAAAAATAAAGGACAGCATGGAAATCGGCGCATGGGACCAAAGCAAAAGGGCAAACTGTAAAAGCCACAGAGCGAACCCTTTTATTCCAGTGAATACATGGAAATAACATACCGTCTTCTGTTGCTTTAAGGCAGGATGGTTTCCACCCAGGCATTCTCTCTGATCAATTTTCCTTTCTTCGAAACAGAATCAGAACATGTCAAAAGACCATTATTGTAGTAGATCTAGAGCTATAGCTGTGCAGTTCCACTCTTTTTTTCTCGATCCGATTGTCTCATCCAATTATATATACGCATTATTATTTTGTCTGCTGTAGCTGTACAGCCAGCTAGTGTGGTGGCCGTGGAGCTCCGCGGCGGTACGAGAGCTAGGCTGCGTTGGCGGTGTGGCTCCTGCGCGGTGGATGAATCCGCTGTCATTCGATCCAGAAACAGGACCGAAACTGTCCGTCTCTGAGGTTTAGCCACTCGTCACCAGAAAAGCGGGGAAAAAGTACATGTAGTAATAAACAAAACAAAACGGACAAATAATAAAATGACTGAAAATGGGTGGCAGTTTCAGTCAGAATTATGAAAATGGACGTTCATGTCACTGCATGTTTGTTTATTACGCAGGGGCGGCGCCACAGGGGGAACAGGGGGGGGGCAGCAGCGCCCCCTATCATTTTGAAAAAGGGAAGAGAGAAAGGGAAGGAGAAAGAGGAAAAGGAGAAGGAAAAGGAAAGGAAAAGAAGGAGAAGAAATGAAGAGAAAAAGGAATAAAAGAAAAGGAAGGGGACGAGAAGGAGAAGGGCCAAGAGAAAGGCCAGGAGAAAGAGAACTAGGGCGGGGGAGGGGCCGGGGGGGGGGGGGAATAAAGATAGAGAACAAAAAAAAAGAGAGAAAAAGCAAGCCAAATCAGGCGATCAGATTTAGACGCGACATTATTACATTCATATTACCGGAAGTTCAAACTATTATTGTTTACGATAAAAAAAAACTTTAGCCAACTGAAAAAAATCAAATTAATCCCTTGTATCTCCTAGACCTTACTGCTGATTGTTCAATGGAAGCGAAAAATTCATCTATAACAACCCTTCTGAAAAATATGGTGACACCCCCACCCCCCCCCCCCTACATTCTTGTTCCTGTTAGTTAAACTTAAGACTGTTTTCTTTTTTAATTTGGCGAAATCATGCACCAAATCGAGCCATTTATCCATCAATTTTAAAAAAAATCTTCAAATCTGAGGGGGGCACATCCCCCGTCAGACACCCCCTGCGTTGTTGTTCCTGTAAGTTTAACTTAAGACTGTTTTCTTTTTAATTTGTCAACAATTATGCACCAAATCGAGCCAAAAATTATGCATCAATTTAAAAAAAAATCTACAAATTTGAGGGGGGCACATCCCCCGTCAAACACCCACTGCGTTCTTGTTCCTGTTATAGTTTAACTTGAGCACCCCTGCGTTCATGTTAGTTTAACTTAACACTGCTTTCTCTTTAATTTATCAAAAAGTATGCGAGCCATTTATGCATCAAATTCAAAGAAATCTTCATTTTCTGAGAGGGGTCCCCCCCCCCCCTGCGTGGCGGCCCAATTCGCCCCCCCCCCCCTAATAAAATAACCTGGCGCCGCCCCCCTGTTTACGTAGAAGTCTTCTGAAACAAGATTATAGGTGACATTTCTGATCAGTTTCGGTGCCCCAAAAGAGACAGACCGCGCCTTTTAAAAATTATTTTAAACTGAACGAAACTAAAATAAGATTACATTATGTATATTAATTTAAGTGGTTGATTATCACCATTATCAACTTTATTTTCAACATCATCATCTTCATCATTATTATCATCCTCATCAGCTTCCATCCGACAATAATCTATAGTCCTATATAAGCCTAACATGCTATTCATCAAGTAGTCCCCTGCAAGAGTTTTGGCGCAAGGGGGTATCCCCTCCCACTCCCTCTTCATCGTATGTTAGGCTGTACGATTTCGGGACTAAAACGTGGTACGCGTGTGTTTCCGCTTTATTTTTATAAACACCAGTATTCTTTCTTATTGTCGTGTTTGGGATCGGCGTGTTTGATATTGGAATGAGGAGAGTAGTACTTAAATATGAAACAGCAAGGGGGAACTAGTAATTCCGGAGTCATATATGAGAGTATTTATTACCTCCAAACTTTGGAAAAATTAAATCAGTCACATCATTATGAACTTCCACATAATTATGTAAAACACAAGATGAAAAGCGATCAAGCCAGCAAGAAAGAGGGTCTTGATCTAATGGTGATAAAAACTCCATTCCTTTCAGAAAGCCAGAACATGTAATACAGAAAGATACAGTAATATGAGGGTAGGTTACATTGTGTCAAAGGGACAAGAATGAGAGCCGCCAAAACAATGGACTACTCCTTATAATATAACAGAGGTGGTATTTCCTGGGAAGGGGATTATGAATGCACTAAGGCCAGGAAGGATTATAAAGATATAAACTTAATCTTGGCTTATAAATGCATCTCTAATTGGACATCTTGTCAGGGTATAATAATTATGAGGGTACTCTATAATTGACTGGGTTTTGGGACAATATACACAACATTATAATAACAGGTAAACTCTTATTCATGACTTTCAATGATATCCTACCTATTTGGAAGGTTTTGACGCATATTATATTCATCATTACTAAATCTAAAACGTTGATGCAGTCACGTAGCAAGAAGGAACTTGGCGTCACTGAATCCGGCCTGGGAATTTTTTTACAAATACGGTCGACTCTGAGCCGAAAATTTGCAACAGGCTGTAGTTTTGGTAGTTTTGTGATAAATGTGTTTACGGTCCGACTTGTTACGATCTTGAAGTAAACGAAAGAGAAAAATAAAGTGTTGGATGGACTTTCGCCCATTCAATTAATGAGCATGCTAGGACTATGTTTTTTAAGCTGATCAGAAACGACGTTCCCAGGAAGGGGGGGGGGGTGCAAGGTGGGCACAGTGCCCCCACAGTTTTTCAAGTATACCCCAAAAGATCAGTGCCCCTATTCAAATCTGTTTAGTGCCCACTTTCCCCCTTTCATTATGATGATTGCCCCTTTCAGGCATGTGAAGTGCCCCTTTCACCACTGATATGTGCCCCTTTTCCTTTCCGATAAGTTCCCGTTTCCCTTCTAATAATAGTCCCTTTACGTTCTCATAAATGCCCAATTTCCTTTGTAATAAATATCCATGTATTATGCTCCTTTAACTTTCCATTTTTTTTACTTTCTGATATAGTGCCCCCTCTCCCTTATAAATACCCCCTTTACTCTTTTATAAGTGCCCCCCTTTCGAATGTGATACGTACCCCTTAATTTATAAGTATCATTAGCTTCCCTAGCTACTAAGTAGGCCTATCCCTTTTCCTTTCTAATTATTTTCCTTTCTAATAATTGCCTTTCGATCATTATGAGATTATGCTTGATGATATTAATGATTGTTCCCTCTTCATAGGATCTAATCGGACGCAATACGCTCGCTCGTTCTTGAATGAATTTCTGACCATCACACAACTGCAAATATGATGCCGAATCAGTATCTCGGACCACGTAAAAGAAATTCTTTAAGATCACCTCTCATACTATATTAATTGCAATGTAGGGGTATATAACAATGTATAAAAATTGTATTTTTTCGCTTTGATGTTACCCTTTGAATGTGCCCTCTTTTCACCAGAAAGTGCCCTTTTTGTTTGTGCCCCGCCCCCACCCACTTTGAAGACGATCCGTGGCCCCTGAACCGGATAATGAATATCATACCAAATTTCCTACTAAAAAGTCTTAAAATTTCTATCGAAGTTCTTTGTACCTTGTGGGAGGGGGTCAGTTACACATGCAACTTAGAGGACTTTTTTTCCCCGATTGATTTTTGCATAAATCTACCACTATCGTCGTCCTCATCATTGTCGTCATCGTGATCAACATATACCACTACCACGAACAACAACAAAATTATCATCATCCCCATATATCAATCATCATCTAAACCGAACTATATTTTTCCAGTGATCATGTTTGTATTATTGTCTCTGTCGTTCTTTTCCTTTCTTGTAATATTCCTCAATTCAATTCCGTCTTTTATACGACTGAACAAATTATTTTCCGAATATTTAATGTAACAATTTTTTGTTATTGCTTCGGCAATTGTTAAGTTATACATCGCAAGAATAATGATACTGCAAGCTTACCGGAGACTGCACCATTGAACAAATAATTTAATAAAACACTCTATAAATAAAATTATTATCGTTTGTCTTATCTTTCATCCGTTTGGTAAACGCAAAGAGAAATATTTGTGAGCGTTTGGCTTTGTTTTTCATGATAACATTTTAGTCCCGAATTTATATCGTCGTACCCCATGCTCGCACTGTCTATTTTCCAACTCACACGCTAATAATTATCATTGTATTATTAACCTCGACTTTTAAAAAGAAAATACACTAATGCATTTGCTCTGACTTGATTTTCCGTAAAATTGTGTTGTGATTCTTTTTTAAAGCCAAATTGATCGGGCCATCTTCAATCATTTTCCCCTTGTATTTACGATCAATCAAATAATTAAGAGATAATCCATGTTTGCAGTAAATTAGTTTTTTTTTTTTTAAATAAAGAGAAAAAGTACAGAATACTGCCACTTGCGATTCAGGGGGGGGGGGGGGGGTGGGAAAGAGAGCAGGAGAGGATCTTACATGAAATGATAATCATCCCACACAGCCGATTCTAATTCCAATGAAGAGAAACACGCACTTTGAAGAATACTATACGGAAGTTTATACGGACAGACTGTGGACGTGAATTATGAGTGGAGAATGGTAAAAACGATGGAAGTGATAATGTATAATAAATAAAGACACAAAAAAGATCAAAGTAGTTCCATCTGAAGACAAGTAAATGAGGAAGGGGAGATGAATAGAGCGCAAAAGTATATCACAAAGAAGATAAATGAAGAAACAGACAGACAGAGAAAGGGAGAGAGTAAAGCATATGTATTCAAGCAATATCCATCTGTTGAATTATTAGTGTAGCTATTCTTCAAATTTGTTTGTGTACAAGTATATACACTTGTATAAACAAGAATATATACTTGTAGAAGAACAGCCAACGAGACCGACAATATTGGTCTCGAGGGACTCCTCACAACTGTGTTAAGATTCAGATACATTTTATTGGTCCATTTGGAGTCGAGGGTTCACTAGACAGGCAGCTCATAAAACCAACATTTCTTTTATCTCGCTTTACTTAGTTCTTTGTAATGTCAGTCTCATGGGTCGTTAGTCTTGCGGGCTCAGTCTTTGATCTGGTGAACTGTTGCCAATGTTTGTCAAGTGGACTGGGGTCTACTGGGATGACCCTGTGTGATGTGTATGGGTGGATCAGTAAATGTATGCATTCACGTATTAAAGGGAAATCCAACCTTGATAGTTAACTTCTCTAGAAGAAAGCAGAAAAATCAGAGAAGCAAACTAGTGAAGTTGGAATGCAATCGGACAACAAATTAGAAAGTTATGAATTTTTAAAAATTGCAATCACTTTAGGTATGGGCTCTTCAAATTGGCTGAATCGATAATGTCTTTGTGATGTAGTGGCAAACAACTTTCCCATTTGTTTTGACACACAATCCACTGACAAAAGTGCCAATTTGAGATTCGCATAGCTGTAGTGATCTCATATTTCAAACATTCATAACTTTCTTAAAAACCATTTGTCCAATTTAGTTCAAACTTGCACCATTCTGTTTCTCTGTTTTTTTTATTCAAAAGGAAGTTATTATTAGCGTTGGATTGCCCTTTAATCTATATCTCAATGAAATAATGTCAAGAGCACAAATATTAACTGCCTTGATCGGTATTTATCAATAATGTCCACATGAGATTCAGCATTCATTTATTATCTTGGCATACTCTTTTATTTGAAAAGAATGATTAAAATATAAACAGTTAAACAAAAATTGCTCCATGCATACAGCTATATATTTATATAAATAAATAAATAAAGTCCTTGCTTCAGATCTCCTTCGTTTAAACACAAAAATTATTGTAATTAATTTGTAGTTGGACACATCTAACGATTCCAAGTAGACATGTCACAAATACCATGCAATCAACTATCCACAGTACTGTTGTCTCAATTGCTATCATAAGAGTTTTGCTTTGGAGACTAGCAATCAGGGGACAGAATAGTTAACTTAACTGTAACTTAACTACAAAAAAATGATATAATTAATCTGAATTGGTAAATTCTTATATATATATAATCCTTTGATAATATTCATATCAACCATGTAGGAGAGCTCAAGACTTTGGTTAGTCCATCATTATTGTGGTGGTTACAGTAAACTTAGTAAAGCTTCAAATTCTTGAACTTCTTGAATGAATTACCATCCCACATAGCATCCTCTGAAAATTCATCAAATAAGAACATATATCGTGATTCTAATTGTGTCAACCAGTCAGAATGGAAGGGATACATAGGTGCAAATTATCACGTAGTTTTAAACAATTTTTGTTGTTGTTGTTGCAAATTAGACATAACCTTTTACAAAACATCATAATAGTTCCCATTGTACCTGAATATACAGTACTAGAAACACTTTGAGTTGTAAGATAATTTATACACATAATATAGGCAACTTCTTACTATTTTTCATAAAAGCAGCACCATGTTTCATTAAACTTAAAGCCTTTGAAAAGTATTTTTTATTTTCTAGTTCATGAATTGCAAGATCACCCAAATTGCTAAACAATATTCTGTAATTTCTAGTCTTCAAGTAGAGTAAAATCAATCATAATTAACAAAACAATAAACATAAAACATTTCAAGAAGTTATCAAAATGATATAACATAATTTGACATTGAACAAGATTTGATATTAGGAAAATGTTTCACTGAAATTTATGTTACATACTCTGTGACAAAAGTTACTGGTCTTTGCATTTTCAGTCATTAGCTATTTACTAATGCTGACAATTCAACAAATTAGGGACACTGCAGTTTGGAAAAAAGGTTTTACTGAATCAAATATATGTTTGTCTAAAACCAATTACGGTAGGCTTAAAGTTATGCTTGCAAGTAGCACTTTTGAGTTCACTTGCATACACAAACAAACACAATGTACATATGATTTCATATCTTGTATCATGCACTTAACAGTTTTGTCCATTACTCACTTGTTAAATTACTACTGCAGCATTTGACCTATTTGTCAGAGATAAAACACAGAATATTAATCATACAAAAGGCTTATCATGTTCATTACCCAATTCATATTGTCATCCACAAGACTTGTGTACTGATTAAGTATTGTCCAGAGTACATGTACCAATAATAGGTCTACTTCAAAGTAATTAATATAATTAAAAAATAGATATATAAATGATCATTTTTATCAATAAACATTGGATATCACACACTGGACATTAAGTAATACATTCATATTGTATAATAATATAATAATCCATTAAACTTCAATTAAAAGAGTTCCGATCATTAATTACCACTAAGGTCATCCTGTTCTGAAGTAATAGATATCAAACTGACAGAGAAAAGCGTGATATCTACCTCACATCCTTATTCATTTTTAGAAACGTTTTCATTAAATACAATCACAATCAATTTTGCAGCTTCACAATCACATGTGTACAAAATAAACAAAGATTTCAAATTCAAATAAAAGCTCCAATGTGGGGGTGATGCTTGTGAGAAAAGAAGTGTAATCTTTCTATAACAATAATTTAAAAAATAAAAATATAAAAAATAAAGAAATTTGTCACACTGACTGAAAGGTCTTGAATTTTAATTGGCAACTCACTAGATTGTATGATAGTATCATCGCAAAAAGAAAATAAATAAACACATTGTAAAAATCTTGCATTTGGGTCTCCCAAAAAGCGTGATCGCTCTAAAACTGACAAATTTTCCTCAATCTTTGGCAATGTTTCATCAGTTTGATGGCTCACCTTCCAAACATCTAGAAATTCCTTGTGCAAGTAAGTGCTCAACTGTCTAGGTGACGATGATTGTTTAAGGTAAGGAGCATACAAATTATTGAACAAAACATTCTAAGCGTTCATTCGCACTGACCGCCAGGGCATTTGGCTTTTCTGTAAAACGACTGCTGGTAGATTGTAAGCTCCATAACTAAATCAACTGAACTGAACTGAACTGCAGTGAACTAGATTGTTTAAACATCTTTGGTGTGATCACAACTTTGTGTCTATAATAGAAGCCAAACAATCAGACAACACTGCAAGCAAGTCCACCAATAAATGTGGTAGTCAGTGATCAAGCTATCAAACTAAAGATTGTTTAAACATATTTGTGGCTTACACTCAGTAAATAAAGATCAATTGATTGATCTATAATTGAAAACAGTCAGAAAAATCTTTGAACCAGAAAGGTTTGAACCTGATTTACTGCTTGCCGGGGAACGACTCTACCACCAGGCCATAACTGGTCCATGGCACAGTCATGATGAACTAGAAACAAATACCTAAGCTCTCCTGATTCATTCTGACTTCTAATATTCATTAGTCCGCCATCATTCATTGCTTGAGCATGGTTTGTCAATAAGTTTATTCTTTAATATTTGTAAACAATAGCATGGTGTCATGCACATCTCGCATAGCAGGATACAACATAATTAAAGGACAATAAACATTCTGTAATCAACATATATGTATTATCTACGTCAGCTGGATTTAGTACCATATATCTTTCATAGTCTCCAGAAGGAAAAATATGGTCTATTAATTTTCATCTAACTGGTTTTAATCTTTCTGTGAAAATCCTTGGTATCCCCAGACCAAACAGGTCCTCTTTGGAAAGCTTAGCCATGTCTGGACAAAGATCCAGAACATGTTGCCAGCAGAGTTCAGAAAGAGAAGGGATGGCAAGCCAAATCTTTTGGATGATCCTGGTACGCTCACGGTCATTATTGTGGACTCCGCCAGCAAATCCTTTAACACCTCCAAAGAGATACATACATTTAGCCTGGAAGGGGAGAAAAGAAAATTGAGATTATGAATGAAGAAGTATTGTTCAACAGATAATGGACAAGCTGGGGAAGACGGCTGAGAGAAGAGAGGAAGAGGAGGGATCTGTCAAGAAAAAGACAAATACAAGAGTGCCATTTCATTTGCTCATCATTTATATTTGAATTGTAATACATGTACAGGGGAGTGTTTCACAAAGACTAAAATCAACTTTAAGTTGGACTTAACTATGGCAGGCCGTTCATGCCACTGTTTGCTCTCAAGATTTACTGGCATTGGTCTCTCTCAATGGATGTACAAATCATGGTCACACATCAATAGAATTGAGCTATTTAGACAGTTCATTATTGAAGGAAAAAATATTATCTAAAGATCAAAATTGAGCGGCCAATGGTGACAGCAACTAGTGGCATGAATGGCCTGCCATAGTTAAGTCCAACTTAAAGTTGATCTTAGTCTTTGTGAAACACCCCCAGGCATATTAATTGGCTTTGAATATATAGAGGGTATGGTTGTTATGGACTCACATCAGTTATTGCTGCCGAGTGAAAGAAGGTTGGTACCGGTAGAGTGGTGGATAACTGCTCCCATCTCAGCTCAGGAAGATGCAGACACCATATATCATCCATGACGTTGTATCGGGCGTCGTGACCACCACACATGTAAACTTCTGTGAAGGTGATGTGATATTGAGATAAGGAGACTTAGCATGTAATATTTCAGTCAAATCGCCAAACTCTTTTGTGGGACAGGCATGAGCAAGAAGTAGTAATTTCGACACTGCAGCACACTTGCCTGATCCCAGTTGTGGACATTTGGGGCATTTATAAGCCACTTTATTTTACTATTAATTCTACCTTAACCTGTTGCATATGTTTTGATTTTGATATAGCTGGGCCCCG
Organism: Strongylocentrotus purpuratus; assembly: GCF_000002235.5. Lineage (NCBI taxonomy): Eukaryota > Metazoa > Echinodermata > Echinoidea > Camarodonta > Strongylocentrotidae > Strongylocentrotus > Strongylocentrotus purpuratus. The sequence continues at coordinate 2,691,920 of NW_022145566.1, read as the reverse complement.
TCTTACAAAGACTTACGATTGATCCAAATTAATCGCAAGTACTCGCATCAATCGCAAGTTTGCAGTCTCCTATCTCTTATGTACATAGTTGCGATTGACTCTTTGTAAGACGGGGCCCTGGCATTTTACAAAGAATCCAGCCCAAAGATATCTCACGCTTAGAATTCATATAATAAAATAAACAGCTTGACCAAAGATGGGAAAGTCTTCATCATATCACACATTTGATGTTTGGATTTTGTGACTCGTTCGTCACTGGTCCCCGAAAGTCCAATACGCATGAATTTAGGAATGACTTGAATATGAAGAGCTAAATAGGATTCTCTAATCCTTTTATTGCATAAGCTAAAGTTGAAATACAGGTATGCAGATGTAGATTAACCTTATCATTATTAACAAAACATTTTTATGCAAAGCGTATTTTTGGCTACAATTTAATTGAGATTATGGAAAATACAGTCACACTTTGTTTAAAAGGTCAAGAAAAACTTTGGGTATCCCGTTTGGCTCTTCATATTCAAATAATTTGTAACCTAATTTGTAACTTAACGCACAGCTTTATGAAACTCCCCCCTGATAGAACTAGGAAAAAGGTATGAGTGAAATATAAAGATGAATAACATCAGACCTGACTTCCATTGTGCACAGCCATGATATGCTCTTCTCCGCGGGTAACGGTCGTCTTCTGTAGGTATTGTTGTCTGCCATGACCATTTACCTTCTGCTATATCAAATACATGTACCTTGAATAAAAACAAAAATGAAAGTAAGTACAGTCAATGACACTCGGATCCTCTTCTCATCCCTTATCATCCATGCTTCAAGTTATTTTTTAATATATATTTTTTTTAAATCCAACTTATATTTATACTAAGCATTCATAATATAGGGAATTATACTTGGAATCTTCTACACATCAGAAATTCTACAGTGAGAATTCCATTTAACTTTTAAAATAGTGACTATACAATTAAAGTAAAATGACACAAACTATTGTCTCATAGACTCACACTATTTCTAGTAAAAAAAAAACACAGGATATTGTGGCAAGCTCTCTTTAACATTTATTCAAGAAATACATTGTGTTGGATTGAATGTAACCGGGACAAGATGTGTAGAATGTCACCTTCTGATATAAAGGTATGCTGGTAAGCTCTTCCCAGCTGCTCCCGATCACATATAGTTTGTCCTGACAGTAAGCCAATCCATGTCTGTACATGCCTCTCATATGGGCCATGGTAGCCGTCTCCTGCCGATCTTTATCCAGGATGAGAGACCATTCATGAGTCCTCATGTCTAGACGATGAAGCTCTGAATCAAACAGATGATCCACCTCGGTGATCCGTCTGCATCCACCGTACACATAGAGGGCTCCGTCATGTAGGGTCATGGCCTACGTTCAAGAAAGATTACAGCAATTATTATAAGGCATTAAAAAAAAAAGATGTTGTATTGCCCTTTCAGACCGACCCCAAAATCTTGAAATCTATGGTCACAATTTTTTTAAAGTTTTTTTTTTCTTACTGTTTTTTAGGGAAAAAAAGCCAAAAAGCCACTCCCGCCACCCATCATCTCCAAGCGCTATAGTTCTCCTTAGAACTATAAGCTAAGAAAGATAACCAACAGTCTTTTTCAGGACTACACACCCTCAAGAAAGATTACAGAGAGTCCTTTTCAGGACTCCTCAATCCTCCCTCTCTCTCGCAAGCCTACTGTATATGAGGCAATAATGTATAAAAAAATATGTATGAAAGCATTCAAAACTGAGAAATATTAGCCCAAAGAGGGGAGAAAAAAAATAATGCATCAAAAACTGAGAAATATCAGCTCAAAAAGAGATTGTAAAAAAAGAAAAAAAGAAAAAAGATTTCCGACTGACCGACCCATGTTTTGGCACCCTAAAGGGCAATATAACATCTTTTTTTGTTACCCATAAGTGAAAGGTTAAGACTGAAGAGTGAATACTTTGCCCGGGAAATCCAAAGTTTTTATATGCTATTATAAAGCCTATATTGTAATGAAAATCTAATCTTTAAATTCATACCTAGACACAAGTAACTTTACAGATATCTTTTCAACAATCATCATGAGTTAAAATCTTTAAAAATGTATATTTACCTCGTTAAATAGGCTGCTCAAATCATTAAAAACAAAAATTAATTACGACTGGTTATGAAGACATGAAAATGTAAGAAATGCCAAGGCATAGAACATACCTGTCCGTATTTTGCCGGGATAGTATCGTTGCAGTCCAGTATTTTCCATTTGCGTTCTGTGAGGTTGAGGGTGTTTATCTTATTGTTGCTCTTTGACCCCCATGGGTAGAGAGTTCCACCAAAACAGATTAAAGTGTTTCCACTCAGTATCACTACAAGGAGTAAGGAATGATCACACAACATGAATATAATCTGTCTTCATGAGCTTGAGTTTGGCAAATGACCCACTATTTTAACTATCTGATCACAAATTAACCAGTTAATTTGCATCTTCATCAGCCAGCAGTTGCAAGTAGCAGGATATTTGGTTGAGAAAATATCCCAATAAGTTTGTGATGAGCGTATCGGTCTGGTGAAGTCGCAATTTTGAGCTTTGGGATAATATCCAGAGTCTGAAAATAGCGGGATATTTGGCAAACTCGAGCTGATGAAAACAGGCCTAATTGGTCTCAAAATGTTCTTTTCTACACTAACCTGTTGAAAAGTAACGCCAAATTCATGCAAACAACCACCAGTTATTTTAATTATTTGGGTGTGAAATAACATAAATGACTGGCTAGGAAATATATATTAAATTATAATTATAATTTTTTTTATTTAAAGGTATCTATGAAAGATGTAAATCAGGTTTGAGACAACAGGATGCAATGCTTGTGAGGCTTCAAAGCTATTTTTGACTCTGTAAATAGTAAATCTTCTGTATGATGGCAGCCCTTACTTCACAAAGCAATTAATATTTCAAACCAGAGAGGATTTAGCTTGACTGTTCACAGCCTTGCCTTCAGTATTATACAACCTACATTTATTCATTGATTACCATGATACTGCTATTATCTATGGAGACTAAAAATATAATCTACTGTAGGCTTATTACACCGCATATCATAAGTAAAACTAGTTTCTTTTGATAGTCATGATTCATTTTTATTTAAAGCGATTCTTATGGTAAAGATACAAGTATCAAAACTTGATTGCATTTTAAAGATTTATATCTTTAGACAATGATTTACTATCGACCAAAAAATATTAAAGGGGAAGTCCACCCTGAAATTAAGTTAGTTTTAATAGGAGTAGAAAAATGAGAGAAACAAGTCAGTGAAAGTTTGAGCAAATTCCGATTAAAAATAAGGAAGTTAGGATTTTTGAAGTTGTGATCAATCAAACACAAATTGGCAACTCTATGACGTATCATGCGAGCTCAACTTCCATTTGCTCAGTACTAAAAAAATCTAAAATTTTCATTTTCCCTCAAGAAAAATTTCAACCATACATGCACCCTAAATATAATAATTGCAAATATGTTTCTATACTCCCCCTGCAAGGAACAAATATATATTCCGTCATCAATAACGAAGAAAACATGATTTTATGGAATATTATGCACAAAGCAAATGAAGGAGAGCTCGTATAATAAGTCACAGAGTTGCCAATTTGTATTTGATTGATCACAACTTCAATAATTCATAACTTTCTTATTTTCATTCAGAATTTGCTCAAACTTTCACTCACCTGATTTTCTTATTATTCTGCCTCTATCGAAACAAACTTATTTTGGGGGTGGACTTTCCCTTTAAAGTGACACATACAAAAACATATTTCAACCATGCTAGAAACAAGATTTGTATTTATTACTTGACATTGATGCTGTCTCTGAAGGGGTAACTCCTGATGTTTTTACCTCATACCATGTCTTTGTAGCAAAGTTGTAACACCACAACTAAAAATTAAAATAATGATAAGTAGCATTGAGAAAATATAGGAATACAACAAAAATAAAGGATTGAAAATAAAATTTTCTTAAAGAATTTGGAGAACAAAACGATGATTGTGTAAAGAAATATTTTATTATTAATGAAGGTGCTCTAAATGGCAGATTATCATGTTTGTGGGTGTTTGTGTTCATTTTCCCCTTTTTCATTAGTTTTTCCTTTCACAGAAGGAAGTAAGGAACAAATTCCTCTAATTTCATAGTCTTAAATGTTGTTGTTAAATTAAATTTCACACATTTTGGGGTCTAAAATTACCTTCTTAGGAATTTTAGGTCCTAAAAGGGCACTAAAAATATCATACATAAGAATAAGAGCAAGAATCATGCACTGTGAAGGCATTTGCAGTCTTTAACAAGAACTCAACTGTCCCTGTAATTTCTAAAATTGTTATCTGTATGTTTGTATTTTGTATCTATTTGAAATCCAACCCCAAATTTTGGTTGCAATAAAGAAATAATAAACAATAATAAAGTTATGATTACAGTAGCATGGTAGATGTATGGATACAAATTTATACTATATGACAATATGCAAGCTTTCAAAAGATAAGCTATCATCATTGTTGTGGACAATACTATGCTTTTGGAGAGGAATAAGACTTTACATGATTCATACTTACATCTCTGAATACCTTATGCTCTGCTATTCCTTCCAGATTCCTATCATCGACAAAGACATATTCTGGATGGTACCCTCCAAATACATACAAATTAACTCCATCGGTGGCGCAACAATGTCCGCTTCGCTGGTATGGCTGGGCCTCTGCACCTGTAGACGAACAACAATAATAACCTGAAATAACCCTTTTCTCAAAACAGAATAGACACATATCAAAGAAAAAACATGTACAAGTATATTATAATGATATTAGGAAACTATGCCTGCTCTTTCATGAAAAAGTGAGATAAGCAATTTGACAGAATATGTCTGTAAAGCAATGCCTAATCGGTGACTATTGGTACCCCATGATCCTCTTTTTCTTATGTTAATTGAGAGCTGAGTTGATGAGATAACCACCTGTCCAGTGACCTTGCAGTTTGGTCTACTCTCTCCTATAAACTAGTACAGATAGCTTTAAATGGAGATATATCATTCATATACAGGTGTAGTATCAAAAACACCAAATCTTTTTGCCATCTTTCCTTATGTATATATATTATCCTGTAATCTTCCACATCTTCATTTTTATCTTCTATCATCTTCTCTTTTAAAAATATTTTCTTATAGATCTATCAATTTCTTCTCCTCTCCATTTTCTCCTTTCATGTTCTTGTTCTATATTTTGTTCGATTTATCATTGCATCATCTACTCTATCTCTTGTTTACTTTATCTCTCTCCATCTTTTTCCTTTTGTTTGCTTTGCTGACATGCATATAGACTAGTCTACTACGACTATACTTATAGAGGGATCCGGGCTAACTCGGACCAGGGGACAACTCGGCCCAGCTGCAAACGGTCATTTTTTGTCATTTTACCCTAACTCCAACCCTAACTCTAACCCTAACGCTAACCCTCACCTAAACCTAACCCTAAACCTAAAATGACAAAAAATTACCATTTTTGTACCTGGGCCGAGTTGTCCCCTGGTCCGAGTTAGCTCGACTCCTTATAGAGCAGTACATCTTCTTTCGTATCACCTTTCTCCATCCTCCTCACTTTACTCTACCGTAATGAGGATCTGAGACATTACAATAGACTCTAGATAACTTCACACAGACGCGCGCCCGCCCACGATCCGCCATCGGTATGTACTTGTATTGTGCAGCGGTTTGCCGTGAAACCTGTAAAAAAAGTGTATAGCCTACTGAATAATCAACGTTTAGACCCTATCCGAAAAATACTCCAAAAATAACAAGAAATTTGACACGCAACAGGTAACAAACATAACGACTTTTAACTCATGATCTTTATTTGGACATTTACTGAATATTTACTTCATTTTTGGTATGTTTTAGTAGGGTATCTCCACGCCGGAGTTACGGGTCAAATTTTGGATAGGTTTCTGAACAAGCGCCCAAACTTCTCTGCTGTAATTAGTGTCAACCAACAAAATAGTAAGGGGGTGGGACTACCCACACGAATAAATGATAAATAACGCCGCTGTGAATTTTTTTTTGCTGCAACTTACATTCATCAGCTGGTTTTTCTATATTGCATTTCTTCACTGAAATAGGCAGATGCGACATTTTTACAGGTTCAACATAGCTAGTCTAGTCCCGATTCCCCGTGGCGTAGTCTCCCCTGCCTTGCCCTTGCACTTTCTTGATTGAATCGCTCCTTATCAATAGTTACAGTCTAAACGAACATAATGATTGGCTAAGCCTTGCGTTCAGCTAAATTATTGACCAATTAGAGCCGGCGTAAGGTAGATTAGGTTGATCACTAAATATAATTCGCGAACTTCGAAATACATACATGTAGGAATCATGGCTGTCCCCAACTGCGAAGTAAGCAAACCTCGTCGGATTAAAGCTTTATTATCTTCATTTCTGAAGGGGGTTTCGCGTGAAGAAAAAAAACAAAGGTTGGTCAATATGTAAATGTCCATAAAGTGTAAAATGAGTTTGATTTTTCTATGTGAATCATGACAAAATTTACGGCTGATCCGATATGTTGCTGAGTGTTCGCGGATGACCTGTCAGACAGCTACTCGAGCACGGACGCTGAACCGTAGGCGTAGAGGCAAGGCTAGGCCCGCCTCGTCGCTGGCAGTGGGAAGAAAAAGGCTGAGCTGACCGGGCGGCGATATTTTTAAACCTAACCCAGCCATCCTAGCGCTGCATATCAATATTTGAATTTATGACAATTTGCGTTGGTACGGTATGGTGGAGATTGAAATTAAATTGGCCAGATTCGGAACTAAACAGGGGCGTCGCTAGAGCCTAGAGATGATCTAGACATGAGGAACAAGAAAGATATGATAGATCTAGAGGTCTATGTTGCTGTGTCGCCCGTCGGGTCAGCTCTGTTGCCGGTATTCATGCTCGATCTTCGTGTACTACTAGACTAGATTATCGATGCAGAAATTTGAACTCGGTGAGATCTATGATGAAAAGGTAAAAAAAGAGAAACAAAAGAAAGGGGGGGGGGGGGTGAAAGAAAGAGAGGAGAGAGAGAGGGTCAGACTAAGACTAGACTAAGAGTAGACTGAGAGAGGAGGAAACGAGGGATGGGAGTAAAAGAGAGAGATAGAGGTAGGGGGGCCGGGTTGTTGGGTGGAGTCATCTCATTGGAGGAGCAAGAAATATACGGATCTATACAAGCCTTAGATTAAGCAGCCAGGACCAGGAGCATGGGATGGGGCAATTTATTGTTAAAAGTTGCCCCTTGCTTTTTTTTTTTTTTTTTTTTTTTTTTTTTTTGCACATATCGCACGACAACCAAATGCCCTAAGATATTGATACCTACTTTGATAGAAAAATAAGGTTTTACAAAATGGAAAAATACTAGAAGAGAAAAGGTAAGAAAGAGTAAAGACGGATTGAGGACGGTAAACCCCAAACAAGAGACTCTGGAGATCTACCCCAGAATCCTCTCACCGGCACCAGAGTTGCCTAGGCCAATGATGGCCGAGAAGATTGCGCAATGTACCGCGCCGGTCTGGCAGGAAGGTGCCAATTGCGGTGAGGGGTTTTCATGGACCAGTAGATCTGAGATTATATTATCCAAAAAAAAAAAAGAGATGAGTATGAATTTACAAATAGTACCAAAATATAGAAGAAAAAAAGAAAGAAATAAAGTGAAAGGCGTAAATATTCTAAAAAAGAATGAAACGCCGATAATACCAAACAACAACAACAACAACAGGGATTTACCGGAGCAAGAGGCAATTTTTTAAGAACCAAGGGCAATTTTCCAAAAACAGATAATGACAACTAATTACACAAGTTAAATAAGTTCAAAGATACAATTTTAATTTCATAATGTGAATACGATCTATTTAATAACTTTTTAATCTTAAAGATAAAGACCAGTTAATTATGGTCATATGCAATTGCATTGTGAAAGAAACGTTGTGGAATCGATCAGAAAAGGTTGATCATCTAGCATATAAGTATTGGTGTGTACTGCAAGGTTCTGGAATCATCATAATGATAAGAAATTTGGCCCAGTCTTCGTAAAGTTATAAGCACTGTACATAGAAAGATGTATATGGGACTACGCACATGTGCGTTTATCTCTCACATTCCAATAGATAAAGTAATTTACCATATATATCAATTAGTAGGCGGTTTCCCGGCAAAATTGTTATCATGTATTAGTCAAAACATATTCTTTCACATGATTGGTAATAAGAGCTTCCATTTCATTTTTTGAAATTGGGGCGTTTCCAATACTGGTCTTTACCTTTAACAAGATCAATAGGAAAGATTGATTAGGAATATTAAATTTGCACATTAAACAGTATTTTAAAGTAACTAAAATTATTAATGAGCAAATGAATAAATAAATTGTCAATTTCACAAACATTGAAAGTCAGAAGGACTTGGCAAACTTATCCCAAATCGTTTAATTCTCCATTTGACGATTTGTTTTTTTGATTCTTCGATACATTTGTACGTACGTGCGTCACAGCACCATCTAGCGATTGCATGAACGTACGTACGTGCGCGCTAGCCTATAGTAACAAATCTAAGGGCGCATTTTCATGGCAACATGCACTAAATACGAAGCTAGTAGTAGAGAGCTTGTGCGCGGCAAACTGTTTGTGATTCATGCAGGGTTGGCATATTTCCCTCTTCGGAGGCTGAATAAAATCAGTGAAAAATTGAACAAAATGGGGCAAGGAATAAGGAAGTTAAAGCTTTTTAAAATGACTAGCCCTCTAGTGACTAGTCATTTCAAAAAGCTTTAACTTCCTTATTTCTTGCCCGATTTTGTTCAAATTTTCACTGATTTTATTCAAATATCTTAAACTTTAGAATAAAAGTAACTTGTATGAAGGTTTTGGTTCCCAGTTGCTAATTACCATATTCATGAATACCTATTAATTAGCATATGAACAAAATGCCATTTGTTTGGGTGTGTACAATTTTGTATGTAGTGAGGATTTTATAAATCTGTTTAGGTGTTCCTACTATGAGTATTGTGTTGCTAATTATTTCAGAACAATAATTTCAGTTATGAGGCTAAAAACAAGTAAAATTATTAATAAATAGAGAATTAAAATCATATTTCCTGTTTTTTACATATTTACCGGACGCATCTTATTTACCGGACGGTATTTACCGGTATTTACCGCCGGTAATTACCGCCACCGGTATTTACCACACAACCCTGGATTCATGTATTTTTTCTGTTCTGATAATTTATGGGCGCATTTTCACGACAAACACTTGCGCCTTGCCGTCTAGTTTTAGATGATTATGGGTGCAATTGGTGATTTTACGAGCGCAAATTTGCGCCTGCTTAATCGATGGCTTGGATCTATAGAGCTCGAGTATGAAGTGAAAATAATTATGGAATAGTATTAAAATTGGATTTGTCTAAGTGGCTGAATACCCCCTCTGTTACAGTATATAGTATTTCAAATACTCCCCTCAATTAATGAAAATATTGCAAATTTTATAAGAGAACCCTTAGTGCCTTACAGCAAATCGTTTGAACTTACCGTCTTTTTCCAGATCTATGAAAACTTCTTGCTTGTTCTACCCCTTCATGACTATGCTTGTAGTGTCTGGTGCCCTCTCACATTTTGCTTTATATTATAAACATTTCTTTTACAACTTTGACTTTCCAATCCTTAAACAAAGAAAAGAACCTCAATTCAAAGCCCAAGATGATATGGAAGGGAAGCTTATGCCATCTCTCCTAATTGAAAACTTTACATGTACATGTATGATGTGTTAACATTTAAAGGAGCAAAATGTAACTGGCATTTGAATATAGATGGCCTTACAGAATTCAGAGATCATGAATTTACACTATTATGTTGTGTACTACTGTACTATGTACTGCATTCTGTTGTGCTTTATTTTACTTTAAATTTTTATTTTATTTTAAATAGTGAGAACAAGGAAGTGATTAGTGAACCCACTGAAGGCGATGATGCAGATGGATTTGCAGATGGATTTGTGGTGGTTGATGAGATCTCAAGTGAACAAAGTAGCACTGTGCAGCCATTGAATCAAGAACTTTTCTTCAACAGAGTGGAGACATTTTCTGTATCCTTTCAACAAATGGTGTTCATTTTATAAACCTTAATAAGGCTTAACACATGTTTATGTTCTTTTACCTCCTATTTTCAAGCATCACTATTAGAATGTGCAGTGTCTTCCTGTGATGACATCATACTCTTTCACATCCTTTGAACTTGGTTATTAATTCCAGAGGTTGGGTTCCTGAACTTCCTGCTATCAATAGAATATGTAGGACTATTAATGAATTCATAATTGTTCTACTGCAATTTAATTGATTGGTAGACTCAGATAAAAAAACTACCGGGGTATTTGTTTATTATGTTGCATGGTAGAAGATTGTCTCGAAGACATTTATCCTTGACACAGCCACGTAGATCTCATCATGGTTTGCTAAACCAGACGAAGTGTCTCCTCTTCGCTGTGCTCAGTATGGCTGGGAGAACATTGATGTGGACTCCCTGAAGTGTGTCAGCTGCAAGGAAGTACTCTACGGTGGTCTGCCTCCAAAGTGGGAAACAGACTCATGTAAGTTCACATTATTTCATTATCTAAAACTATTTGTATTTAATATTGGACACAATGGTTGATCTTAAGATGTCTTACGATGTTTACAGACTCTTACTCATGAAAATAAGGTGAATGCTATTCTACAGACAATTTGACCTTTGTTTGCAAACATACATGTACCTTACCTGCCATGTTGTTCTTACATCCTATTTTGGCTTCAGTATAACCATGTTGGCAAGTACTATGGTAGGCATTAGGCATGTTTGTAAATTGTTTTAAAAAAAACATGGATGATTTATTACTTGCAAGTTATAATTGAAGGTTACTGCTGGGTTATTACCGGTAGTAGGTTTTTTTGTTTTGTGTGTTTTTGTACATGTATATTACTTCAGCTGGTGTAAGTCTATATAGTCAAATTAATCTATACCAAGATAATGTGTTTTGCCTGTTTGAAGCAAAATGTTGTAATTTATATTCTATTTTGGAAGGAATGAAGGAATAGTTATTTATTTATACATGTATTATGAATAGCCTTTGAAGAATTCATGATATGATGATACATTGTACTTTGTTTTATTCATGTCATTGTGTAGCTTACAAGTTATTAATAGACAGGCAATCTTTCTTAAAATGAACTACAGTGTAAAATGATTATACAACACTTTCAGAAAATTGTAAAATGTATTATCTCTCCTTTATCAGATGAGAAAGCCTGCAAGAAGTTAGAAGAGTCCCTGAAGGCTGGTCACAGTAAGATCTGTCCTTGGCAAAGCAACCCCTCACCAGGTAAACCTGTCATTAAAATAATGCTCTTTGAAGAAATCATTTTGTGCTTTCTGATTCAGTGAATGTGAAGTAAACTATGATAGCATAGTTTTAAAAAGGCATGATAAGATATAATCCCAAAGGTGATTTGAAGCATTGAAAGTAAGAATATATGGAAGATGACAATAGTATGGAATGCCTCCTTTAGTTATGTAAATAACAATTGTTTTATAAAAATATTGGAAATGAACATTGATCATTTGATTCATTTCCTTTAAAAAGTCAGTGAGTTTTGTGTTGCTTTTCTTAATTTCTAAATTAAATTCAATAACAAACCATGCAACTACTTTGACCATCTTGTCAAAATGTTAACCCATTGCATATGTGAACCGTTTGGTCCCTGTAGTAAGCCTATGGGAATGAGGGAATTCTGCAGTCAATATGTTACAAATACCTTTAAATTCAGTTATCTTTTTTTTCTTTTTTGAAGATATGTGTAACAATCACTATTTTGATCACGATCCTGATTAATCACGGACCACCAATTCATCACCATCCTATAAATAATTTGGTATGAGAGTATTGGTTTTTACTTTTTGTTTGAATGTTTCAGCATCATTTCTTGAAGTGAATCTAGTGAGCACCCAGAAAGCAGTGGATGACTTTCTTCACAGAGTGGCATCCATCAGATGTTTTGGAACCTCTATTCCAGCTGTTGACTTGTCATGTCTTCAACAGGTTCGTTGAATAGAGAGACAAATATTATTGACTCTTTGATTATCTTCATTTAGTAAAGCTATTTAGAAAGAAGAACTATTGCATTTTAAACTAATCCACCTTGATTATTAAAGCAAAAGCACCACCCTCCCCATCACCCCTCCCCAACCCTCTCTCTCTCTCTCTCTCCCTCTCTCTCTCTCTCTCTCATATTTTGTTGTTGTTGTTAATAGAAGTACTGTATGGAGCTTAAAAACAACCACTAAAATTGAACGATGAGAGCCTGCATATTTAATAAATCGCACATATGGGGTTTTGTTTTTATAGGATATATGTATATGTCTAATATTTATCCATCTGCAATCATTTTCTTAAATTAAAACTGATTCAATCAATGTCTTATGTGTGAAATGATTTCTTAATGTACAATCACGGATCAGAATCTTTCATGTTGAATCTCAAAGTAACAACAACTTTCCAAAGGTTACCAATGGAGAACGATGTTTATGAAGTGGAAAAACTGATTTGTCTTGACAGACCGCTTGTGTCGACTTTCTCTCTGTCTTCTTATAGCTTCCAAATCTAATTGAAGAAAAATTACTATTGATTTGGTCTTGGGCCATCTAGAAAAACTACATTTTCATCCAATTATGCAATTACCAACAATTTGTATTACCTTTATCTTACAATTTACATCAATTTAATGACTTCTTTAGCTTTCATCTTTCTTTGTCAGGTGAAAAAACGGGAGACCTTTTACCGCTCATTTTGTGATATTGAAATACTTTTTTTTTAAATTTCTAGGTTGAGGAGAATGAAGATGTGTTATCTAGGCTTGTGACAGGAGTTTTAGGGGAAGAGCCAACCTCTGACTACAAAGAAAGGATAGAGTTGGTCTGTTTCATGGCTCTGAGTGGCTGGTCTAGGAGGTTAGTAGAGCACGTGGGAATAAATGTTTACCTTTTTAAAGAAAAAATGACAACCTAATATGTTGATATAGAGGTCATAATGTTGAAAAATCTAACAAAATAATTGTTACTGTGTTTTATTTTATTTTTCATATAAAAATGGAAATGGGTAATCAAATTAGGATATAACACTCTTATACCTAATCTTTCTGAAAGCAAGTTTATTTACATTGTTGCATGTCAAAATTACAAGTTGAAGCTACCAGTTACCCATTCAAAATTTCCCTATTTTATATTGATTCCCTTTAGTTCCCCAGAAGTCTCCCAAAGCCCCACAATGTCATGTGAGTTCTGTAGGCGGAATGTTGGTCTCTGGAACTTTACACCTTTTGAACAGAATGCAAAGACAACGAATGAAGACGAATCAGAACCAACGGCAAAAAGACTAAAGGTAGGTGTTACAAAAGCTGTCATGAGTTTCTGTTTTGAAGAGGTTTTTATTAAAACTTGATCTTTCTGCAGGCACAAGGAGACGCATGCAATAGATGCAAGGATTAATAGACATTTCTGTTTTTTTGTTTTGTTTGATAAGTTGAATCATGCAGTTTCATGTCTATTGTTCTCGCTGTCAGTGAAGTTTATTTTACATCCGTGAGACTCTCATTTTGAGGATCTTGTTTTGTGAGGGACCAGTATATTTGAGCTACAATTTTTTCAAGTGAATTTTACCTAAAAAGACCAGTGGTGGGGGAGGGAGAAGGCATTGGGTTAGAATCTGCCTTATTTGTTATATTCATTTGAAAAAATTGCTACCACAAGATTTTGTTAATGTACAGCCTTGAGTCGCACACATATTTTGATGCGAAAGTTCATCAGGCTTTTGTAGCCATAAGACAAATTGTTCCATTATGTGCTGTACATACTGCAGCGGTACAGGAGTGTGTGAGTAATTGAATCGCTTTCAGCATTTATTTAGAATGTATAATGGCACTATATAAATCTCATGTATCATAAATATTAATAATCAATGAGTGATAATTCCATTATCACTTCAAGATACAGTGGAAATTCATAACTAGGTCCTTGGGACCAAGGAAATTAGCTTGTTATATCAAGAATCTTGTTATTGCATGGTTAAAAAAAAAAAAATTAATATAGAGAGCTGGGACCAGCATAATCACCTTGTTATGACAGATATCTCATCATATCAGAGCTCTTTATAATGAGGTTCCACTGTATATGGTTGATATGATATTTTACGGGCGTGTCATATTACAATTCTATGATTATTTATTGACTTCATAGTGTTTAATGCCCTCCTCCTGTGAGATGATCAAATTACCCAGCCTTTAGGTAGATATAACTCAAAATATCTTTTTATTTCATTTCTCATATCTCAGGTTGACAAGGGACTTTTCAATCCTATAGAAGAGCACAGGAGTTGGTGTCCATGGACCAAGCCAGCATCTGTCACATACACAGTCCGGTCATTACCACCACAAGATAAGAACCAAGACGATAACACACCAGTCAGACCAGCATGGCATGGGCTCCAGGTCTTGCTACACGAGAGATCAAGTCCTAACAAACAAGGGCCTCTAACCAACAAACAAGTGGTAAGTTCATTTTTTATTTCATTTCATTTTATTCCATTTGTCATATAAAAACATACATAATTATAACATTGATATTTACAGATAATTAAAGAACATACAAATAACATAACAAAAGATAAATACAAAATACAATTAAATATATGAATGAGGAAACCGGCAATAAAGAACAATAAAGTCTTATGTGGTGCTGGTCTCTTACGACATAATAAAGAATTTTACCCTTTAACATATAACACCTTACATCTAACACCTAACAACTAACACCTGAATAATCACAGTAGAGGTTTACGGTACACCATGTGTAAAGTCCTAGAAGGACTAAGGAAAGTGGATAGAAGGACTAATGGAAAGTGGATTATAAGGACCGCCGCACGCATAGCGAACACTCACTCCTGAAGACGGACAGTCAACCTGTCCGAAACGTCGAGTCTACTCTCCTGCTCCTGCTCTGCAACTCTACTCAACTCTCCAACTCAATCCAGTCTTCTACTCAAACCTCTCATCCTATCTACAACTTTCTGGTTTACAGTCCTTTTCAGGACTATACTCACTTCTGAAAGATACTCTTCCTTCCAATCTCCACTTTCTCGCCTTTCTATTTTCACTTCTATTTTCTATCCACTTTCCTTAGTCCTTCTAGGACTTTACACATGGTGTACCGTAAACCTCTACTGTGATTATTCATACCACCATGCAAACCTTCAAACATCATCTGATTCAGCTCTACGGGGAGCCTACTCAACTCATCGCTAGACAACTCCAGCGCGACCTAGTTAAATCAGCCAAGCTCACCAACCACCTAGCCTTCCTCAAACTCTGCCGCGACTCCGACACCATCCCTCCAGGCCTTCAACTCAAATCCTCCGTTGACACCCCCAAGGCTCAGCGCATACTACACCAAGCCGGTATTGACCTTACCCGAGAACGCATCGTATACACACGCCACCAACTCCACGATCTCAACACCGCTATCTCTGCATCTCAGTCTAAGATCAACCAACAACTCAATCCTGATGACCTCAGCAAAGTACAGTCCTTCAATGACCACACCGCCCAGCTCGCCTTTCAGACCACCAAACTTAAGCAGATTAGGAAGTTCGACCAACTACGTTCACGCAAGCCGATCCGCACCAACGACCCTCCCATTAAGGACACAGTAGTCAACCTCAGTCAGCACAGACTCTCCCAAGCCGAACACCAGGTTCTATCCCTAGGACTCAACTTCGCCGTAGCTCCCAAGAAGATACCGTTTTCCGACATTGTGCAACAAGTAGAACCCAAGCTTCGTTTCCTCTCCAAAGCTGCTGCCAACGACATCCGACTCAAAATTACCAACGCTCTCGCCGAAGCCAAGCCACCCAAACCCAACCTATCTAAAGTAGAACGATCCGCCATTCAAGACCTCCGCAAAAACCAATCCATCCACATCCTACAAGCAGACAAGGGAAACGCCACCGTCGTCATGGACCAAGATGCATACGAAGATAAGATCTGCGACCTACTCAAAGATAAGGAAACCTACTCCAAACTTAAGAGGGACCCAACCCTAGCCAACGAAAGGAAGATCAACCAACAACTGTTGACCCTACACAGATCCGACGCACTACCCAAGGCACTCTACTTCCAACTCAGATCTTTCGTCAGCCAAATCACCCATCCTCTTCGGACAGCCCAAGATTCACAAGCCATTCATCCCTCTCCGCCCTATCATCTCTACCCGAGGATCATCCTGCTACAACACTGCACGTCATCTCGCCAACATTCTACAACCACTCGTAGGCCAAACCCAGCACCACGTCACCAACTCCAAGCACTTCATCGACATCCTCTCCAAAACCAAGATCCAGCCATCCGACACGCTCGTCAGCTTCGATGTCACCTCTCTATTCACCAGCGTTCCTGTAGACCAAGCATGCGACAACGCCTCATCTCAGACCCAGACCTCGAATCTAGGACCAAGCTCACACCTGACCAGATCCACGACCTCCTTCTCACCTGCCTCCACTCAAACTCCTTCAAATGGCGCAACGACTTCTACAAACAACTTCAAGGAGCAGCCATGGGATCTCCACTCTCACCAATCATCGCCAACATCTTCATGGAACACCTCGAGCACCAAGCACTCAAGTCCGCCGACAAGTCTCCTTCACTCTGGCTACGCTACGTCGACGACACCTTCGTCATCTGGCCACACAGCACACCAGACCTCCACCAGTTCCTCGACCACATCAACAACCAACATCCCAGCATTAAGTTCACCATGGAGACCCAACACGACAACTCAATCCCTTTCCTAGACGTACTCATCACCAAGACACCATCAGGATTCCCCGCGCACCAAGTATACCGGAAACCAACCCACACAGACCGCTACCTCAATTTCCGATCTCACCACCATCCGTCAGTCTACCAATCAGTCTCCAACTCACTTATCAGACGAGCCCACCAACTCAGTGACAAAGCACATCTCCAGCAAGAACTCAAGCACATCACCCACGCACTCACTTCCATCAACCAGTACCCAAGAAGGAAAATCAACACCCGAACTTCCTACCACAAGACCAACAACATCACTACCGGAACCCAACCTGATACCAAGCCTACCGCCACCATCGTACTTCCCTACATCGGCAAGACATCACACCGACTACAACGCATCCTCCGCTCAGCCAACATCCTCGTCAGACACCAATCCAGCAACAAGCTTCACTCCACTCTTCACTCTCACAAGGACAAGCACCCATCCAACAAATGACCAGGCGTCTACAAGATTCCCTGCGACTG
This sequence comes from Strongylocentrotus purpuratus, assembly GCF_000002235.5. Lineage (NCBI taxonomy): Eukaryota > Metazoa > Echinodermata > Echinoidea > Camarodonta > Strongylocentrotidae > Strongylocentrotus > Strongylocentrotus purpuratus. The sequence goes on along the minus strand of NW_022145566.1, from coordinate 2,674,497 downwards.
CGGCAAAGTCTACATTGGAGAAACCGGCCGCGATTTCGACACCCGACTCAAAGAACACAAGACCCACCACCGACGCAGCGACTGGGACAAGTCAGCCATCGTCAAGCACGCACAACAAGAGCTCCACCGCATTCACTGGGATAAAAAGTCACCTCATCACCAACATCCGACATTGGCACACCCGAAGGGTCCGAGAAGCCATCGAGATCCACCAACACAACACCGTACCCCAAGACCCAGGCCTTCACATCAACAGCATCTGGCACCCAATCCTTCCTCACCATTCTACTTCCGACCAATCTTCAACCAACTCCACAACCAGCACGCCAACCACCAACACGTCACCTATCCATCCATCCGTCAGCCCAAACACCACCTGCAACCACCCAACCACTCCTACTCAAACAAGCACTACACGTTCTCAACTAGCCACTTCACCCACACAAGCACCGACCACGCCCACACCTCGCTACAACCTACGCCGACGAAACCGCCGACCAACACACACAGAGCGACACCACTAATAGCTGTCCTCACCGCCGATCGATACACCCACTCATCAGCCGACACACCGCCCGCTACTCCGCCGACACCAACCACACGACGTCCGCATAACCGCCGCCCACTCGTTTCCCGCCAATTCACGCAACCGAGCGCCACCACCGACAGCTACCTGCCAACCTGCCGAGCCCGCCGGCCCAGTGCTTTCCCCCAAGTCCGCACTCACGCCATTATAAGGACCGCCGCACGCATAGCGAACACTCACTCCTGAAGACGGACAGTCAACCTGTCCGAAACGTCGAGTCTACTCTCCTGCTCCTGCTCTGCAACTATACTCAACTCTCCAACTCAATCCAGTCTTCTACTCAAACCTCTCATCCTATCTACAACTTTCTGGTTTACAGTCCTTTTCAGGACTATACTCACTTCTGAAAGAGACTCTTCCTTCCAATCTCCACTTTCTCGCCTTTCTATTTTCACTTCTATTTTCTATCCACTTTCCTTAGTCCTTCTAGGACTTTACACATGGTGTACCGTAAACCTCTACTGTGATTATTCATACCACCATGCAAACCTTCAAACATCATCTAACACCTGAATGTTCAGATACTGGACTCGACAAAGGTCCTTTGACCTATTCATGTTTGTAGAAGTGTGACTTTAAAAATTATCTTTCATATGATCTTTCAACAGGAGTGCCAGTTTTCAGGCTGTTGCCAGATATCAAGATTTGTCATGTCTGTGTTTCTTTCCAAATTAATTGAGTAAAACAATTTAGGAAAGCTATAAACCATTAATTTATGTCGTGAAAAAAATTGAAAGTTCAGCATTCTTGCCACAATATACATGTGTACAGATGATTCGAAAGCAGAGCTGAATTTGAAAGCCCCTATATTCCATTATTTTGTGACTGCCAAATGTTAGGGAGTTTTCTTTCCCCCTTTTCAACATTTAGAGGCTACACTAGTTGATTAGTTTGTGGCTGCCATTATTGTCAATGAGTAATTTTTGTATCATTTTCATTTTTTGCTTTTTCAGACACCACCCAGCCAAGCCTGGAAAGCAGTGAGGAGAATAACAAATTTCTGGCAGAGTCGAAGTGCTGCTCATAAGACTTGATTGCACTGATGTAGTTGTCTACTGACTTTTTATTTTAGTCATTTTAACCCCTTGAAGTGGATGGATTGTACATGGGCATAGTTCATAAAAAGTACTTGTGAGAATCATGCATGCTGCTTGTAAGCAAGATTTACGAAGTCACATTGGTTTTCTTAAAAGGGATGCAAGAAGTGTTTTTTTTTAATCACTTATTTTCAAAAGACTGTTTTTATATCGACTTTCAGTGAGCTTAGATTAAAGTGTGAGATACAAACTTTCGGGTCCTTGGGGGTTTTGCAATTTCAAAAGAGCATTAAGTCAAGTAGATTGATTATTAAACTGGTATGCTGATAAGAGATATTAATGTGATTTTCTGTGAAACTTGACTATTCCATCCACTTTCAGATTAAGAGAAGTGCCTTGAAACTTTCCTTTCCATATTATGAAGAGAGAAGAAATTTATCTCTGTTCATGCCTTCTATATGTTTTGAGAAGTGAAATTTATTCTATTTTGATTCATATGTATGGGCTGAAGAAATTAGAAAAGTGGGTTCTTGTATAGTGCTTATGTCTGTTAGACTTGACATTCCTACAGCTCCACAACTGCTGGTATCAACCATTATGTGGACCAGTCCCCCAATAGCTGTCAAGCCATCTATGTGAAACGATTAGAAAATGGGTTTAAAATACAATATGATCATACATCTCTCCCTAAGTAATTACATTTCATGATAGCTCCAAAGTACATGTATATATAATATTAATATTGTTTTTTGTTAGTCCTATGTATATTGCAGGTCATGATCAAGGACTGCTCTGCAATACCAAACATTTATTTATTTTTTTTAAATTGCAGCAAATCAGTACATGCTCGTTTGATTTGTGTTATACAAGGTGAATTTGATTTGAGTTCATGGTAATTAAAGTTGATTCATTTTAATATCGTGGTGTTACCCAACCTCCTCAATCAAATGGCGGTGTTCCAAATTACCATGAATATCTGGGGTTTCTAAGCATTTCACAACAAAAATATTCACAAATGTAATATTTTTGTTGAAATGTGTGTTTCAAATACAATTGTAGGATCGGTTGAATTGCTGATGTAAGTTGTTGGTCATTTTAGACAGAGCTTAAAGATACAATGATTTGAATGGGAGTTTTGATTTAATGAAGAAAAAAAAGCAAATAGGTACCAAACCTGCAATATGTAAAGGCCTCTACAGTTGACTCCTAAATCTATCTCAACAAGGCTATAAAATGTAGCATGAAAGAAGCTAATGCGAAAAAGAGTATTTAATAGGGATTATTCCATTGGCTGTAATGCTATGGGGTTATTTACAATTTATTGTTCTGTTGAGCAAAATGACAACCATTTTTGCACTATAGGTATCTTGTAAATCACGCTCCCTTAGGTGCAGCCATTGTTTGCATCGATAGTATTCGACTTGCATAGCCATAGTTAGTTATGAGCATGAATGAGAAATGAATATGGAAGGAAAAAAATAAAAGTAACTCCAAGTGAATTTTTTTTTTTCTTCAATTCAGTAATGTGTAAACTTTAATCTGACACGAATGGTGACTTTTTTAGTTATTAGAATCAAAAGAGCTTAATTGTGATTTTTTTAAATCCCTCTGCAGTGCTGTAGTTTTTCATCTGACTCTCTGTTCAGCTGTCCATTCTGTATACAGTAGTGTTGCCTTAGTAACTTGAAAACCATTGAGTGGCAATTTGAAGGTCAAAATTGGAAAGGTCATGGCATCAAAAAAGGTTTCTGGATCAAGAGAAAGTTTATTGTTTACCACATTAATTTGGGGAACCTGGAGGCTATGTTGGATCAAGTATGTGTGAGTATGACAAGATGAACTGGAAGTACATGTAGCTTTGGTTAATGAGGTTAGATATGAAAGGTCACAGGGTCAATGATCAATTGAAAATAGGCGGATGCATATTGGAGATGCTGTTCCTTGTAATCTGTAATCATTTCATTTACACCTAATGTGATAACATGCAACTGAACATGAAGTATTCTTCACATTCCCTTGTATAGATTTTTGTAAAAAGTAGAAACTAAATGAACTGAATACACTCTTCAATATGGAAGACAGTACAGAATTAATGTTCAACCAAAAACTTGTATGAGTGTGAAACTTTAGGCACTTTAGAGTTGCGAAAGTTTCTTGCATGACTTTTGCATGACTTCTTGTACGAGTTACAACTGATGCACCATTGATTTTGGACCATTCTTAGAAAAGTGTTTTTTTTTTACTAGTAATTTCATCTCTGCAAATTGACCTAGAGAAATGAGTCTTGAATGATATTGTATCATTCTTCAAATGTTCAATGATCTTTTATTTTATTTGCCCATAAAAAGAACATGTATTGGCTTTTTAGAATTCACTGTTTGTATCAGCCTTTTAACAAGGCCTTGAGTATGAATAACGAAAATGGCTGACTGATGTGAAGAAACTAACTTCAGCCACTTTACTTTCTGCACATATGAGGTCATGAATATTCATTCTGTTGGCAGATGACATGAATAATTCATATAAATGGATTCTTATAGCGAGTTTTGACTGATTGTTGCACATTTTTTTTAAACTTTAGCCTTATCCAAATGATGCACATGCTCATAGTCACGTTTTTTCTGATCGGCTAAATTGTATGCATGCATCAGGATGCCAAAGGTAAAATAATTCAATACATAACACAAGGGATTCGTATCTCGCAAGTGTGGAAAGGGCTTTGACTGATGCAGATAGTCTCCCAAATGTTAGGCCTCATTGAAGGGCCATGTGTCCCACAATCTTTTACAATGTATTATGAGATAATATCTTGGCGTATATGGGAAATGGACTGTGAAGATGGCAAATTCATTACATTTTCATCACATGGATCAACAGTTCAGGTACATATTGCCTGGAAAGTCCAAACTTCACAAAATAATGTATTTCTATAACTTCTTTGTATATAAATGGGTTCCAAAACTGTACCATAATAAAAACTAAAAGGATACTCATACTTTGATATCTATTGCTTTTTATTATTGTTTTTGCTTTGTCTTCTCCAATCTTTCAAATTGATGTGTTGCGTGATGAACAGTAATATTTGTGACTTCTCAAAGACATACTTGAGTGCATGTATTAAAGACAGAGTTCATAATGTTCATACATTTCATATTTGTTAATCGTGTAAATGATTGAATATTTAAAAAATGACCCAGTTACCCTCTAGATGAAAACATGAGTTGGGAAACAACGTGTAACTGAAAGACATTTGACTATGAGTAGAAACAATAGTCAAAATGAGAATTTGAAAAGAGAATTGGCAGGCATCATGCACTTCCCACTGCTAATAAGGGAGAGACTTATGAGGTGTTGGAAGAAAGTTGCGATTGATATTTGCAATCGATTGCAACGCAACTTTCTTGCAACACCCCACTAGTCTCCTCAATTTCCTAGGATTTTGTTAGGATTTAAGTTTTAACAATTGAATTAAGTTAACTAGATCTAGCTTTTATTCTCCCCCTCTTTCTCTCTCTCTCTCTCTCTCTCTCTCTCTTACTAATGGGGCCTTGCAAGAAGGTTGCAATTGATCGCAACCCAACCTTGCAAGAAGGTTGGGTTGCGATCAATTGCAAATTTGCAATTAATTGCAAGACTAGCTTGATTTCCGGGATTTGCAATTGATTGCAACTTTCTTGCAACGCTCCATAAGTGTTGCATGTCTCTAATGCATCACATTGGAATACGATGAATAAAGCATAGGGTAGGCTTACCACAGTAATTTATCAAGCAATTTATATATTCACCTATAATTCATATTCACAAATTCACAAAAAATATTTCAAGAATTTCTCAGTCTAGGCCTAGAAACGTTTGTTTTAACCCTATCCTATAATTTATCGTCCACCATTTACAGTTCAAAAGTGATGAGTGAGCGAACAGAAAGGCAAACGATGAATTCCCCAGTGTTAAACAAAACAAAAGCGACAGTATAAATGGTGTATATGTGTTTGTTGTGTGCAAGTAAAAACAAGTAGAAAAACTAAGAGAGGTAGCACAAATGTTGCAAGTTATTATGCATATACATCCATTTATCATTCATATATATTTCAAGAATTTCTCTGCCCAAATTATTTTGTAATACCATATCCCCCTTCCAACCCCCCCCCCCCTCCAACACACACATAATTCCCTCAAAGTACACAGTTTCCATATGCATACGATTGATGCAGATGAAACGTGTGAAACAAATATGGAGCAGGTAGAGAGGCTTCCAATGATTTAATTGAAGAAAACAATTAAGATTACCTCATGTGTGTATGATGAATCAACAATGTTGTAGATGATGATTGCATTTTTGCTGCACATGAAGACCCTTTCAATTGCAATTTGTGATAAACAGTAAATATAGCATTCTGTTGAATGACACATTTGCAAAAGGTTACACTTACATATCATGACCATAAACATATTGATACTCGAGATATGACATATGTTTCCATTTAATGATTCTTTGAAAATGAATGCCCTACAGACTCATAAGAACCACAACTGAAGACAGATTTACTCTATAAATATAGTGAATACCTTAGAAAGTTATCGGGCATTTAGGTTTTTATCTTGCATAACATAAAATATATATAACAAATTCCAAGGAAAATAAATATTTATTTCTTTATATTTTTTTAATTACAACTTTTAACAATTTGTATTTCCAGTAAAGACAAAAATACGAACAAATAAATAACAGTGGTCCCACAATCATTACAGCATTAGCATGAAACTTGCGTGATACATGAATGAATTAATGTGATGAAAATTATTACATAATATCGAATTAAATGAATGGTGCATCTACTATGAGTAGAAATAAAATGGCTTATATTGCACCTGCCTCATGTATTTATTAGGAGGGGAAGCTAATTGCTTAATGTAAATAACTAACAAAATATTGCTTCCTCTTGCTGAAAGATATTAATAAATCAAATTGAAGCAAATATTTTGCTTGTCTTTTTGTTGATGCCTCTTCCCTTGGCAATACACTTTGATAATTAATAAAGGCCAGTAAAAACTGTGTATGCATATGTACCTAAGCTAACTGCATTATAAAACTTTCAAAGTTGTGCTGCATGATGAGAGAAGGCATGTTCTTATTATTGGAAGGCCAAGATAATTGTTTTATCAAAACCTCGATACCTGTGAGAAGACAAAAGGTATGATCAGATTACAAGTCGATAAAGCTTATCAAAAATAATAATCAAAGGATGTCCGTAACAGCTGATCCTTGTTGATAGGTTGTTTACCTAATTTGCATATTATGCAATATCCTCAACCCTGCGTTCGTGACCTTTTCACCTGGTCATGAAGCTCATGTGCTTACATCATTTCTAGAAAAGGATATGATATCAGAGGGATAACAAACAAGCGAAGTCGATATTCGAAAGAAAGTGATAAGAATTATTTTTCCTTGATGAATATACTTAAAACTTATATATGTGTGGCTTTTTATTTATTTATATTTTTAAAGACAACTATTTAAAGTATAAACAACATATTTGAGCTACATGATCTGCTGATCAATTAATTACTGGACTTGTTCACCCCTATTCTAAATGGAAGGGACCACTTCTGTCATTGTTTTGGTTCGTTCGGCAAAGTTCGGGTTTCTGCGAGTTGCTGTGGGCGGCCAGTTGTGGAAATCAGCTGTGTTTTCATTAAAAATAACAACCCAGAATTGGCCTTTTCCAAGATGTCTTCGCCACCACCTAATAAGAAAAGAATAGATGCAGACATAATTAAGTTGTATCCTTTTGAATATAAGTAATTATATTATTTTTCGTCCATTTTTTAGAAGATGTTATGTGACTATCGTTACTACTCGCACCAGCAACGTAGGCAGTGCAGTGCAGAGAGGTCTTCTCATTTGGATTCTGTTGAGTTGAATGTGTGTACACGTATTGTGTTGTGAACACCAAATAAAGCCTTCTTTAGGCCATCGACCAGAAAAGAACTTGTACATTGCATGTTGCGAGTGTGGTGAAGAATTCGGTGATTAGTAGTCACAGCTGTATTCTTTGCATGTGCATGTAGAATGATAAATCAAACTGATATTTATTAAATATTTCATGTTATTATTATTAGATCTAGATCTAGATCTAGACCTAAATGCCAAACTAGTTTTTACCACTTAATATTAAAATTAGAAGAGGAATGTGAAATACAATATAAAATATATATTCAGTAGGGGCGTAGCCCTAAGAGCTTGGTGATAATGTTTTTATGATATTGATATCACCAAGCCTTAACTGGCTCTCATAGACGTGCGCGGAGAGGCAGGTAAACAAACCCTATAATTTAATGCGTCCGAAATTGCCCTTTCCCGCACCCAACGAATATTAGACAGTGGCCTTAACGTTAGACAGAAATAACCATCTGATTTGGGTCATTTCTTTAATAAAACTGACATTTGTTGTCATTCCCCAATACAGATGGTAACCCAGAGATCTCGTACCGTGGGGGTGGCTATGAACATCTTTTCGTTCACGACATTTTCTTCCCGATTTTCTTTATTTAGATCTAATTTTCTGATTTCTAAATCAGATGTAAATTAGGTCGGTCTATATATCTCCTAATTACAGTTTTCAAAATTTGCTAACCTATCATTCATAGAATGTGAAATTTTCGGACTTACTTATATGAATTATCCAATTTGTATCTTTGAACTGTGAAACAGTACGTTCATGCGCGTTCATGCACTCGAACATAGAGCTATATGACCCGGCGGCCGATATATATTTCTGGGTCAATTCCTACCAAAACATAGCCAATGGCCAATCAGAGCACTCGTTTCGTGGGAGTTCGTTGGTCAAGCCGGGCTGACTCGTACGCAGCTACGGTAGTTATTGGACATTCGAAAAGAAAAAATGAATATTCATCAACTAAAACCAGGACGGATAATGTTGACGACGAGACTTTCTCGGATTAATCATTAATTTAGGATCTAAATGAGCAAGCTATCATAAGTCAAATAAGCTATATATATGTTATTTTTAATTTTTATTATGATTGCAGCAGTTATGAGGATGTAAAGAGTGAAAATCTCGTTGCATATCTCATTCATCGCGGTCCGGCCGAACCGAACCATTTGTTCTGTACAGTCCCGTACTTCAGTCTCTATAATCGGAGGTCTAGTGGAGCCAGACGTAGTCTCAGTGGAACAACCGACGATTAGAGAGACTGAAGCTTTCGGTCTACCTTAACGTTTGCTATGCCGCTCCTACTCCTAATGACCTACGGCAATTAAAAATCAGAGATGAAAATAACGGAATATTAGCAAATATCTTACCAGAGCAAAATATAGCTTGGCTTAGTTACTTTCTACAAGAGCGTGTGACTTTACGATCTGTGATACAATGGTGTTAACCTCTGACATGTGTTGACGGCACTTCCGTAAAGTGTGCTGCTTCTGTAAAATGTGCTGTATCATAGGAATTGCATTCATATTTTTTCTTCGGCCCTCTGCAGGTTTCGGGTTCCCAATCCGCGCGCTGGCAATGTGAAAAACAGATCCCGCATAATAAAATACCCCCAGCTCACCGTAATGTAACATCATGTAAAATGCATCAAGAAAATCATTGCAAAACCCGTTTTTTGCATTGCCAACTCGCGAATCAGAAATCAGAATCGTCAGCGAAAATGCGGAAGATCCTTATTTTTGCGGACACTTCTGTCCATGTTTACGAAGACGATCTTCATTTGTGCCGACGATCCTTATTCTCGGACCAGTGTACATCATCATTTATTAAAGTCAGCACTTTCTTTCTTACGACGGGCTACTGACCATGACTTTCCCTCATCTACTCTGTGGTTTACAATGTATGGTATTGCATGATTATTATTCCAAAATAATTGTTTTATGCAACTAAATTTCTCCCACTGCACCTCTAGAGATGTTTTCCTGCACCCCAGGTGCCCTGGCATCCTGGTAATAAAACGCTGGTCTAGACTATGAATCAAAACATGTTAAGCCCGAGTCGGTACAACCGTTCACACCGAATCCCGACTGTCGCCATCGGGTCCTGGATTTCACTTTTTGGAAATCTATGCTCCGATAAAAATAGTGAAATATATAAGAAATTGCAGTATTGCACACCACAGACATTTATCCACATTAAAACTCTTTAGTTCTTCATTTTTTCTAATTTGTATTTCATATTCTAGCCCATCCTAAATCAATCCGAACTGCTGATATAAAAAATGGGTTGCACAGAAATTCGCTGTTTGCAAGCATGGGGTGTTGTTGCCAGCACAGCTAGTAAGTTAGTTCGCGGGGTGTGCAGCGTGAAGTGCATGCTTGAGAACAAACGGCAGTTAATGCAGGGGGCAGACATTTCCGCTCACAAAGGAAGTGAAACGGGAGGTCACGTATCCATGTGACCGAAGGGGGTTATGTCTGCGCTTTGGACGCCCAGGTAGCTCGCTCAAAAAAGCTTTGCTGCAATGCACGCTCACGCAGTGCGGACTTTGGACTCGCTGTGGCAAATTCTCGGAACTATGTATTTGCCAGCCAAGGCTTGTACAAGTATTCATTTTATTTTTAAAAATTCTTTGCCTTTCGTACGCACAAAAAACATTTACAATAATGATGTAAATTTTCATGCTAGAATAGGTAGCATACTTTTAATGTAAAAAAGACAAAAATAATAGGACTGAATCGACAATGTTGTAGCCTTGAGGGCTAGGTGATAATATAAAATATGATATTAATATCACCTAGCATTGACTGGCACCCATACCCCTGCCTGAAGAGGCAGGTAAACAAAACCTAAAAATGCGTCCAAAATCACCTCTTCCCTCACCAGACTACCATTGCACAATGGCTTTGGGGTTTATACCGCTTGTCTTTCAATTGGAAAATAGTACCCTTTTTTTTACTCGGGCAGAAAAATCTATCCCTTCAGATTTTGCCCAATGTACAAAACCTTCATTTCTTCCACTTGTTTAGGTTTTATGCTTGAATGATTCCTAAGCAAAGTATCACCATAAGTACAGACCTTTCAGTTAGTGTATCTCTAATCCTTATCCAGTAATCCCTTGTTATCACTGGAATTGTAATTACAGTAATTTAATGCCAGTTGTGTACCAGCTGTGCAAATGGCTTTAATGGATGTTTTAGCTCATGTGTACAGTATGTACATGTAGAGAACAATTATTTGAATGAGCAACAAGATTTCATGAAAACATGTGTATACATAATTATATGCGCAATTTGGCATAGAAACGTGACTTCCCAATATATTTTTACCGTCTTCGAAAAACCCCAACGCATAGAAACTACAAGTTGTGATTGGTGTTAAAAAAAACTGTGATAGTGTCTACGTCCATGTAAATGTACACTTATCTCTTTGGTCTTAATTTTGAGATGAGAATCAATCTACAGGCATCTGCCTCCAATATCATGATAACTAGTCTCCTGTGTATGAAGCATTTGTATCCATCATGCAGCTGGCTGTCCTAGCCCACCTAAATTGAAACCCAGGATGTAGATACATGTGCATGTAGGCTACCATTTTTAGCATTCACAATTACATTCAGTGAATACACCTTCTTACCACGTACTAAACGTACCCTATTACATGTACTACGCCTGGGTCAAGAGTGGTAAGTTTAGGCTTAAAAAGGACATAAGAGCCATGCAGGAGCTCCAAGTCACTACCTTTGCACTTCCAGTGAAATGTAAGAACCTTTAGAAGACAATGGCCAATGATAGGATTATACTTGTACTTGCTTTGGGCTTGGGTATGTGCACATTTGTGATATTGGGATTTTACAGATGCACATCAATCAAATAGTGTTGATCTACATACATTTGTATAGGTGTCGTGGTCTATTAATGGATACGTTGTTGGACTGTAGATCACATGGCTTCAAGTCTTTTCATGGCACTAATGTCCTTTGGTAAGACATTAATCTACATTTGCCACTCAACACCCAGGTATGAAATTGGTACCAGTTAGTTGGAAGGAATTCCTTGGATGCTGTGAGCAACAAAGTCGTTAGAGTAGCAGATCAGGGATGATATTGGTGCGCCTTGAGCACCTTGCATAATGGATGTACAACACTATAGAAAATCATATTATTATTATTATTATTGTTATTAATGATGTTATAATAGGGTAACCAACTTCTAAAGTCACCATGTGGAAGACGCATCTTAGTTTTGAAGTTTTTGACAAAGACACAGCTTTTTGTACCAGTGGTAGATCAGGTGGTACATGTACCGATACCTCATACCAACTTACATCATGCTTACAATGTTTGTATCGTAGTTAAATTTAGTCCAGATATTTCCGCTCTTGGATTTCCCAATTAACTACCGGTAGAATCAAACATTTCTGTGACAGTGTTTCTTGTCAATAACGAGATTTGAGAGTCATACTGTGGCACGTGGCTAGAACAGAGGAGCAGAGGGTCACACAATCGTTCTCTCAGTTTGTGTTGATTAAAAGGTCAACCTTTCACCAAGCTCTAGGGCTTAGTATAGAGTTGTGTTTGTATGCTAGATGTTTGATTCTGCAATTCTTTTGGTTGTTTTTCATAAATTATGATGCTAAAGTGCTCTCTGTTGCTCTCTAAGCCTCGATCTCTTTATCACTTTTTGGGGGGTAGTTTGTGATCGATCATCTTTAAAAATATTTGTGGTATTACAACTTTTTCAAAGCCAAGATGACATTCAAGATGACATTCAAGATATTTTCATTTATTGTATGCTGGATTGATAAATCAAAAAATGTACATTGTACGTCTTTAATTGGCCAATCGTGCTCATGCAGACATCAGAATTTAAACCAATTCCAGATTTTTTGAAAAATTAGTCCTATGTAAGATTATTTATATACTCAATCGGATCTGCAAAACCTTATATGAAATAGAGTATTGTTAGTGACTATCTTACGGGCAGAAAAGTTGTCACATGGTACTATTATTTTGTCTAATGTTTGCAAGAGCCCGCAATATGTATGACTTTTTGAACAGTAAAAAGTGTAGCTAAGGTGAATTAAAAAATAGCTTGAGATAATACTGTAGCTACTTTTAAATTTTGCAAGTGGTTGAGACCTGTAAAATTACGTTAAAAGTTAAGAGTTTCTTGTTTTTGCCAAAACTTGAGCCAGTTTCCTATTGCAAATGTGAAATAGCTGGATAATTACATCATCACTCTTAATTTGTGGGCTATGTAATGACCAGGCTAAATTAGATGCAAGAAATTATTGTCCATTTTGATTTTAGGGACTAATGAATGTATGTATGCACCTTGATTGATAACTTGATTATGCATTTAGAAGGCATACAAAGTGGTTTTTTAAGCAAATGCTGTTGGGATCCATTTAACGGTAGTCAAGTGCATATTGATACTTCTGGAAAACACTAACATTCTAGAGTATAAAGCTCTATTAGCACCACTTGGTATATATGTCAGTCTAATATATTGGGACATGCTTTATTTTTCAGGTATGTACATGTACATGTAAGCTCTGCCAATGAAATATATCGGACAGCAAATATCATTTTACATATTAGGTATTGAAACAAATGTAAAAAGTAAGAAAATGCCATACATTGTTGTTATGTTATCTTAATATCTTTCCCAGCATTCATTAGTTATATATGGACAATGTTCAACCCAGCAGACACAAACACCGGAGGAAACTATTTTTAATGTGATGATTCTGCAAATTGGTGCTAAATATGCACGTTTGGAAGGAAGATATAAATAGTTTTGTGTGCCATTGATCCTAGTAAACAGGGCATGAATTTGAAAATATATCAAATTTGCCATTCTTGACTGTTATCAACAGAACAATGATACACATCAGTCAAGTACCAGTTTCATGAAATGTGCACAATGTTTCCTGATTGTTATTCAAATTGAGCAGATGAAAAACAGATAAGTGGAATTGCGAATATTACAGAATGCAAGTTGGAAATTGACAAAATTGGAAACAATTGACCACCATGCAGTTTATCTTTGCACTTTGAGACCTGTACAATCAGAGCCCTTCACGTTCCTATAAAATTAGAGCTCACTATTGGCACTGTGCATGTTATATGATTGTCATATTTTAAAGTGCATCCATTATATTAACACACAGAACAGATTTATTGCGAAATGCAAGCAGCTGGGGGATTTATCACCCATTCCATATTGTTCAGCATAGGCAAGCAATTTCTTTGACTCCAGTCGCATATCATGTTTCATAGAAGAATTCCCAATGCCTATTTTAGGTGTGCTAGCAATCATTTTTTTAAAACTGTGTGGTTGCATGAAATGACAATACCAGTAGGCCCATTTACACAGCCCAAACACCATTTTGAAAAATCATTGATTGTTTTTTTTAATAATAATAATAATAATAGCTAGTTCTTATATAGCGCTTTTCAGGACCGAAGGCCCTCTCAAAGCGCTTTACAGATATACAGTATATATTATTACCCCGGTCATAGGATTCAGGCTTACCCGCACACAATGTATGCACATTCTCCACTCCCTGGGGAGCATTCCAGCCAGGCATCTTTTTTACAAGCGCACACTTGCTTAGAATCTAACCACATTAGCTTTCGCATCCTACCGGGTACCCATTTTAACACCTGGGTGGAGAGTGGCAAATGTAGATCACTACCATTTACACTACTGGAAAAATAAAATAACACAATAAAAGTCTGCTCATAAAGGCTTTTTGGTGAGTAGTGCGCATGCACCACTTTTCAGTGCTCTGCATGCGTTTGCCTAGCCTTTAAACAAGGCCACTTGTCTGATAGACGCCGAGCGACTAAAACGAGACTAATCGCGAAAACCTGAGTGAACGAGAGAGCGAGAAGCCCTTCCAAGTAGCTTATGTTAACCATTGTTTCCTACTGGAAAGCGTCCAATCAGCGAGCGTATCCTCGCACGACGTCAGCATATAGTATCCATCACACACACAGACACACACACACACACACACACTCACACAGTAAACTCTATGTAGTACGAACATGGACCTACTATGAACTATTACGTACGTGCTAAGACCACTGACCTCTACATGGAACGAATCACGAACGAAGCCAACTGGGAGATTGCCGTTATGATTGGTCAATAAATCCAAAGTACCGGTAGGCGTATTGGCATGCTAATATGTGTCTATGAATAATTCATGCAGAGCAGTGAAACCTACTTTCCAAAAGGCCTCGTGACATTCGTCACTCGGTCGCGCGTTCACTCCGGGTATCTAGACTCATCTCAGCCGCTTAGCCAGAGTCACGAGGCCTTGTCAAAAGGCTAGCGTTTGCCCGGAAGCAAGGAGAGTCACGTGAGCAAAAAAAAAATCAGTATTTTACAGAAGTTTACATTTACACTGCAAAAATTGGTGAAACTACATGTAAGACAGGCGTTTACAAAAAACATACTCCAGAGGTGGCTTTCTAGATATAAATTTTGAGTGTGTTTGCTGGTAGTTGCATACAAAGCATCGAAATGTGAGAAAAATTAATGATTCCTTTTGTTGTAGTGTAACTGCAGCTACTACCATATTCTGCGAGGAAACCTGTGGCACAAATATTAATTACCGTAGTCTAGTGGGAATTTTTGTTAATTTTTTTTTAAACATTATTGTAAAAAGTTCTTTAATTTTCACATTACCATATACACAAGCATGTAATGTACAGTCATCCATAATCTCTATGGTTAGTCCATGGTAAAACTTAATATCCAATAAGTTTCTTGTGTGAAGTATTTTAGGACTCGAGAGGAAGTGGTGCATAATACCTGTGTGACTGTGTAACCTTGGTGATCTATTTTCAGCTCTTAAGATCAGCTAACTCAACTTTTATAGCACAACATTGATAAATGTTGATGTTTTCTTACCTGTTAATTTTACGTTCATTCTTCATCCCAAATGTGAACTGCTCCAAAATAAATGTCCTCCAGGGATAGAGTATTTTCCTTATAGAGCACTTTTATCAAATGAAAAAAGGACACCACGTCGTAGCGTGAGAGCTAAAGAGAGCTAAAAGAATTTTATCTGGCATTTTTTTTACGAGGAAGTACTATTAGGTTTGGGTCCCATTGGTAAATTTTTAAACATTATCATAAAAATCTTAACCTGAATCGCACCCTTTTAACCAGAAAAAAAATAGATTAACTGTAAAGTGCACTTACTGTATCGTGAAAATATAGTAATTGAAAGAAGTGCAGATAATGCCTCTTCCTGAAGTCTTTAGTTCTCTGCCATGAGGCAAGATATAAATGCACAAATAGTGAAATTTAAATGGCATACATAAGAGCACTTATCAGAATGATACCATTATATCACAATTAATTTCAGTGGTAGTTGTCATGAAATACATTGGGAAGTTGTAGCTCCTCTTGTCAAATTAAAAACAAATTGAATAGAAGTGAAAGTCTGAGAAAAGGTTTATTTCTAAAATTGCTTAAATTCCCATCAAAAAGTGATAACGCACGGCTGACAATGGTAATATATGGCTGTGATGTACGTATGCGCATCTCTAGCTCGTGCGAAATTAAAGGCGTGATAAAATACACATAGTTTCAAATGGCAAGGACGTTGATGCACCCATGGAGATGTGCATTGTACTGTTTGACATATTATGATGTACGTCATTCAATAAATCTTTAATGACACCCCAATCATCAATGTCTCTTATTTCTTGACTTTATATTCATATTGTAGACCCATTTCATGATATAAATAATTTATGTTTGAAGCTCTTGTTTTAATGATCTGCACTGTACTCAGATACGTTACAATGAGCGGACATTCACCTCGACAAGTCTTGTTCATTATCCCATTGTGACTTAACATGCTTGCAGTGCATATTCACTAATGCACCAACAAACATGAATTATTTGTGTAATGACCTTTTCATATAATTTATGCATTTGCTTGATGATTATGTGAATAATATTCCAGATTTGATTAGGTTAATGCTTTTATTTCAAGTACCGGTATATAGATGCTTAGGGGAATACCGTATTTCCGGCGATAAGGCCGCAGCGCCGTATAGGCCGCACCCCCGATTTTGACATTTAAAAAAAAAGAAAAAGATCTTTTGCCAAAGTCGGGATTCGATCTCTTGCGTACAAATGTTGATGTGACTAAAATCACCACCTTAAACCGCGCGTGCTGGATGCTTCGCGGTGGCTCTGTTAAACGGGCCCTTCTTTTACTTTTGCAATGCATTGGCACGAACTTAGATCAAAATCTGTCGGCATGTTTGTTTTTGGAAGTTTATTTTCGTCTTCATGTCAACAATGCAAGATAAAATTGTCGGTAAGATGTGTGGAAATGTATAGTTATTGTACCGTTCGTAGATCTAGTCCCATGTACAAATTCGTGCTGGTTTTGACTTTTTTTTTTTTTTTCTGTTTCGCCGTAAAGGCCGCACCCCGACTTTTTGATATTTTCTCTTCCAAAAATACTGCGGCCTCTACGCCGGCAAATACGGTACCCTAAAGTGGATGAATGCAGGGGTTGATTTAGCTTGTATTGTTGCAGAGTAGACTTTATATCTCATTAGTATAAAATTAATGGAGACAGTTTTCTATTTTCATACATACCTCTGGAATAAAACATCTAATGTATTTTTTTCCCTTTATATCTGGTTACCTACCTATAACTGCCGACAAAGTTTGAGGGGATATAAACCGGTAGTAACGCTGTCCTCCGTCTGTTTTTTCGTACTTCCATAACAATCTGGTTTCGGTTCAATAACTTTAGTAATAGGGTACATGGTATCAAAACACAGCCCAAGTTTGATTTTGGAGTATGTAGGTCAAAGGTCATAGCTCATCAAATATGCAAAAATAGCTAATTGTATATCAAAAAATGTGGTTTCCATTCGATGACTTAAATAATGTTTGACAGATTTTAATGAAATTTGATATGAAGGTACATGGTATCAAAATACAGCCTAAGCTCGATTTCGGAATATGTGAGTCAAAGGTCAAAGGTCATAGCTCATTGAATATGCAAAAAGTGCTAAATATATGCTTTGCGTTGCCTTGTTTCAACATCTATCTCAAATATCATTGAAAGGAGTTGAACGTTCAACCAATGATTTATTCATTTATTCATTTATTAATTCAACCAATTTAAGTGTAAATGGCCCTTTTGAACCTTGATGAGCATACATTACATTGAACATGCAAAGTAGCATTCCAAGTGTTGCATATACATGTACATTGAAGTACGGAAGGAAATGAGAGAATCTGATTCTATTGAACAACGGTGCTAAACTGTTATTATAAACCCTCAACAATCAATAGATCTGATTTTATAATGAAATTTTCAGGAAAGGAATAGCTTTTCCTGAATGATGGCTTGAGCCAAAAATTTCTATGTCACTGAATCATGGACATGCGAGTTTTCATTGCCTCGATCTATCTGGTCTACTTATGAAAAAATGCCACAGTTGTTGGCATATAGCTTACTTGAAATGGTTGTGTAAATCTTAATCAAATGGTTGGCTGAAAGCCAGTTGCATGTTATTCACTATTAGTAACTATCAACTTAAACTTGCATCTTGATGTAGTTAGTAGCACTATTATGTACATGCATGTACCTTGATGCAATTACAGAAAAATTAATTGAGCAATACACATTAATAATGTGATACATTTACATGTGTGTGCCTCTTACAAGTGAAAAGAAAAGAAGCAATATACTTGTATAATGCTCATTAGCTATTTTTTTTGTCTAACATTTTAGTAACGTCATTGAACTCTTAATTCTTAAGTCTGCATTCCATACCTTTTCAATAGCTTGCTTCTATTTAATACTTTAAATGAACTGCTCTTAAACATTTACACAAGATTAGTGATTATTGCACTTAAATTACTGCAAGTGATACCTTCCTAGAAAAAAGAAATTCAGTTTAAATTCCTAGGAATTTGTTTGCGTCGACTCTTTAATAGTCACCTCAAAAGCAATCTTTTAAAATGACTTACTTTTACAATTAAAATATTATAGAGCTTACAGTTATTTACAAGTTGCTCTGGAAAGCTCAAAACATAGATCTAGCTTTATACAATTAAATATTGAAATTGGCCCCTGAGGAAATATCACTGATCTTGTAAGAAATCCACAGAACAGTTCTCGTGAACAAAATTAATTTTATTCTTGCACATGAATCTATTGATCTGAAATGGAGTGAAAAAATTACCAATGCTATATAAGCAGACAACAGTTTTACAATAAATGACTGCATAAATGCTACTTGTATTTGTCTTCAGTGTTGCTTCCTTAATAATTATTAATTTGTGCGTAAGCAGGCTTACAAATGTACATCAATACATTGAATATTTAAATTTGATTATAATATGTATATGTTTTCTCATCTCACATATGATGCAAATCGTCTCTAGATGCATTGTAAATGCCAAGTATGTGCTTGGAAAATATGTACTTAGACACATATAGGTAAGAATAAGAGCTTAAGATATCTCATCAGGGAATATATGAATCATGATAAACATCCTGCAACACTTTGAATTGAATGTGTATTTGCCTGCAAGCCCACAATGTCCAACAGGACAAATACATGCATGTATGGTTGAACTGGTATAGGATTCTTAGGAATGTTAAATCTGAGATGCACGGCCCTACGTGTTATCAGTGTCTGTGATATGGTGTAATATTGAAGCTCTTAAAAAAATGGCACTTCAAAATGATCAAGAAGTGCCTCAAAAAAGTAAAAATCTTTGAGTGACCGGTTTTACCATACTCTATCGTTTTCCCCAATAGACTCTCTATAGTGCTATGAAAACCGTTAGGAAAACACAAAATTTGATTAAGATTTCCAATCATAAATATCTTGATAATCAGACAGACGATCGGCTTGTAAAAGTCATGGGTTCCTGACTTACATGTACCTAAAGGTTTATAATTATTATTGCAGCATGAGCTAAATCCAGGATTTTGTTTCAGAATCTGAGACAAAGTTCCTCAATCCCTTTAAGAAGATCCTTTGTTTTGCATGTGCATGTACATGTACAAGTGCAGTACGTACGTATGTAAAACTAGTCAAGTGTAATAAGCAAAATTAATAAAAGAGTTTTCGTCAGATATACTCCGAAGAAGAAACACATGATCAAAAATTCAAACTCTCTTTTTTCTTGTTCCATTCAACTTTGACATCCATGTAATCATGTGAATTCATTACAACTTATTTATCTTGCCAGCTAGCTTCCCCTGTGGCTGTGTTAATGTAATGCAAGTTGAAACGAAAGTAGCTTCTAAGCTTTCTAATTAGATCAAGATCATAGGGTCGTGCATTCCATTGGAGTGGAGTCCAAGTAATCACAGTAAGCTCAATTGCAGTTTTCGTTAAATAGACCCAAGCATACACCAATGCCATGTGCAATACATATGTGTGACTTGAAGGCTGCTCATTGCAATTTGATATTGTCTGCGATTTGCTAATGGAGAAGTTGCTTCAGATGCAAGCTTTAACATTTAAGCCCCATATTCCCTGCAGTATGTATGGATTTCATAATGTAAATATTTTGTCTTTATATTCCATTCCAATTCCTTGGGGCAAGAGGGCATCTTACATTAATAGAAAAAAAAACATTGAAACTGAGATTCATGATAGAGCTAGATTAGATTTCACTTAAAAATCTATAGTGTTATATATAGAGAAAAAAAATCTTTAAGTATAGACAAAACATGCATGTAGTAAGCAAAATGGATAAAGGGAATGATGAGACAATGATTAGAAGCTACCACTGAAATATTACGCATGTACCTATGTGAAAGGATGTAGAGAAGAACTTTACTAGGATCAATGGAGTGTCTGCATTTATCTCCAATAATCTGGAATATGAAGGCATGAAGTAATTCTTGTCACTTCAGAATGAAGAAAGAGAGCAGAAGAGAAAGATACTCTTGTGAACATCTTGAATACCGTAAATTGAATTGAAAACACCCCATGTCCATAATTCAATATTAATTTTTGATTATATTTGCCACTATACAAAGAGCCACTAGGAAAAGCGATGTCACCACTGAGTCAAATATCACAAAGGGTGACTAGAAGGGATGCATAGTGACCCCTATGTCAAGAATCACAAAGGGTGACAGGAGAAGGTTGAAATTACTGAGTCAAGTATCACAAAGGGTGACTAGAATGGATGGTGACCCCTAAGTCAAGTAACGCAATTAGTGACTCGAGGTAATGGTGACTCCTGAGTCAAGTATCACAAACGGTGACTAGGAGAAGAGATGGTGATCCCCGAGTCAAGTAACACAAAGGGTGACTAGAAGGGATGGTGACTCCTGAGTCAAGTATCATAAAGGGTTACTGGAAGGGATGGTGACCCCTGAGTCAAGTATCATAAAGGGTGACTAGAAGGGATGGTGACTGCTGAGTCAAGTATCACAAAGGGTGACTAGAAGTAATGGTGACTCCTGAGTCAAGTATCACAAACGGTGACTAGGAGAAGAGATGGTGATCCCCGAGTCAAGTAACACAAAGGGTGACTAGAAGGGATGGTGACTCCTGAGTCAAGTAACACAAAGGGTGATTAGAAGGGATGGTGACCTCTGAGTCAAGTAACACAAAGGGTGATTAGAAGGGATGGTGACCCCTGAGTCGAGTAACACAAAGGGTGACTAAAAGGGATGGTGACTACGTAAAGTCAAGTATCACAAACGGTGACTAGGAGAAGAGATGGTGATCCCCGAGTCAAGTAACACAAAGGGTGACTAGAAGGGATGGTGACTCCTGAGTCAAGTAACACAAAGGGTGATTAGAAGGGATGGTGACCTCTGAGTCAAGTAACACAAAGGGTGATTAGAAGGGATAGAGACCCCTGAGTCAAGTAACACAAATGGTGACTACAAGGGATGGTGACCCCTGAGTCAAGTAACACAACGGGTGACTAGGAGAAGGGGTGGAGATCACTGAGTCAAGTAACACAAAGGGTGACTAGAAGGGATCGAGACCCCTGAGTCAAGTAACACAAAGGGTGACTAGAAGGGATGGTGACTACTTAAAGTCAAGCATCACAAACGCTTACTAGGAGACACCCCTGAGTCAAGTGTCTTAATTGGTTTGCTTAGTGTATGTTTTAATCCAAAATACATCTGCTGTGTATGCATTATTGTGATTTGATTTGGATCGCAAACCTAAAGTCTACATGACGTACATTTAACAGTGATTATAGTCTGGTTTATTGTCATGGATCTCTCCTGCAGTGATGTAATTTAAGTCCTGAGCCAAACAATGAAATGGGTGGATGTTTTAGGTGGTGAGGTGGGAGCTAGTGATGGGTTGAAGTGAAGTGTCTGTATCTGTGTTAGATATCATACTGTGAAGGGATGTAAATGTCAAAGTATTAGCAGGAGGCCAAAAGACACATCTAGCGATCTTTATATTTCCATGTTGCAGAATGTAGATTCGATGTCATTTTCTGTCAAAACTAGACACTCTTAATAATGCCTTGAACATTTGCAAATTGTTAGTGAATGTCCTTCTTATGAATTGCAAGCATTTGCCATATTTCACCATCACATGTAAAACACAAAAAATATGACACCAGTTACATGCATGTATTGCTAGCTTTAGTGAGAAACAAAGTGATGTACGTATGTATAAAGTGTACATGTACATGGAAAATGATGTCCAAAATTATTTCACACATTCCTCTGTATCTGTAGATGTCCATGCAGTTCTAAAGGTCCACTGTACCTTGTATTATTTAGTGTTGACATATTTTCTCCTTAATTCAAGTATTTGATTCAATCAGGATTGAGGCAAAACGAGAAGTGACTATTCTACGTGGGCTGAATGAATTCCTTGTTAAATTCTATGGACCTAAAGGAAGTAAGTATATAATGATAAATCATTGTAGGGGAACCACCCAATACTGATTTGTAGGAGCCTTCTAGGACACTGTTCAATCCTTGTAATCATTAACTCTTTTCAACTACTGGAACTGGCAGTGGACTGTGACAATTAATTGTGTCATATACAAATCATATATTCCAAGCAATATTGTAGTCCAGGGGGGGGGGGGTGTTTCACAAAGCCTTTTTTCAATGACAAATGACAAAAGTAAGTGACAAATCTGCTGATGACCAATCAGAAGCAAGGATTTCAGTAGCTTATAACAAAAACTGTCATTTGTCCCCGATGACAATTTTTGTGAAACACCCCCCAGGACTTTTATCCAGAGAAAATATACTGGGTTATTATATTGAGAAAGAGGAATGAACACTGCCATTTATTATAGCTCCCAAAGGTCCTCTTTACTTCATTACAGGTACCCATATTGCATTTGCTCTGTATTGGACCAGGGTCCATGATTGGACATGATGTGAAATGGATTTTCTTGAAATGTCAAATTACAGCCTGTGTATAGTGATAAAAACAAAGAGGATACTTGGTACGTCTTCCCAACTGAAAACTCATTTCACTTCATGGTGATCCTGTATTATATAGAGGGAACCGGGTGTCAGTGACTTTAAGTGAATGATTACATCTCAGTTCTAATATAACCTACAATATTTTCAAATCGGGCAAGTATGGCGATTGTTATATTGGAGATATGTTTAAGGCCATTCAGGGCTTTAGAGTGGTCTGTCTGGAATATAATTTTCAGGGATGTCAGGCCTTTGTTATCATTAATAATTATATGGTGAGAATCTGTCACGTTTGATTGATGCTCTTCTGCAAATCACATGCATTAATGGCAATAAAAATGAACAAGAAGAAAATGGCAGAAAAAGATGAAATAGTGGTTGCAAAATCAGAAACACATTGATCAATGTAGAGTAGTTCAAGTCCAAGGGAAAGAAAGTAAAATTAATTTTTGCCAGTATATCATGGACAATGGATAAAATACTTATAGGTAAAATGTTAAATTGGCAACACATCTGATGTATATGTATATTGATTTGTTTTCCTATTCTATTGGGGAAAAAATATATGTAAAGCTTTTTACACAATGTATATTATTCTGGCCAGTATTTTGATCTTCTTTCCCTTGTGACAGTCAGAAGTATCTATTTTCTCTTACCACTTTCAAAACACTACTCTCCTGTTACCTTCCCATCCTCCTTTTTTCCCTGTTCTCACTCTCTCCTTTTCTTATTCTTCCTTTTTTTATTTTTTTTTTATCTCTGTATGTTATTTGTCATATTTTTGTTTTCAAATTCCTATCATCTTCTAATTGTTTTTTTGTTTGAACAACTTTTATCTTTTTCTCGATCTTTTTTTCTCCCTCTACTTTTCTTTTCTTCCTTTCTCTGTTTGTAGCGGCCTATGAGGGAGGAGTATGGAAAGTCAGAGTAGATCTTCCAGACAAGTATCCTTATAAGTCACCTTCCATTGGTAAGTACAGTCAAGCCTATACTTGTGCATGTAGGCCTGCCTACATCAGACCGAAGTTGCACAATAACCCGTTATTTTAACTAGCCCGATCTCAAATAAGCCAGCTAATTTGCTTCTTCAACAGCCCCCTTTGCAATTAGCGGGCTATTTGGTCGAGAAAATATCCAGAGAAATCTTGGTCTTGTTTCCAAAATTGCCTGTCTTTATCTAGTTTGTGATGAGCGTTTCGGTCTGGTGAAGACACAATTTCGAGCTTCGGGAAAATATCCTGAGTCTGAAAATAGCGGGTTATTTTGCAACTTCGGTCTGATGAGGACAGGCCCTTTGTGAGGCGTTTCTACTATTCTACTTGTGAGGTTAAATGTACATATCAGATATCAGGCTTGTACAAATAGCTAAGTAAGAATTTCTAGTTCTTCTTTTTTTTTCTTTTTTTGTTGTTGGTGGTTTCTAGTTTTATTTTCTTTATGCCGGCTTCATTGTGTTGCCTGTTATATTTTATTACAATCATTATTCTACTTCAAAATCAGAAAAGAATATAACACTGTCAATGATTAACTATCTGAAACTGCATTGCAGTCTTATACATGTATGTACAAGGTGTGTTCAATGGCTGTAAGGCTGTTGTGGGATCTAGAGGCAGTCTTCATATCTGATGATAACATTCATTATCATGGCCTCACGCCTAAAGAGTGGTCAAGCACCCCCTACAATAGAACTCCAATCAGTGTTTTTTTACTGTTCAAAGTGATAAACCATAGTGTTTATCTTGTATGCCATATTAACCACATAATAACCTTGGCTGATGAAACTTTGAACAGTGTGTCACACTTTGATAGCTGGAAAGTTTAAAAAACATATGTATACTGGTAATAGGAGACACGGTGACTCAGTATTAGTGTATATTAACATGATCATACATACATGTACATAGGGGGCGGGTACAGGATTCTGTAAAAAGGGGGCATATACGTTTTGCTGATAAGAGGAAAAAGGGGTTTATCCACAGAATTTTTCAGTGCCTTTTTACAACAACAAAAACTTCTTCAGACAGCTGAAACAATGGGCATCACCTTCAATCAAATATCATACCTGCCAACCCTCCCGAATAATCCGGAATATCCCGTTTTTCTGGATTTTTAGGACCCCAAAATGCGGGAGATCCCGGATTTTCAAAATTTCATTAAAATTTTTTTTTTTTTTAATGTGTGTTTGTTTGTTGCTTAAGCCAAATTAAGCTTGTTTTATCATATGCCGCGATGTGAGAGTTCACATATTGCGTGCGATG
Organism: Strongylocentrotus purpuratus; assembly: GCF_000002235.5. Lineage (NCBI taxonomy): Eukaryota > Metazoa > Echinodermata > Echinoidea > Camarodonta > Strongylocentrotidae > Strongylocentrotus > Strongylocentrotus purpuratus. The sequence continues at coordinate 2,649,215 of NW_022145566.1, read as the reverse complement.
AAGGGCTGCATGATTGAGCAGCGAATTTGTATTCGCTTTTTTGCACAGATTTACCATGTATTGCCAGTTACACTGCCGCTGCATGTGCGAACGCCTGTTAAGGGTACAGATTTCTTATTTTCGAAGACATACCGTGCTAAAAATTCTTAATTCTCATTTTCAAATGTTGGCAGGTATGAAATATGAGGGTCACACCTTTTATAGGACAGGTGTACTACTTGGTTTTCAAGGGCTTGGGTTGGATGCACCGCCCCCCCCCCCCCTCCCAATCTGCCAGTGATGTCAGATTGTTAAGAATAGGTGGGTGTGTGCGTGTGGTGGGGGGGGGGGGAGGGTGGTACCAAGGACACTCATAAGAACTGTACCTTCACTTTGAGACCACTTGCAAAACAAGGACGTCCATGTTTTGAGAAAATTGTAGGCCCTTTTATATAGGATATGTTTATTTTGATGCTCTATTTGCTTGGAAAAAGTAGGTCCTTTGTTAAGCAGTACGTTTTGAGATTGTCCTCTGTATATTATATTCCTACATACATGTTTCCTTGAACTTGTAATAACTTACTGATGTGTAAATATGATTCCTTAATTTACACCAGAAATGCGTATGTGTGTAGCGATTATACCTCATCTTCCAATTTATGGCAAGGGAGCAAATATATTTATTAATCCCTAATTAATAATAAAAATTAAGTGAAATATAACCCTTGTATTGAAATTTTTGAATTAGGGTCTTTTATATCATAATTTTATCTTTAAAAAAAATTCCAGAAAAAAATGAATAAAAGTTTGACTAACCTTGTGAATGTTATGTATGATATTATTCAAATGAACAAATAGTGTGTAATACAGAGTAAGTAATTCAGTGACAGAGTTAGGTCTGAACAAAGCATAATAGAACCAAAAAGAAAGTTTTTATTCCTTTGTTGACATGCAGCTTGTATCTTCAAAATCCTCTCAAAGATATCTTTGACAGAAACCTGTGAGTTAGGGTGCATCTAAAACATGTTTTGTCTCAGTATCGCTAAGCTCATGATTTATTACTGTCTTTTTCTTGTTCTTTTGTTATCTTTGTTTCGATCCAGGCTTCTTGAACAAAATATATCATCCAAATATAGACGAGGCGTAAGTAATACCTTGTGTTTTGTAATATTATTCCCTTGCCTGGAGCACTTACATCTATTCACAATTATGATGTTGACATTTCCTGTTGTAATTATCCTCGTTTTAAGAATTAGTCCATTGTCAATTGGTCGAAAAGAGCTGTTATTGATATTTTACGAGGTTTTTCGGAAACATATATTTTTTAAAGTGAATGTCATAACTAAGAACATTCATATTGTTTCCAAATTTTAAAATGGGTCTAAACTTACTTTTCAGGCATTTTAGAAATGAGGATTTGGGCCTTTTTTGTGGGTTTTGAATTGGCACTTTTTCAATTGGTATTTTATAAAATATTACAAAAAGATGTATGACTATTTTCCCCTATTCTTTGTATACATATATGATATTGAAGATGATTTTGATGACAAAAAATTGTGAAAACTGCATATTTATTGCTTTTGTGGACCTTCAAACATATTTTATTTGACATGCCCTCAATGTCGAGTATGAGAAGATTTTACCTGCACTTTCAAGTTTTCGACAGTGTTTGACATTGATCAAAGTATAAAACAGTGGCAAATTGTTGAGAAACAACACAAATATGTTAAAAGTATCTAGAGAAAAGAAATATGCAACCCTATTAACACAATATTTTCTGTCAGTCAATCCTAGCTTTATGCTTGCAATGAGTAATGGATTACGTCAGTAATTTTGTCGTTGGTATGCATTTTGATCATCTTTGAAAATGCTGTATAAAACATTTGTAAGTGCAGATAACCATTTGTCATACTCATCTTAGAGGGCGTATGAAATAAAATATTTTTGAAGGCCTATATTAGCTATAATTATAAAATTTTCTGCATCTTTTTTTCATTAAAATCTTCTACAATATTATATCTATACAAATCTATTGCAGTTTAGAATATTTTGAAAAATTCATTATTAAAAAAGTCATTCAAAAGACCAACTCATCATTTTTAAATGCCTAAAATGTAACCTCAGACTCAATAGGGACTTTTAGATTTGCACGACGAGAACGTGGACTGCTAGGTGTGACATCCTTTTAAGGCACTGGCAGTGCCTGGCAGTGCCTTAGAAAGACGTCACCTGTAGCAGTCCACAATCTCGTCGTGCAAATAAAATTGGTAAGAATGCTTTAAAGTTTTAGTTGTGACATTCTTTTTTTCGTTTTTGTTTCCAAAAATTCTCACAAATTTCTATAATTGACCAAATGACAACAGACTAAATGCAGGCCTGATAAAAACCAGATTTAAATCGGTTTCCTGTTGTTTTTTTTTACCCCAATTTTTTTTTTTCCTGAATTTATCCCAATTTTCCAGATTTTTGTCCTTATTTTCTCTATTCTTCCCTATTTTTCCCTATTTTTCCCAATAAATGGGGGCAATGTTAGATGCAATTTTTTTCCCGCGAATCCTCTTTAATTTTTTTTACTCAAGGGAGGTGTGGTTGAGGGGGAAAAAAAAACTTTTTTTTTTAGAGCTCATTATCACCCCTGTAAATGACGTAATTTCTGTTGCAAAGTTTATGTCATTGTTTTTGCTCTCATTACATCACCTATGTTTTTAATGCTTGTTTAACGATTTAAGAAGTAATAAATCTTTGATGACGTATTGTATAGACAGTGGGAATTTTTAATGTATATCCCTTGCTCTTTAGAAATCTTGTAATAAATATTTGTGTATAGTAATAATATTCAAATTCATATAAAAGAGACTTTTATGTGTTGAATAACAGTCAAATAAAATAGGTCATGCCTGTTCATCATCGAGTATAAAAGAGATATAAATTTGCTTTTACATAAGTTTTATAAAACACATCGTCAGGGGAATTAATGTAGGCAGATTGAATTGCAAGTATTTCAAAATCAATAGAGAATGTAGAACATTTTTAGAAATCTGGGCAAAAGATGTGAAATTCACTTCTTCTTTTCTTCACTTTATTTTTTCCTCTGCAGTTCTGGGACGGTTTGTTTAGATGTAATCAACCAAGCATGGACACCGTTGTATGGTAAATCTAAATCAATGATAAGCGATCATTGAAAATAATTTCTTTTCAATTTCTAGAAATAATAATACATGAAGGAGATGGTGTATTTAGCTGTTTTTTATGCAAAACTCTTATTCAAGAGCCGTCCATGCCACTGTTTGATATCTCACCATTTACTGGCATTTCCTTGCATTTGTCTCTCAAGGGACGTAAAAATGTTGATCACAAATCTACAGAAGTGATATATTTTGATAATTCATTATTGAAGGAAAAAAATATCTAACAATTTTAATGTTGAAAGCAAACAGTGGCATGAACAGCCTGCCATATTTAGGTCCAACTTAAAGTCGATCTTAGTCTTTGTGAAACACTTCCAAGGTCGTTGATTCTTTATTGAGTTTTGTTCAAAACTATGCTCAAACGTGCATTTCACTGTACAACGTTTACCTTGACATTTCTATATACAAAGTTGAACGTTTAGAGTAGGAAAAATGTAACTAGTTATTGTGTAGCTATACAATGAATTCAGGTAGTCTGAATGTAGGGTTTAATTTGTTGATTATTATAGGTAATGTATGGAGCAATGACCAAATTCCTTGCCTTGCCCTCTATTGTTTGTAGCTATTCTTACAGGTTAGAGATGGATATGATTGGCACACACACGCTAACTTTAATATTAGATCTATTTTTATGCCTCCGTTACGAAGTAGCCGGAGGCATTATGTTTTCTGGTTGTCCGTCCGTCCGTACGTCCCGTTCTCGTGATCGCGTTATCTGAAGAACCGATTGATGGATTCCTGCCAAACTTTGGTCATGTATGTATCTTGCAGAGCCGATGAACTGATTAGATTTTGGGGTCACGAGGTCAAAGGTCACAGGGCTCATTATGTATGCAAAAACAGCTCGTGATCGCGTTATCCAAAGAACCGATTGATGGATTCCTGCCAAACTTTGGTCATGTATGTATCTTGCAGAGTCGATGAACTGAATAGATTTTGGGGTCACGAGGTCAAAGGTCAAAGGTCCCAGGGCTCATTATGTATGCAAAAACTGCTCGTGATCGCGTTATCTCAAGAACCGATTGAAGGATTCCTGCCAAACTTAGGTCATGTATGTTACTTGCAAAGCCGATGAACTGATTAGATTTTGGGGTCATGAGGTCAAGGTCAAAGGTCATGTGGCTCATTATGTATGCAAAAATAGCTTGTGATCGCATTATCATTAGAACAGATTGATGGATTCCTGCCAAACTTAGATCATGTATGCATCTTGCAGAGCCAATGAACTGAGTAGATTCTTTGGTCATGAGATCAAAGGTAAAAGGTCATGGGCTCATTATGTATGCAAAAATAGCTTGTGAACACATTCTCATTAGAACTGACAGATGGATTACTATTTAACTCGGGACATCTTGCAGAGCCAATGAACTGAGTAGATGTTAGGGTCATGAGGTCAAAGATCAAAGGGTCATATATGTATATGAGAAATTGCTTGTAATCACAATATTCTGAGAACCTGTTAATGGATTACAATTGAACTTGAATTTGAAAAATTTCTTCTGTTTTGGTTTGTAAATTGCTCTATGACGGAGGCATCATTTCGAATGCGCGCAGTCGAAGTTCCATCTAGTTCTACTATATGTACATACTTTTGTAAAATGTGCAAATTGTAGAAAAAATGTGGGGAAGATCTTTTGCTATCATTGAGGTTTCTATGATTAGTAGATGCATCAAACAAATATATATTCTAACCTATATGTATGCTCATTGCATTGTCTTTTCAGATTTATCGAATATCTTTGAGCAGTTCCTTCCACAGCTTCTGAGCTATCCCAACCCGATAGACCCTCTCAACGGAGATGCTGCAGCACTATTCTTGCACAAACCAGAAGATTACCAGAAGAAAATCAGGGGTAAGTAAACCAGCAGGTGAATGTAGGTAGGCCTACAATTATTGGAAGTAACTTAAAAGTTAAAGGGATTGGATAAGTTTGTCTGAGATTCTGAAACATAAACAAAATCCTGGATTAAAGATAAACTCCAGTTCTGGTAAAAAAAAGAAAATTAATTCTCACAGAATCAAATGAAACTTACACTGAATGTTCAAGATTACAAATAAATGACATGTGCCAAACAATTTTGGAAGAAAATGTATACTGGCTGAGTAATGAGCATAGAAAGACAAGGACATAAAGGTAGTACTAGCCCCGACACCATGTGTGTCGTCCCATATATAGCTTTCTGTGTACAGTGCTTGTTACTTTACCAAGACTCGGCCAAATTTATTATGATTTTGATGACTCCAGAACCTTGCAGTGCACACCAATACTTACATGCTACATGATCAACTGTTTCTGATCCATTTCACACCTTTTCTTTCACAATGCAATCGCATTACAAGAACTGGAGTTCTTTAAGCTCATGCTGCAATGATAATTATAAACCTTTGGGCAAGTCAGGGACCACATGAATTTTACAAGCTGATTGACTGTTTAATTATAAAGATATTTATGATTGGAAATCAAAATCTAAAAATTCTTTTTCCTAACGGTTTTCATAACACGACAGTCTATTTTTTGAGGCACTTCATGATCATTTTGAAGCGCAATTTTTTTTTAGGGCTTCAATATTACACCACATCACAGACACTGAATACAAGTAGGGCCATGCATCTCGGAATGGAAGGCAAATATCAACAAGTAAGACACTAAAGTAGGTCTAGATCTAACATAGATCTAGACTCAAGTGGGTTTTCGGCTGGGACCTATTCTATAGACACTTACTTGACAAAGGATGAATCAAACCAAACCAAACATCAAATAAAATCTATATATTTGGGGGATCAATTTAGTAAGCCTCGGTCCTTACGTGGCCGTATAGGCTGCACTGGTGGCGGTACACCGCACAGGATGCCATACGGTATACCCGCCCAGCGGTGAGAAAAATCACCCAGCCAGAGGCCGGGCTGTTTTAATTTAGACATGAAATAAGAAGGGTTATAAATAATAGCTTGATTATGCATAATTTATTAAAATTCCATATGATTAAAAAAATTACCCCTCGACCATTTTGCATCTTACCTAGTCGTTGTTCCAGTAAATTGACTTGAGTGACTCTGTCCTTGAACGTCGCAGGACTGTGATGACTGTCTAGATTAACAGAGATTGTGGTTACAGCATAAGTCCAAGAAACCTCCCCCGCGCCTAAAAGGCTGGCGAGGAATGGGGGTGTGATGGACTTAAAAAGCAGCGGAAATCTACTTTTTATTGATCTATATTGGTTATCGGGTGGAATCGCGATATGATATAAAGTAAACTTGTATGATTAGAGGCGATATTTTGTATCATTGTTTTCTGTGTTAATTATTAACATTTACTTCAGGTAAAATTTTGTTGGCCAATCTAATTAAATATGTACTGTGATCTAATGTGATCATAGTAGTACAGTGTATTAGGGCAAATGGCAAAGAGTACGCTATAGAAATTTAATCATTGCAATTACAGACATTTTTGAGATTGAAGTGATTGGTGAAATCATTCTTGATGAACAGAGTAAAGTGACCAGGGTAATAGTATATTTGTAAAGCGCTTGGAGACATTTGTATTAAGCGCTATATAAAAGCTAAATATTATTATTAAATATTATTAAGTGTCAACCAAGTAAATGCACTTGAAAACAAATTAATTTAAAAACTGATAAGATAGTTAATTAATATCATTGGGAGAGCCAGATAGATTTGAATGTGAAAAGTTAGGAACCTGACTAAAACTTCTTTATTCCATCTTCTTTTTACATTTCTTGACTGTGCAGAATATATACAAAAATATGCAACAGAGGAAGTACTGGAAGAGCAGGAGAACCCTTCATCATCGAGTGAAAGTTCCATGAGTGATTTTTCAGAAGATGAAACAGAAGGGATGGAGCTATAGCCCCAGCCCCCTCCCTCTTCCCTTTTATTCCTACCCCCCCCCCTTGTCTCTTGCAATCTTAGCCCCCATTTTGTACAGTAATCCCTTAGAATTGAAATGTTTTTAAAGAAGGAATATGGAAATAATGGTTTTATTCCTGTTTCCAGACCTTGTTTACATTGCTAAGACTTTGTTTGACATCTAGCACAAAAAATGTTCTTCTTAAATGGTTGCAGTACTCATTGTCATGGGTCTCCAGAGGCTTCAAATCGTACGATTATTATTGGACTGTAGCATTCATTATGCCCAGTGATGCATCGTGTAACTGCGCCATTATCAAGCATGCTTTCAGGAAAGAGAGAAAGTCGTACGAGGATCATTTCTGATTTGGTGCTAAAGCTCTTCGTTGTGACGTGGTATCGGTAGACAGCTATAAGCTTTTGCTTCAAACAACCTTGATGTCCAAAGTCTGGTGAAAAAAGATGGGGATAGGGTACCTGGCAGTGTGAAAGGGGGCATCTCACTTCATATGATCATCTACAGTATACATACAGAAACACTGCACCTCAACCTTCGATGCACCACGTTCTCGGAGTTATTCACATAACTGAACTTCTGAAGACTATCTCCATGTTCACTTGTACAAGAAAAACCAGTGCAGCATCTTGAAGTGGCTTGCACCAAGACGATTGGTTAACAATGTAACAAACCAGGTGCAAGAATTTTACGACGTCCAGGTTTGAATGCAATACCACTACAACAAGGACGGCTTCATGAAGAAATTATTGCATGGTTCCATTTAAGAAAATGTAGAGAGAAAAAAAAAGGACAAAGAGTTTATTGATCTTTGACATGAATCATAAATTTCCCGGCAATGTAAACATGGTCAGTGTTTGACCCTCCTCGCCCTCTGTGCCAGTTCTCTGCTGTCAAATCTTTTTAAAGATCTATTTTTAAAATGTATCGATATGAATAGAGTATTTATTTGAAAGAAGCAGGATGGGATTTTGTGACATATCTTCTTATTTTGTTTTTGGTCTCCTGCAGATGTTATACAAAAGTCTGAAGTGTTGTGCCATGAATGTATCTTGTCAGGTGTAGTTATACTCAATCTAATCAACATATTTATCCTTTTTATCTTGAAATCTAATCTTCTTTTGATTAATTTTTCTAAAACGTACAAGAGGATGCTTTGATTACCATGCATTAGCTGCATAGAATGATTTCAGGCTTTCAGTGCAGATTTTGTTGAAACAATCTTGTGTTTTTTTATGTGTGATCATGAAGATGGTATACTTTCAATCCAAAAAGTTGCGCTTGCATTAACTTTGCCATTGCTCCAGACTGGGGAAAGTTTTGTGCTCCTGCAATAATTGAATTGCCTTGCTTATTTTCACTAAAGCTATGTCATGAAAACAATTTGCAAAAGTTTCTGGTTTTAAAATAGGTGAAATGAAGATTTTTTTAAATTTTATCATGGATGTTTATTTATAACTACTTGAAACCCTTCAATACAAATAAATTTGAAAAATAAATTAGAAATGAAGCAACAAACTACAAAACTATGAATACGGAAACTATTTAGTTTTTATCAAAAATGCCTTCAACTTTCAAAGAACAAAAGAAGCTCTTATTTATCAATTCTTAGTAACAGGTATGGAATGTATTTCTATGGGAACAGTAAAGTATGACATTTCTGTAAGAAATTAAGTAAATTGATATCCTTCATTCAACAATATTATCCCAACCATGAGCTTGTGTGAAAGGGAGTTATTGAAAAAAAAGTATCCTAAGCGGTGAACACAAGTTATCCACTTCTATTTTATTCTTAAACATGTATTTTGATTTGTACACTTGTGAAGTGTTCTTAATATTTCTTATTTTTCAAGAGAATAACTTGTTATTGGTTTCAAAAGCTGCAGGTCTAACCAAATTGTACAGTTACCATCCTTTCTCGTTTTTTTTTTTGCTGCTGCGGTGTAAATTTTGTTGATTTTATATTCATGACGGTTGGAATGGTAAAGCAATGTATTTGATGGTTTCGTTTAATCTACGTGGCTCAAGAAGAAGAAGAACAATAACATCAACAACAAGAAAGACTTGAGCTGATGTTCAGATGTATTTTCACTCAAAAGAGAAAGTTGATGCTGTTCAGTGCAACTTTTCCCAACTTTGTGTGCAATTGCATGAGTGGGGTAACTGGGTCACACATATATGAGTCAACCATGCTTTTAGTTTGCAAAACAGCACATGAAACCAAATTTTATTTCATTTCCATGAAATGGTCACGTTTATTGATAGAGAAAAGTTCAACAAACTCAGCTGTGTATTTGGAATGAGTTTACCATGCAAGTTGATGTCAAAATAGAGCAATAGTTGTTACAGTGAGGTCATACATAATGTTTAAATGTCTTCGTTCAGTCTACATGTATGTGTCCAGCTAGTATGCATGTATTCACAACTTGCACATTGCACCAATAACACAGTCTAAGTTTTGCTAGTTATAATTGTATATGGTCAATACTTTCGCTCACACAAATAAGTGTAGAAAAGGGTTCCATAATGAAAGTCAATATTCAGGTTATTTTTTAAAAGGTAAAATTATTGATTTACACATACAGGAGAATAGTCACCTGAATGAATGAATATAGCAATATTTTTTAATACCAAAAGTTGTTTTTGTTTGGAAATACATGACTGAGCATACTACCAAATCAAACCCATTGCATTAATTCTTTAGCAGTTGTCTTCTCAAGACAACACAATCATCTTGTCATGAAACCAGTCTGATTTTTTACCCATATCCAAGGACTTTTTATCTTCTTTTTTATATGCTGTCTACATAAACATTTTGACATTGACATATGTCTTGTATGTGATTTTCATACAAAGTCACAAATCATCATCGTAAAGTACCACATGAATGTGCGTTTTTAATTTGAAAGCTGAGTAAATCCTATGAAAAAAACCAAATATCAAAAGTATATGGATTACTAACGAATGGCAGATTTCAGAGAAAGAATGTTGTTAGGGTCTTAAAAAAAAATTGATATCAAAAGTCCTCAAAATTTTCTATGGGTGGGATTATAACCATTACCCCAAAACTAAATTTTTTTTCTTGCTAAATCATTTCATGAAATATCTGTTATTCCATTTTGAAGGTTGAGATTTGTTGCATTCTAAGCTTGACTGAAAATGCAAATATAGAAAGACAGAAGAGCGACTCCGAGTGAGATTCATGAAAAAGATCATGGAAAGAAAACAAACATTTGTATTGTATAACCTGTTCCAGCCTGGCACAACCTATATGTAATCTCCCCCATTCCCCTATCCTAATCCATATCCTCCTTTTTTTCTATCTCATTTATGTCCATTATCTCTATTTGTATATGTTTACCTCTGTACATGCATATTATATTTAAACAAACATATGGAGAGAAGATTTTTGCTAGAACTATTTAATTACCGTAGTTAGAGTGTGCATGTAGATTAGATATTGAAATGTATTTCGTAGGAGGAGGCAGGTAGGAGGGTGATTGATGGACTGTGGAACATGCCAGTTTTTAAATGACGAGTATATATATTGTATTCTTATTACCATCTGTATTGTGTATTGTGTGGGAGGAATGATTGATTCGTTCAATACGCATAATGGCATTTATGTAGAATTGTCTGTATTTTTTATGTAGGCAATGGAGAGGATTGTCTGATGCACATTTATGGGTTGTTTGGTCAGTTTTTTTGTGAGGTTTCATTAAATGTGGTGAATAGATGCTGGTTCAGCAAAATCCTGCACCCCGTGTTTCCTAATATTGCCTAATACTTTGCAACGTTCTTGGATAAATCTGATCTCAATCTCAATAGAGATGTCACCCAGATGTCTATTTTGTTTTTATAATTTTAGTAGCATTTTAAAAAATCATTTTTAAAAGCAAAACATTTTCAAAGAACCTGATTTTTTTTAATAACACAGAGATAAAAGATCTAACCCAATTTTACATGTGCCAATATTAATCTTTTAACTGCTTGTACCCTGTGTAATGACCAAGAGTGATATTTATTGCCTTGGTATTAAGCAGTAAGGATTGTACCTAGGGGGTGTACATGTTTGAATATAGAATGCTATCCATCAAATTAAACTGTGTGCTTTAGGATTTTTAATAAGTTATTTATTTATTTCCATTTGTCTATCTGTGACTTCAGCATGTATCAAGTAGTAGAAGTACATGTATTACTAATCACTTTAATCTCAGTATATTTTATGTTTTTTTTTAATTTTCAATTGAATGATAATCCTACCCCAAGAAGCTGGAAGATTCGATGGTAGAGCAGTGGTCTTGTTAGAAAGAGGTCCTGTGGCCGAAACCAAAATGGTGTATTATTGAGGCTTTAATCGAGACACGTACATTCATTGGCTTAAAAGCTAAGAAATCAGCATTGAAAGTTTTATATGTAATTCTCTTTTTTTCTGAAGTCCTGTGATATACTGATGGCTAAATTCTCCAATTTCTTTATTGAATATTGTCTATGTGGCCTAATTTACATGGATTCTTAATCTGTTGTAGTGCTTCTTTTAATTTGTCTGTTTACAGATAGCATCATGCCACATGTAGTATAAAATTTTGAAAAGCCTCAATCCCATGTGCTGTTGTATCTTGTTAAACATTACCTGACCAGTATTGTTTATCCACTTAGATTCCATTTATTTGTCATTTGAACTGGTAATAACATCCCTATGTATTATGATACATGTACAATGTATATTGTGAATGGAAATGTTAGAACTGGCTGTACATATCAATTTGTACATTAGATAGAATGGGTATAGAATGAAGCACTGTCAATGTCGAAAAAGGCTCTGCGTGGAACCCTTTGAGGTTATATGAAGAAAGGTAGAAAAAGAGAACCTGTGAATGTCAATCTTTCATATTTTAAAAGCAATTCTGGTGTCAATGTTGTGTTTATTTTGTGTATATGCTCTATTTCATGTCAAAAACTAACCACATACAAACATACACAGAGATGAAAAGTTTCATGTTTGATGGATGGATGTAATTGTAAGACATTAAAGGTTTATATGATATTAAAGATTGTGATGATGATAAAGAGAAAGGGAGAGAGAGAAGGGGGTGGAGAGAGAGAGAGAGAGAGAGAGAGACGGAGGGATGGGGAGAGAGAGAGAGAGAGAGAGAGAGAGAGAGAGAGGCTTGTGATGATTTAAAACACGGGATTGATCAAGAATACTGTGATGATGGTAAAGAATATTGTAAGGATATGGATGGTGATGTTATTATGAATTGTGGTGATGCTGTGGCAATAACCTAGGTTCCTCCTTTGAGGGGGAGGGGGGAGGGAGGGGGCATTGACAATGACGATCTTCTGAGTGGATGAAAGGCAAATTAATAAGGCCATCAATTAAGGGGGTGTTGAAGGGGATCATAGTATTTTTCATATTCCTTTCTCCCTCCTTATTTCTTCTCTCTTTTTCTCTTTTTTGTTGTCTCGCCCATCGAATATGAGGTTGTAGTATTTTCCTCATTTCATCTTTCTTTATTTCCCAATTTCATTTGTTACTTTGCAAACCCAATTTGGGAGGACATTGCCCTCTGACTTATGCCAGGCACTGCCATCCTAGCTATGTGTCAACGAGTGTCAGCTTAATGGCGTATTGGCACTGGACACTGCAGTTATCCCCGGTGACTCGCCCTAACTTCCCAGAATTTGGTATAGAACTCTCTTTGTTTTATCCTGCCTCCGTAGAAGGATGAAAACAACATCTTCTCTCTAACTCACACTTCTCAAAGTTCTTCATCGAAGCAACACGTCAAGTTGAGAATATCACCTCTACCACCACAATTTGCTTCATGCATACACCAGGAGCAAATCCATCTTCAATTCTAACCTCCTTCATATCAATTGGAGAATTCTCTTCCGTGCCTATCACCTCTTTTATGGCACATCAACTCTTTCTCTGCCGTCTTCAAAGGACGGGCAGTCTTGCAGTGCAGTGGAACGTTTAAATCAGGACCCGACATGATTCTTGATTCTCCGCTGGGAGCTGCCATTTTCTTAGTTCCGTTAGCTCTTTTCACACACGAGCTCGAATCATTGTAGCTCGTCTGAACTTTCATCAACGAGTCCAACTCACTGCAACTCTGCCCAAGACGAAAATCCAATTGAAACCAATTGAACACCAATTGAAATTTCAATTGGTTTCAATTGGTTTCAATTGGTCTCAATAGGTTTTAACAGGTTTCAATGGGACCTCAGATGTTTTCAATTGGTCCAGATTGGCCCCATTGGACAAATTGGCCCCATTGGCCCCATTGGCCTAGGCCCCAGTTAGACTTTAATGGGTCCCCAATTGGTTTCAATTGGTCCGGATTGGCCCCATTGGACAAATTGGCCCCATTGGCCTAGGCCCCATTAGACTTTAATGGGTCCCCAATTGGTTTCAATTGGTCCGGATTGGCCCCATTTGACAAATTGGACCCATTGGCCATGATGATTTCACTGCAAAGTCCGGCTCATCGATCCAGCATCGCTCTTCACGATCACCACAACCGGCTTTGATGTCTACATTTCAACCTGCCACTCCGACATCGAGCGACTCACTGCCTCATCGTCGAGTGCCACATTTCTTCTCTTCTCTTCTCGACCGAGCGCTACATTCATCATCATCACGAGCGTCGGCATCGACATCGCATTCTTCACGGCTCTTCAGCCACGTCAATGAAGTCGCGTTTCCATCATCAAGCCTCCGCACAATCATCGCGTGAGCCCATTTCTTCGTTTCATCCGTCATCATCTTCATGGACTTTCGACGTCATTTCTACCATTGTCGTAAACTCTATTCATTGCATTTATTCAGGTTCGTTCTTACTCATTACATGACCATTTAAACTCCGTGCAATATCCACGATCCTCATTTTTGTGATTCTCATTCTGAATCATTTATTTGCTTGCATGACTACACTTTGCAAGAGTTGTGTCTGCAAATCAGTACCCAATAAAATAACGAAAAGGGAATACTTTTTAGCATGTATTTTATTGCCAGTGCAACCTTGTTTCCTCGTAGTCAAATCATAAAGAGAGTTATGTTGTGTGATCGATGAACACGCCTTTACAATTTCCATTCACATTACCTCACACACCCATATCTCCATAAGGTAGTATATGACTATGGGATCCATCGTCATTTGGCGTCCGTCACAAATCTTAAAGTTTAAATTAACTTTGCAACCCTCAATCCTATTGTGACCAAACTTGGGTACCAGACCCATTTGCTGGACCTCCACAGTTTGATGCTGTCAAGTGTCACATGCTTATGTAAAATTCATTTGAAGATTCTCTTGTGAAAATAACTTTGTACCTGTTAATCCCATTCCGGGATCCCATTGTGACCAAATTAGTTTTCAACCAATAAAGACTTATTTCCCAACACAATCATAGCAACTGTCAGAAAAAGGTAAGTTTGTATACCATATTGTTCAGGGTTCAACCAAACTTGAGCAGGGATGCTCTTTGGGAACATTCGTATAATGTGGTCACAGGTGGGCGAGACGGACACAATCCGGTGATTGCCTTCTTTTTCCATAGCTCCGCAACGCCCCTATAGCTATGCCGCTCAATATGGGTTAATATTAGTCATAAACTTGATATCAATGACTGACTGACTGAATGAATAAAGGAGATTTTGGTGATGGTAATAAGGTGAAATAATGAGGTGCTGATGGTGGTAACAAAAATATTACAATGTAGTAAAGAAGAGTGTAATGGTGGAGATATATATATATTGTGATGATGGTAAAGTAAATTTCCGTGTTTAGGGCTGTGATAAAACTGATAATGGTAAAATGATAGAAACATGAGTTTTGGTGATGGCAAAGACTTCAATGTAAAAGGGTTGTGATGATGGTAAAATGATGGTAACATGACATTGTGATGATAGTAAAATTATAGAAACATGAGTTGTGGAGATGGCAAAGACTTCAATGTAAAAGGGTTGTGATGATGGTAAAATGATGGTAACATGACATTGTGATGATAGTAAAATTATAGAAACATGAGTTGTGGTGATGGCAAAGACTTCAATGTAAAAGGGTTGTGAGGATGATAAAATGATGGTAACATGACATTGTGATGATAGTAAAATGATAGAAACATGAATTGCGGAGGTTGCGGAGATGGCAAAAACTTCAGTGTAAAATGGTTGTGATGATGGTAAACAAATTGAGACGATGGTAAATGGACTGTGATGATGGCAAAAATCTGTTATGGGCACTCTATGTTGCGATTGGTACAGAAGAGTTTTAGCGCCATCTTCAGATCATGTTGCCTAAGTTTGGGTTATCTCTTCGGTGAATTTATCGGGGCATTGACATTTCCAATTTAATGTTTCTGGAATTTCTGGACAGAACATATCCGAAATTAATTATGTCTAGCTTAAACGATATTTTCCTAATCGTTACCCCCTTTACCAATAATTGTCGATGCGAATATAATCATTCAGATCAATTTAGAATTGGGAACGCAGATGAGAAAATAACAAAATTATATAGTGTTCATAGTCCTAATCCTAAATACTTGTAGCTTTTCAATGTCAGTTGCGCAGAATATTGTTTTCACTAAACAGCCTTTCATGAGACACATATTTCATACAATATAAGATTCTGTTGATAATGTAACTATTGATGATAATGAGGAAAAGAAAGAAGAAGTGTGGACAGAGAGGGAGAGAGAGATAGAGAGAGATAGAGAGATGGAGAGAGAGAGAGTGAGAGAGGGGATGAGAGAGGAGAAATGGTAAAAAAATGGTGAAAAAAGTAAAGGCTATACACCCCCCTTTTTTTTTCTCTCTCCCTCTCTCTCTCTCTCTCTCTTTCTCCCTCTCTCTCTCTCTCTATCCGTCTCCCTCTCTGATCTCTCTGCTTTCTCTCTACCTTTCTCTCTGTGTGCTCTGTCTCTCTTTCTGCTCTGTCTCTTTATCTCTCTCTCTCTTGCTCACTCTCTCTATCTTTCTCTATCTCTCTCTCTCCTTCGCTCCCTCTTTCTTTCAATATCTCTCTTCCCCTTCTTCCCCCTCCCTCCCTCCTCTCCCTCCCTCCCCCTCCCACTCCCTCTCTCCCCTCCCTCTCCCTTTCTCTCTCTCCTCACAATTTATAGACTCTCTTAAACGTTCTATGATTGAAAGAACTATTATCTGCTCGGAAAATTTAATCTCTGCCGTGATATGACTCAACATTATTGGTTTTCAAGGAGCAATTGCGCCATCCAGTCATGATAAATGACATCAATTCCATTTTGGCAGAAAATTTAAAATATTACCCCTGCTACTTTTTTCTTCAATCCTCTCTGTAAACTAACACTTTCATTAACACTATCGAGAGTCATTTTGTAATTAGAAATGTTGTTTCGATCGAATTTGAATAATGTATTGAAAATCTTTTTTTTTAATTAATCTGTAGAATGAAAGAACATGGGATTTTGTTGATGTTGTTTTGCTGGGCATGTTGAGAGTGGAGAATGCTCAATCCCACTTTTCTGACAAGAAAACATGCGCTGACATTCCCTGCAGAATTCCCAGCAATCAGGGGCGCCGTGGCGTAATTATTTTAAAGTGGGGCACCAACAAGAAGGGGCACTTTCTGGAACAGGGGCACCAGCAAAGGGAAATCTCAAAGCGAATATATACAATTTTAGCCGTTGGTATATTACGTTATGAGGTAAAATTTGATTTTTTTTTTCTTCCTATTTACATGATGCAAGATACTATTTCAGCAACATACTTTGGGGTTAGGTTTGATGGTCTGAATATTCATTTAAATCCTTTTACACCGGGCCATGCGTAGAGTTGCGTAGTGTTGCGTACCGACTTCGCCGAGCTTACGCTGCCCTACGCTGGCGTACGTAAAAATAAGCGGAGGGTCGCAAAGGGGTACGCGAGATGGACGCTTGGCGTACTTCGGCGTAAACAATAGAAGCTGAAAGTACGCATTGTGTACGCAAGTCTACGCAACACTACGCTACACTACGCCAAGCCTACGCAATTGTACGCTTCCCTTCGCCAGTCCTACGAAGCAGTAAATGCTTGCATGCGCACATAGTAAGCAACCGTACGCAACCGTAAGCAAACGTACGCGTGAACCCTACGCTTGTTATACGCAATCGTACGCATAGGTACGCCAATCGCATACGCCATAGGTACGCGGTGCCTATGCACTGGGTACGTAACCATACGTACGCCAGCTTACGTATAACCTACGCAGGGACTACGCCGAAGCAACATTTTTTTCATGAATACGCATCCTGATTTCGGCGTAGTCGGTACGCCACAGTCCCACACTACGCACAACGGCACTTATTTCAAAGGAAAAGGGCAATTATCAGACGGAAAATGGCACTCAGGAAGAATAAGGGGCACATGTCAAAATAATATGGGCAATTATCAGAGATTAAAAGGGGCACTTTTCTTATGTGAAAAGGGGCAATTTAGCGGTACTTGAAAAATCGGGGGGGGGGGGGGGGGGCTCTGTGCCGCCGCCCTTGCCAGCAGGATCCAAGCAAAACCCATCCTTTCTGGGGTACGCAAAGGCAAAGATCTGACCCGAATTCATCGCTGGAGAACATCGCCTTGCCATTTTATGGCCACAAATTCCTAATGATGTCGATACTTGTCATCGTTGATTGATGCAACATCTTATTTGTTATTTACTTTCAATAAACCAATATCCATAAGTACATGAAAATGCTTCTGTTCGCAGAAATGATAAATAGGGACAGACAAACAAACCAATAGAAAAAGAAATAAGCCAAGGATATATACTTTCTTTTTATATCATATTTAATGCATAACATTGACTTTATATGTGAACAATGAAATGAAGGAATACCAATTACTTTTTCGTCGAAAACGAAAATGGAATTAAACCCATTTAGTTTTTAGTCATAACTCATCAATAGCTTAAAGAGTACACATTTCAAGTTGTTCACTTACGTCATTTATTGTCAGAAATTTAAGTAAATTGGACTTTTGCCTGTACAAAAATAAATAAATACAAAAATCTTGCGTCATCAATTTTCTATTCAGTTTATTTTACTTTCACTATAACCTCCATGAACATCTTTTTTCAGTTAATCTTTTGATATACATCATATACCCTTTTACCTCAATTTTTATACAGAGCCACTATTATCTCCTTAACATACCCATCAAAAGTGCATCTCCAAATGAAGTATGAACTTCTTTTCTGTTTTCGCTTTCGTATATATATGTGCCAAGAAGTCCAAGGGTAGCTTAAATAAAGCTTCATCTTAGGATTTTTGTAAAAAAATAAATAATGGTTTATCTATTTATCTATCAGGCTATAGTTCATCCAGACGTTGGACAAAGCCCTCCTCATAACATTTCCATTCTCTTCTGTCTCCAGCTGTCCTAGTCTAAACTCCCTCTCAAATCATGGCCTGATGGCATTTAAAAATAATTTTAAGACCTGAAAGATCGAAAGATCAATTCTAGATATCATTAGGAGAAGATAATTCCAGATTATATGTCACGAAGGGGGGAGGGAATGGAGAAAAAAGGCACAGAAGGTAATGATATATTAACTGGAATATTGAATATTGTGAGAGAGGTGGGTTTTTTTTTTAATGGAGGCGATAGCGTCTCAAATGGAGTGATTCAACGAGCTGACTGGTAACACTTAGTACCACCATATACACTACTTCCCATAACATTAAAGTAAAATGGAAAGCCTTGACCACCGATGCGTGGCAGACAGGGAACCTCCGTCAACTCTCTTCCACTTTCTCTTGTATTAAATTTAGAAGAAAAAATACCCTTAATTCACCTTTCTTACCACCGCTTTAATATACTTCCCTCCGTCTCAACTCGACCAGGAATTAGCTTTAAAGATGGAGATGGTGCACATTATGAGATGTAATCAAATCACGCCACCAGGCTTGGCAATGAGAGAACCACTGATTACATAATGAGGTTACAGTGTGAATTCTATCAATTGCCAAAAATAGAGGCGGATGACCGTGGGGAACTAGAAGGATTGAAGAGGAGGGGTTGGGTAAGGTAAAGGTGATCTCTCAGTCGAATGGCTCAGCTCTGGCATTGCTAGTTTGCGTCTTGGTCTCAATTTGATTTCAGTTCTGTCTCCTGGATATTGTCATCATGTTAAATGCGTCTGTGGCTACATTCCTTTATCATCATAGGTTATACACATAATAATGATTGAAGTTTTAAGCAAGGACAGCTTGTTGTCGTAATTATACAACTTAAAAGTAAATTATACTATTGGTTTACCCTACATTTTGTTATACTTTCAATTTCTACATTTTGAGAAACCACATTAAGTTCTAAGTTGTCACAGTTATAAGGTTTTTTTTTATCGTTTTTTTTTCTTTATTGGGAGTTAAGGAAAACTTTCACCTAAAATATACTGCTGTTAAGAAACAGAAAGGACACGAAAGTTTATAATTATAGTTGTGTCATACCGAAGCGAGTTTGAACTCCTCGTATCATGCAGGAATCAAAGAATTGAAAGCACATCATATTGGTAAAATAAGAATGAATCTAATTTGAGTAATATTAACATATTTTTGTCCCTTACTTGAAAATAATATTTTTTCTTCTTCTATGCTTCTTTTTACTAATTCGCCCACATTCACGTATTTTCAGTTCCGTTTCTCTACGTGCTGTGGCTCACACTATCTTCTATCGATTTCAGGCTAAATCAGGATTATATTGATCGTTTTGGGGTTTTCTTTTCTTTCCGATCATTTATGTAATACAATTATTATTCATGTCTCTTTTCACTTTTTATAAACCAATGTCTTCCCTCCTTTCCCGACTAATCATGTAGATTTTGTCCTCCTCATCATGTATTTTCAAAAAGAATATCAGTTGGTTTTGTATAGAGTCTATTATATAGAGTTATAGATTTGAAAATAAAATCGCACTTAATATACCCATATAATCTCCTTCATCTTTTCACCATCTCCCCCTCTTACCCCTCCGCTTTCTAAATGTACAGGCATAGCAATCCACATTTTTAGAGTCATACTAGAAATCACTTCGTTTTGGAGTGGAAATTCACGTTTAAACTAGTGGAATCCACTCCCATAAGAGTAATTTAAACCACATTTTAGGAGGAGATTCAACTCCAAATCGAAGAGATTCCTGAATGAGACTCGCCGTGACTGGATTTCCACTCCTATGCATTCTGTCACAGTTTTGTTTGGCAGAGGCCATCTTTCTCAATTCCTTCACAATGGATTGGATTGTGAGTATACTATACCTCCAGCTACTAATGCTTACCAAAAAATCCTACACCAGATATTTCAATACAATGATGTACCACGGTCAAAGCAAGGGCTTAATCAATTAGCAGACTATACTATTATTAGATTTCAGCAAACCACGATCATCACGTTAACGAGAGACACGTGACTGATTACATAATGAGGGGCACTCATTCTAATTATGTTGTCATACTTGATTTCAGCGGGTGAATGTTGAGGAAATAAATAATATCTTGGTATAAACGTTCCATAACATAGTGTGCATTCCATATTGTTTTCTATAGATCCTCTCATTTCGGGTACTATAAATTAAACTATGATATTCATGACATTGTTCTTTTTGTCTTTTAGTGTCTCAATTTTTCATGTCAGCTGTAAATAGACATGTCTTGATTTTTTTTGCATCAAGAATCGAGGAAGCCATAATTTATATGTCATTTCCTTTCTATAAAATACGTTCTTTATTTACCATTCAGTCTCCAACATAATTAATTATTTTTTTCATTTTATACGAGGACATTGCAAAAGCCTCCGTTTGTTAAATAATTCCTGAGGAGGAGGCAAACAATATCTTTCAAATTATAATCTTTAGGACAATGTATAGAGCTACAACGCTGGCAACATTGCATTGTGGTTTACAGGGCTTAGTTGTACTGAGATCATGCACGGAGCCAGCCTGACAGACCAATTCATATGAGATGTACTCTGATTACGTAATATCCTAATTAATAGCGTCGTTTTCATGCCATGTAATCAGAAGGACCAGACAAGATGAGAATGGCTTCACATTTCGTGCAAGCTGGTCTCTTCGCTGTCATTTTTTCATAATGCACGCATCCATGTCTCTTGCTGGCATGTCCAAAAAAGAGCCTATTTATTCAAAGGGAATCAAAGCGTGATGTCCCTGTCTCAAAAATAATGGCCAACTGTTTAATGACCAGTCTGAAGTATATATGAAATATATGAAATATATGGCTTCTTCGTTCTTGATGAAAAAATTGATTCATTATTGCAAGCTGAAAGGAACTTTGAAAATTGCTCAATTATGGTACGCCATTTGTATATAACATGGTAACATGTTTGTATATAACATGGTAACATGGTAACATGGTTGTCTTTTATAATATAGTATTGTAATTCTACTAGAATTATCGAGAGCTATGCAACTTGAAGAAAAAAAAGGTATTATTAGATACTGATTTGGGTTTTTGGTGCGCATCCGATTGAAAAGGCAAAGCTCTCAACCCTTTGGTCGACGCGCTCCCTCGCAGGTCACACTCTCGATGCTATTAGCAGCTGTCTTGTAAGAATAAGAAGCGTATACCCATACATTACTATCTTGAGACATTAGAGGTCAACATGTCTATATCTACGTACCAGCACGATATTAGGTAAGCATGTCTGGTCAAGTCATATAACAGTATACATGACCTCGCCATTATAACGCATATCAAAATTGAAGAAGAAAAACGTATTTAGAGTGGAAACCTTAGAAGACCTTTCCAATGCATGGACATAATATTTTAAAGCGTTCATATTCCGAATTCTAACTAGTCTTTGTCTTTTAAGTTTAAAGATCATAATATTCATTCTGGTTCATAAACAAAAGCGGAAACCTAAATAATATTGGGCAAAATGCAATCCTCTTTTTTTATTCCAGCTTAATGGATTCAACGTTTTTGTCATACCCCCACCAATATCATCATCACGATGATGACTTGAATACGTGGGAAAAATTGATTACAGCAGTATTCGAATTATTGAAAAAGTTATGAGACATGAATCGTTATTACAATGCTTTACTTGGCAATGCACTGCCGTGACTGAATATTTTTACATTATGTTAGCGAACTTTCAGAGTAAAAAACTAAATATTAGTTTCTTCAATCATTCATTTCAAAATGTTCAACTTGCTGATAAAATAATGTGTAGTTGATGAAAATGAAATTTACAGGTATAGACCTACATGTGATTAATAAATAATATTGTTTTATTTAATGATTCAATATAATCTTACAGTAGGACTCATCTTCATAAGATATCGACTAAGTCCCATGTAAAAAAAATCTTATGTCGGTAGCGCTGCTCAACACACATCCACGTTCAACTTGGTTGATGATCGCTCGGTATTATTCGATGGCTGCACCCTCCAATCTGGCTTGGCACAAACATATCTTGCACACGACAATGAGCCTCTTTCGAGGTACAGCAAAATGTGCTAGTGCCAAACAGACTAGAATAGGGTAGAGGAGAGGAGCGGTATCTCATTCGGTCCTGTCGCTGGAGCTCTGGCGACGAGACACACTGCAAACGGCTTCAAGGCTGGAGGTTAGGGTATCGAGATTTTCACAAGTTAACATGACTCTTAACTCCTAGACTAAATTCGGATGTTACATGAGACTTTTCAGCATTTTGTAAAAATGGGTAGATCTTGTTTTCTTGTCAGTTCGAAAATCGATTTGACCTTGTTTACTTCGAAAAAATGGCATAGCCTAGGCTAATTTAAATGTTATCTAAAGTATTTCTTGCTACTTTCTTCTTGTGTATAGCCCAAATGATGAGCTAAACATACAGTTAGCCTTTCATTAACATGATGAATCAATTCAAAAGAAAAATAATCCGATAAATAGTAAAAGGTCACATAACTCCGCTGCATATTCCTTATTTTCAAAGGAATAAAGTCACTTGGACTGATGAGGACATTCTCTGATCTCTCCCTTTCGCACAAGAGTAAGAACACATTTCTAACAGCTAACAAATACATGATCTAACCCGTTTCAGACATGTTGTAAAAGATTAAGTCACTTGTACGTTCTTTACAATTTCGTGATAAAAATACATTTGACCCATCTCCCATGCTACAATGTAAATGTGCGAATCAATCTAAGCTTATTTCCAAACAGCTTTATTTGCACTTTTATAACCATTTTAAGTTATAGGCCGTTTTACTAACATAATCACATTGCATGCATACTTTAAAAAAAGGTTGTTTTTTGACAACCTGAATGCAAAGGAATGCTCGTTTGAGGCTCGTTCGACATAGCAACAAATAATATATGCAGACTATAGGTTCCCAGGAAAGAAACATCCATAAATTGAATATGTTAGTAAACCTGTCTATTAAAACTTAACGAGCAAATGAAAATACGAATATCTATTTATGTTTAAACTACAAAATACAACTTAAAGGCATATTAAAAAATGATGCCTTTAGTGCCTTTAAAAGAAAACACGGATACACCCCCGCCCGCCCCCATTCTCCAATTGGACTGGCGCCTCTCATGAGTGGCGCTAGAAGATTCTCAACTTTGCATCGGTCGTCATCTGTATATCTATGAAATTCACAGTTAGCAAACACAATGTACTATAGCTATAATATCCAAACATAAATCAACATACACTATCACAATGTGTTGTCCCTTAAAACAGATTATACAAAACACAGTGTACGAATAAAAAATGAAAAATAAATGTAAACATTATTTTAAAAACCACAGCAAACACCAATGAAACAAAGCAACCAACCATTGCAAAAAGTATAACCCATAAACATAAGCTGTGTTAACTCAATGTCCACTTGGTTTAATGCAAAATAGAGGAAAACTGAACAAAAATATAAAGGCGAAGCAAGATGCATGGTGCGTGGTGAAAACGGAGAAATTTGATGAAGATGTTGATGGTGAATGCAGCACTTCACACGCAAAAATGACAAACATGAATGTTTCTACCCATCATGCAATGGCACTGTAGAACCAGCTGTTACCATGGCAACACAACACACAGTGAATTCTATAGTGCCATAGACGAGGAGCAGAGATAAATGAAGTCAAGCACAGGTGAACGAAGATTGGAAAGAAAAATCATCATGGACGCGTTGCATGATGTGAAATGGTATACACACTACACTATCTAGATCACAGTTATGCCTATTTCTCAACAGAGATTATTATCTATTATATCGTACTTTATTTCCATTTTAGTATTTTTTTCTCAAGAAACCTTTTAAATTTCTCAAAAATGGTGTTACATTTAGCGACTGAGAAGGCATATACAGTTATACACATTCTGCTGGTAGCTGGAGATTTTCAAGGATATTCATATTAAACAATTCTCCGATATTATATTTCAAAAATTATATCAAATACAGTGCATTATGCTGGTTGTTGGAAATATTAGTATTACTATTAGCAATGGGCATTTCCGACTGACATCTGAGCACGCACCGGTTAATAAACGATTCAGGATTTGATAAACGTTAATTTTGTTAGTTTTTATGGTAAATTTATTCTTGGTAATCGTCAGCTTCAGAAAATAAAATTTAAAGAAGTTGATGATGCTCGTCGAAATGTCTTAGTCGAATGCGCCCTACAAGGTAGCTTGATAATATCAAAGTTTATTATGCTAAATTGCGAGTATCCATGAGAAATGCCTTTAAAAAGAAAAAAATAATAAAGATATAAGATATGAAAGACAGTGTTCTTGAGTGAAATATTTACCAGCGAAAAGAAAAGCAAATGATGATGAATATATCCATGAAATCAGAGCCAACGAAATTAATATTCTTTTTAAAACTGCACAAGGTACATTAAACAAAAAATGAATTGTCGTTAAAATCATAAAAGTTCAACAAGAGGTTTTGATTTTCCACTGTCACTAATTAATATTTGATAAACGTGAGCAGCAATGTGGATTTGGAAAGGTGATGTCATGATATAATTACTGTTTCACATATTTAAAGTAAACATGGAGTAAATCAAGAACGCTTTCTTAACTGACAACAGTATGATGGAAATGCGCATAGAATGAACAGCAAAGCAAAGCATAAAACACAACAAAATATAAGTACTTTTCAACAAACTTAAAGTAAACATGGTGTAAATCAAGAACACTTTTTTAACTGACAACCAATATGCGATGGAAATGTGCATAGAATGAACAGAAAAGCCAAGCAAGAAACATAACATAAACTTTGTATTACACTGCACACCGTAATAACGAACACAAATACAAAAAGAACGAAATCAAAATTTCATAAACTGCAAGTACAAACCGTTAAGAAGCCATGGATAGTAAAGAAAACATAATCAAACTACATTTAAAATTATCACAAAAAGGTAAAGCAACTTTTATCTGGAAAAAAAAAAGGTACCATGTGATTAAGAGTACAACAATCTATAACCAGGACGTATAACTTTATACATTTTCACGATTTTGTTTATGACTGTTTTTATTAAAGTAGATTAATGTATAGAGCCAGAAATTATTATTAGTTTTCTTAAAATAACAAAGATATTAAAAGAAACTATTAGCAAAATAAAGTTAAATTTAAAAAAAATGGGATTGTGAATAATACAAGATTTTTAAAACCGCACAAGGTACATGAAACATTGCAATTTATTGCTTTACTGATTGGCATCATTTAGATTATGTGTGGTAACCTGACAGAACAAAATAATCAATATGAATTATTCTTAATATGAAACGATACTATCATTATATTAGCAAAATATAGGTAAATTAAAAAAAAAATGGGATTGTGAATAAAACAACATTGCAATTTATTGCTTTACTGATTGGCATCATTTAGATATAAATTTGTGGTAACCTGACAGAACAAAATAAGCAATATGAATTATTTTAAATATAACACCAATATTCTTCTGACTGATGAATATGTAATTGATTTAATCTAATTGATAATTTTAAAAAATGCCAGAGCGGATTCTTGCTCTTAACTTTACTTACATCAGTAGTATTTTTCCTCATCTTCTTCACTGGACATCATCTGAGGGTTTTCAGACGTTCTTAAAATCTGTAAAAACAACATAATGAAATAAAAGAAAAGATATTTAAAACTACGTTATTATTACGGCAGTTGTAAAATGCAATATATTCACCGGATAGAAAATGCATCAACATATTCTTATTAAGTACGATGATAAGGAGAATAAGTAATACATAAATTAAGGTCATGACATAAATCCCTACAAAATAAGTGGTTTTGCCCACTTATCTGTTTACTCTAAAGAAAATAATACATTTTTTTAGGTTGATTTCTTTTTGGATAACAGATATATTTTTCTCTACAACTTTTTTTGGGGGGTATGTGTGTTAATAATATGGGTACGTGATCATGAATGACAACCAATTATATGAATGTAGTAGTATAACAACGATAGCTGGGTGCCTTTTTAACGTATTTAAAAAATATATATTTACATTATGAATCTAGTTGAACTCAGCACTCGGTACACATAAGTCGACGTATAATTGTATGTGGGCTATGAGTATGACTCAGCAGGATTCTACAAAATAATAAATGATTTGAAAAGGAAGTTGATAAATGATAGCTCACCAGAGTTTAGGTAAAGTGTGTTTATTTTGTATATGAATGACACTAATCTTCATCCGATTATCAACCTAAATATTTCATTTCATAACAGAATTCAAAAGAAAACCACAAATATTCAAGCGCCATCTTCATAATACATGTATCATTTTAATTTCTATGGTCACGGATAGAGAATATAGCAGACATTCCAATGCCTGTGGTATAGACTGTACATACATCATAGCTTCACACTACCCTTCATGCCTGCTCAAATAGTACACACATTTTGGCAATACCATATCACCGTGCATATTAAATATCAAATATGTGGAGTACTTAATTGACTCATGAATTTGTCCTTGTCTTTTTTTTTCAACCAAACTTTGCGTGACATAAATTTGTATGGAACAAAGCCAAGTCGTAAACGAGGAGTGTTTCTTTCAAAGCAATCCAACCGAATCTCCGTAGATAAATGGAAAAGGAAGGGAGAAAAGGGAAGCTAAAATGGGGTTAATACGGGACCTTGTGTCAACTATATACATCCACGCGTTGAGCTAACAAAGATTATCTCACGTTTTGAAACCTTTTGATAAATCCTGAATTCTAAGTTCAAACCAACTATATATATTGACCTTTCAATGCGTAATCAACACTGACTGCATGATGAAAAAAAAGTGAAATTATTATTATTATTTTTTTTTTGCTTTGTACTCTATCCATATACTATACCTTGTCTCTTCATCCTAACACACGTTTTACGATATCGCCTTCATACATTGTAGATACAAAACCCATATTACCATATTCAACCAGCATTTCTAAATCTAAAATCATACTGCAAAGATATGGATTTGCAGTTGACTCAGGTGTATTAAACAATCAACTTATACACTTTGATGAACATGTATGAATTATACTGGTATCATTTTTTGTTAACGGTTCTTTATATTGACCGGGTGTAACTCAAGGGTCACAGTGATTCAGTTTGCTTTTCCCCACCCATGCAGGCATATGTCATGTGACGCCAAATACTTAATATTACATAATAATGACAGCAGATGTGAATATACACCAACATGTCAAGCTGTTGTAAGAAATCTATTTTTCAAGTTTATTCAGAAAATTGACACTTCAGATAATATGATTGTTAAAATGCTGGTTAACCCACTGCATAGCAGTACAAGGTTCACCTCGTGCAGACTAATTGTGGAAGTTCTGGTTCTGTAGCTTGTTGTCACAGTCGGCAGAGGTTGGTTAAAGTAGTTTAGTTTTGTTTCTCGTATATCCATATATATCTTAGTTTTGTTCATTGTTTATATCTACATGTAAATATGTTATATGGACCTCTGCTCTTGCAGCTGAGTCTGGAATAAAGTCTTGAATTGAATTTAATTGAATAATCACGAATGCACTATATTTTGCCATCGTGACCTCTCTATAATTCCATGTGCGGGTATAACAGTTGTATAGATTTACAAAACTAATAGTTCATGCTATCTTATAATTATACAATGACAAATAATGCTTGGACATGAAAGTCATGATGAGACAAAACCACAATGCCAGGCTGAAAGATCACAGGTGATTCCAAACGACTAGAAATCGAGAAGGAAAGAAAAAAGGTCAACCAGTATAGGCCTAAGCAGTGGTCCAAAATAGACGGATCCCTTATTGCTATTTCCGATTGCACTCTTGATTTCCTTGTTAAGCTGACACTGTGTAGCTGTAGGAATTGAATTGCACTTTGCTTAATTACTAGTTACAACGCATTGGAGGCACTCATCGGAAATACAGCAGAAGGCCTATTAATGCACACAATTAATTAGATTCCTCTATCTTCCCCGAATCATGATTTTGCGATACTACAAGGTTAAGCCCGTATTTTATCAAAATTATAAGCTTCTAAAACTTCTAAATAGATTTGTAACTTGATCTTTTTTGTTTTGATGGAGCCCCCGATAATAATCAATAAAGCTTAATTGTGGATCAAGCAAGAAAAGCAGCTTGATTATTGAATCACGTGTGGAACAGTTTTAACTCGTTTTAACTCGTAAATCACAATAATTCGTAGTAAATTGGATGAGAGCACAATGGGCATACTGATATCTAACTCTTTCCCGTTATTATTATTATTATTATCTTTTATCTTTAAGTCATGCGTAAGATAAGCCTTAAATGTAATACATCTAAACCATTCAACATTTATTTAGAAAGAGTAAAAAATAAAAAATAAGTTATAACACGTCATAAGTATAGCGTTGGGGGAAGAGCACGCACTGAACCTATATACTTTGCTTTACCCATCATTGTATATAGGCAACTATGAAGGGACGGGGCGGTTGGGGAGGGGGTAGGACAGTCTCCCGCCCCCTCACAAGAACATGTGTTGCCCATGTTCCTATTCACCCTGATTGTGGTTTTGTTATATAGAGTCAAACTCTAACAAAAACTAGGCGTTATTTTTCAACCCAAGTCCGGTGAATCATCAATGTGGTGGGTACCGCAATTCCAAAATGTGGTTTCAACCGTCGTCATTCTACTGTCTTTTCTATCACAATATTTGGATATAAATTTCGATGAAGATGAGGGACAAATCGTTACATGTAATCAGAACGGGGAGGGGGGGGGGGGATCCGCTTTGGACATTACTGCATACACTTATTATTTATATTTGTATGTGATTTTTATTTTCTGCATTAAAATGTGATTGACTGAACCAGGAGTTTCAATGAGATATTAATGGTTAATGAAAGAGGACAGAGATGAGAGAGTTGGAGGGGATACTGATAGAGTGACGGGGAGAGCAAAGAATGGGAGAGATGGGGTGTAGTAGGGCTATAGGCATTCCCCCTCTCCCCTCCCCTCCACTCCGGATAAAGGAACACCGACCAAGTTGCCATTTTAATTCTGATCTTAATCAATACACATTTACCAATCAAATCAGTATTCACATAATTACCAGCTGTCTCCATTCAACATTGAAAAGACACCTCGGGGGAGGATCCCTTCTGAAGATCATCACATTTCATCATATTTCTTGTTTGAATTTGTTATTCACACTTACCATTATGAGCCTTTGACCTTTTGGCGAACTATTTTAATTGTTAATTTATAAGGGTTGCGTTGTGCAGTGGCAGTTTGAAACACTGGCTGGTTTTCCGAGGCTCTAATACAAATGCAGAGTGAATGGAACTTCCCGTATCACGCGCTTTCAGTATTCTAAGAATCGCACCAAGGTCATAAGCTTGTAAGTATAGCTTTTAATATATTATACTATATAGTGATACTAAATAAGTGTAGCTCATGTTTCTTTGACGAAATGAACTGAGAATAAAGTACCTCCAATTTCATTTTCAGATAAATCTGCAGAGTAATTATCATTTTTCATTTGATTTATTCTTAGAATAAATGGCAACATGACGACTGAGATGATACCAACTTAATATTTTATTGCAATTATGTCGATAAATGTTCGGCTGTATTTACACTGAGTAACTAGAGTAAAATATAAGCAGTAACTGAATGTATTTCCCCCTATGCTAACCTATCTTTTGACACTAAACCTTGCAACAAGAGAATGAAACGAAAAGGACATTTTCATCCAAAGTGTACATTAGATTGACCACATCCCTCCGATGTTTTCTAGTACGAAACAGGGGGTTCCCCTCTTCAGTTTCGCTTAATTAGTTGAATTTATTCCATCAACTCTTAGTTGCAATGTTTTTGTCCCATTTTATAATATCCGTTGCATTTGTATTTTTTGTACTTATCATCACTATCATGAATGTTATCCCCCCCCCCCCCGAATCGAAATTGAATGCTGCACCGTTCCAACTTAATGAATTTCATGGTTGAAAATATTTAATCACTAATTGTTGGCTTTAAAAGGTCGCCATATTGTATCAGCGAGCTGGAAGTCTTTTACTTTATAGAAAATAATGGATGCCTAATACATAATAGTGCAGCACTTTTGAACATGTATGTGGAAAGTGTTGTAAATGCTGATAAGTAAAATATACATTTGAAATAAAAATATAGACTATGGTATAAACTAATGTGTTTTGTTATTATTTTGTTCATAAGTTAACATTTTCAACACATTTGCAGAGCGTACTTGTAATAAGAGTGTACTCATACAGCTGTAACCAAAACTTAATGTACCTAATTTATAGCATTAAAACTTTAATGTACTTGTAACCCTGACCATACCAAGTTTACTTGGACAGAAGACCCACATGAAAACCACTAGCGTGTCAACCATGAGAAACAATGTTCTTTAAACAAATAAAAAGAAGTTTCCATAACTGATCACCCCATAGTCCGCCAATGATATGACTGACAGACAATAAGATAACAGCGTCACGGTATCGTAACAAAACCGTGATTAGCTTCCTCCCAAATAATCGATGTTCATTATAATAAAGCGTCTGTATATATTGATCATAGGTTGGTTGTGTGTTTTCCGGGGTGACAGAGTGCATAGCATCAGACAATGTCATTGATTCCTATTGTGAACTCGCCATCACCTTGTCTCTTCCTCTTTATTCAATCTATATAGGGACTATATACATAACCAGGCAACCAAAGCTTCAATCCAAAATGATAACCACAGTTAGAACTAAACTAAATTAGTTGAAGCCATGAAGCCATATTAACTAAACAACACGAGTTGAAAATTCAAGCCACATAATTAATTGTCTAAAACAATACAATCATCCTCAGGCTTTTACCTATACCGTATAATGTGTATTCCTAATTAAATATAAATTACAGTTCGAACTAGACAACATCCAACTTATAACCTTACATTGGATACCCATACAATTCTATACCACATTACTGATTCATTGATAATTAAGGTCGTATAGAAAACTAGAATAGAACCTTGACGGAAGTATGATAGTCTGAATATGATTATCATCAAATATTTTGATCTAGAAACCTAAACTTCAGCGCAAATAAGCGGAGATGTAACATTATGATTAGATTGATTGCTTAAATCTACCTTTCGGAATAAAAAAACAAAATTATCAAAATTTTGAATCGAAACTATTCTGAAGCATTAGAAAACTTCAAAGATGTACATTTTATTACTTAAATTACTGTAACATGAATGCAACTACATTACTACAGTGTGAGTCCTGAATCGAACATAATTATAACTGTGCCCCATAATCTCTAAAGTCTAAAGTCTAAAGAAATTCTATTTTTATGACAGAAGTGAATTAAATTAAATGTAAGCTACTAAATAAATCTAAATAACGATTTATAATATAATATTTGAACAAAATACATATTTATTTTAAAAATATAAATAGAGGGAATAAAAATCACCAAAGAACTAATGTCAAAATTAATATTATGTATATAATTCCGATTTAATGGTATATACGCCTTTTTCCTATGCTATTTCTGGAGAGTTTCCGTTTTAAATTTTCAATTTATTTTATGATTCGAATATAACAATCGCAAAGTTTTCATATTTATTAAAACATGTTTTCTCGAAATTCTCTTTGAATATTACACGGATGGAATGATTATGGATGTCGTTTATTAGAGCATATGTCATTATTCAACTATCATAAACAGAACCCCAAATATGGAATGCAACAAAATTAATGATGGACATCTAATCACACAGAACGATTCAGTTGTTCCAGTTTAAACATCGGCTTTACTAATTTTGTCAAATCGTCAGTCGATAGATATTCCATGGAATTTTAAGCGACGTTGTAAAAAAGATAAGACATATTAAACAATGTTTAAAAATACTCATCACCATTATGTGAACTAAAAATTTTCGTTTTGTAGAACAAAATAGTAGCAATTGCTAATTCAGTGAATTACAAAAACCCATATAAACTATAGTCAAAAAGATTTATTTGGTGATCTTCTTCCCCCTAGTTGTGTCTTCAACCTTTATAGTATTAGATTAAAATTTTGATCTGTTTAATTAAAACATGTATCTATCAAAATAAGGGATTATGTAGCTTAAAAAGCAAAAGATTGCTATACAAAACAATACTGGTAAAAAGAAATAGGGAAGTAAGTTTTCAAGCTCAAAAAAAATCAAGGCTTTCACGTAGTGTATCTGATTTTGTTCTCATGTGAAAATATTTTAAAAGTGGAAAGTACTCGGACCATAATATTTGATCAACTGATAATACTCCAAGACTTCATGTTTAGTTATTGGTACGAAAATGTCATCAACCGAAGCAAGCTGTTAATTAAAACCAGAAGTCTTATAGAGTAGGTCTATACAATTAACTAGAAGCAGAATAATTGGTTTTTAGATGCGAATGTCAGCTTTCATGGATATTCCTGACAAGGTTCATAATTATTTCATATCATTATTGTTTTTATTATGCTGTGATGCATTTATATTTGACGAATAATATCAATTCAATTCAGATGATAATTATGGAAACTGGGAATTTGATTAAACAAAATATTCACCAACCTGTTATACGATGATCTTCTATACGTTGCCTGGAAGAACCACACACAAAGACATGAATGGTGAATCAATTTGCATTGTACCAGAAAGAGATTAATGTCCAATCCAAATAATGGCAAAAGAAAGATAATTATCCCACACAAAACGAACAGAAACTGGAGATCATTCCTGGGGTATATAAGCTTTATAGAACACTGGTTTTGGAGGGATGGTGACTTCCTGCGATGTCCGGCTTCGAGGTTCAGAGATAATTATGCTAGACTACCAGTCGACAATTCTCAGATACTTTTAATAACTTGAAATTGTAAAAATACTGATTGTCGAACATTAAAAAATATTCCAGTATAAAAGGAAAAGGGAAATGAGAAATAGTCAAACCACAAGGAACGTTAAAAATGGCGCTGACATGCTTCCAATAATGTTGACAGCCCAATGGATGGTAATAATATATATTCTGTCTCCCGGTTCTGGTGGTAATATGAAACCATAAAAAATGATCACAAGGCGATGTTGCATATTCCTGTAAATGATCATCTTTCTGCAGGCATGATTTCACCATGAAAATAAGAGCATTATTTAAGTTCTACTTCAATATAATGACCGCCCGCAACATTTTGCACTATCCTACACAAGCTGTGGTCTCCCGCTAAATGATTGCAATAAGCGCGCGCTCTCTCCCTCTCCAATAATTAGTAGCCTGGTTGAATCACGTAACAAATACAAAAAAAATCGAAGCCTGTGTTTTTTACCCTGTCATTCTTCCATTCACATTCATCCTCTAATGATAAAAGGCAAAAGTACACAGTGTCACAGTATCCGTTTTAACCGATATGCTGGCTCGCACGGTGTCACAGTGTCCTCGACTCCAGGCTCACTCTCATTGTACTGACGCGTGTAATAGCAGCATAGTACT
This sequence comes from Strongylocentrotus purpuratus, assembly GCF_000002235.5. Classification (NCBI taxonomy): domain Eukaryota; kingdom Metazoa; phylum Echinodermata; class Echinoidea; order Camarodonta; family Strongylocentrotidae; genus Strongylocentrotus; species Strongylocentrotus purpuratus. The sequence continues at coordinate 2,615,188 of NW_022145566.1, read as the reverse complement.
TTGACCCCCAAACTTCGATGTGATCGAATCGAGGCATGGCCATTGATCGATACTCGCTGTACGTCTGCTTCTAAAACAAGTTGCTTCTGAACTCTTGAGTAAGTTGCTCATCATTCTCTCGCCCTCTTTCTTTTTCGGCAATGTTCGACTCCTTTACCTCTCCCCTCTCTCGAAAATGTTCTGTAATATTCCAAAGAACGACACTAATCCACAGTGAATGTCGGATAAAAAAAAACACCTAAATTTCGGACTGGCTGCAAATCCTCTTTTAACCAGACATTTATCCTGTGCGAAGGATCGCACTGCAGATAGATCTGACCAGAACGGAAAAGCCGGTAAAAAATCTTAATACGACAAGCGAAAAAAAAAGGAAACACTAGTAGCAGAATGGACTGGGTTGGAATGAGAAGTTAGCCAAACACCCATGGCCTTCCGTGACTAGACACGGGTTTCCGGTTAACTGCACAGCCAGTCGCCCCTTTACAAATGGCGAGGCGCTTGTCAAGTTAAATGGGTTTCATGGCTCCCTGCCTGGCAGCGAAAGGGTTTAACGGGAAAGCGGGAATTAAGTAATCAGAAGCTAGAGCTAAAAGAGGCTTTTGTGATCTGCTTTGACCACTGGCACGTCGACGCTTTTGCAGCTAGTCCAGTCCTGCCACGTCGACACGCTTTGGCCAACACATCACGCCCAAGCTTTGGTCACAATCACACTGACTGATGAGGCGTATGTCCGGATAGAGAAATAACACTCTCCTCTACGACACTAGTTTTATACTGTAAAATCCATCATCATCATATCAAATTATTCATTATCGAATAGTTAGGATTCCGTAGTGAAAACCACAGCAAAACGTGCAATGCACATTATTACACCTTTCAGTTCTGTTTCAACATACACCGACTCATGATACTAAAAGGTGCGTCATAATTAATATTGCTCCAGTATACATTGTAGTCCGCGAGAATTCCATGATTTTCTTGATTTTAAATTGGTTTAAATTCACGACATGAACTGTCACATCTTACCTTTAAATGAATACGCCCCTCCAAAACAGTGATCAACAGTTTGCCGCCACACAATGGATAGAACAAGAAAAGAAGGGAGGGGAAGATAGAAAAAGGTGAGAGGTCGAGATAGAAAGAGAGAGAGAGAGAGAAAGAGAGAGAAAATTATATAGAAAGAGGTGAGAGGTAGAGAGAGAGAGAAAGAGAGAGAGAGAGAGAGAGAGAGAGAGAACACATCAGGAAACGAGAGACCACAGGTAGAAGACTCCACAATTACTAATTATGTTCTTCGATCATCAAAAATAACGCACCTCAAGTTGGCTGTTACGTAATATTCCACCGAGCATAATAATATGCACGCGTATAGAATGAGAATGGGCAGTCAATATAATATATTCTTCATTAAAATGTAGTTTGTCCGTATATCAGTTTCAAACAAAGCGGGTCACTGTCATTAAGAAAGGACACTTGGTGCAGAGAGAGATACGATGAGACTTTAAGCTTGGGGCCACGTCAAATATTAACGGGTATACAATTATCTTTAGCTCGTGGTATAATAATTATTGCATGCACTATTGTGGTAGGTGACGTGATCAAATGAACTTCACTTACTCATTAGGGAAGGTCTGCAGTTAAAATGGAATCGTGTGCAGATCCATAGTAATGGTACAGTATGACGTACCAGTGCTTAAAACACAATCATGGTAGACAGCGTATGAGGAGAAATTAAATGCCTAAATTTTAGAAAGAGGGAAATATTATGATGCGATGTATAGGGATAAAAAGAAAGGGAATTTAGACACGGATATTAATATTGAATTTAATTTCATACTATTGCATAATTACTGCAAACCGCTCTGAAAAATATACCAGACCTGTAAATGACTATAAAACCATCAATATCTGTCAACACTTTTAGAAGAGCTAGTGTCCTACAACATTTATTTATTTGTACCATAAATATCAAAATATTAAAATCCCCTTTGTTTAAAAATGTTGTAATGACTGAAAGTGTGGCAGACTTTCCGAAAAATAAATGTGGTTTAAAAAATATAAAAACAAAAATAAGCAAAATTATGTCACATGACATTGTATGAACTATTCCATAACAAGTTGATGTACATAAACAAGTATTCTAGGCAGCGGAAAATGGACAACAGATTTGATCCTACTGATCTATCATCTGCAATTTAATGAGATTCATATCGTAAAAAATGACAATTTCATCTTCCATTTATCATCTTCTAGTTTGCTTAATGACCTTCCAGCGCCTAATCCTGACAAATAGTATATGCTTTTAACGCGAGCCATTACTTCTCTTGTATAACCATTTTATATGTATCGTAGTCTGTTTCAAGATCAGGACTTGGATTAAACTTCAAAATATCTATAATTAGGGAAAGTACCATATATTTTGTCGCGATATTAACAATAGTTCTATGTCAATAAATTGTTCATGATTCCCACGCAAGTGACGCAACGCCCATGACTGCATTACTATTGGCCGATGAATTTCAATGTACATGTATAATGAACAGAGAAATGATAGGCGACAGTCATCAACTTTGCTAGAAAGCAGAGAAATAATGAATAAACAGTATTTACCTTGCATTGGATATCGTAATCATAACAAAAAATGGAACATGATTTCATTTAAGCATATCCAAACGTATAAATATAGCATACACTTTGTTATCAATCTGACTTTTCACTCTTATTACATTTCTTAGCTTATCTTGTAAAAAATATTTAATTGGGTATTTGGTGAGAGTCTAATGCAACTGTGATGACTCAGAGCAGAGATGTATGTATGGAATGGATCTTAACGAGTGCATGGTAACAAATGAGAGTGATTAAGCAATTAGCTTGTGTCTCTTTTGATGAGGCTGGTAAAGACTTACTTGGTTTTGATACAAACTTTCACTGTAAATTCAATATTTTAGAGGAATATAATTATCGTAAACGTTCTAAGAAATTGCAGCGGAAAAGCAGGTATTGTTTAAGTCTTAAAATGTATCATGGTTTGATATTGATTCAACGATACACATCTACATATAATTATGTATATATCTTAAACAGTTTGAATAAATATATATCTTAACGGTACACATGGAAATACAACAAATTATGTGTGTGTTTTACAAAAGTAAAAAAAAAAGGTATATAGTCCTAAGTAATAAAATCGTTGTTATGTCCTGTGCATCAGTTTGTATTCTTCATTTTTTTTAAAGGGAAAATCCTTTTATGCAGATCAAAATTATGTTCAATGTATTACATATTCAGAAGTACTTCTTTAAACATTATTTATTTTGTAGTGTGCAACACCATGACCAGATAGCGAAGCATTTTTTAAAATCATGACTTTACATTTTTTTAAACAAAAAAATATCAGGTCGCATCTGTCCTTCCTTGAACATCACCTCTCTAATTTTGGGAATTTCACATTCCTTATAATAATAATAATGATAATTTGTCAGCTATTATTGTTGCTTTGGAAATGGCTTCCTTGTAGAAAACATATCTTTAAGTTTCAGTGACGTCATGGTTTGCTAGAGAGATGATGTTAAGTATTGCATTAAACGAGAAGAGTATACACTGATTGTTAAAGTTATTGTCTTTATAAACTAAAATCTCTCAGAAATATAAAAAGTAGGCCTTTCAAATATCAAAATTGAAATATGACCTCTTGTTTCGATGATTTTTTATTTGAGCTGGTTAAATAATTAACACCATAAAACACACAGCCAAAGGTAAAATGTTTTATCCATACCATAGAAAGTGGAAAAGTCACCGCGGGGGGCTAATTCATTAGAAATAGCAAAAGGCTGTCTAATTACTATTTGACTTACTGGAAACCTATCAAACCGTGTTTATTCGTGTTTCGTTCTCTAAATTGAGCATTAACATGAGACTACTACTACATCGATCAGTTAATAAGAGCCTGACTCGGGAGTCTTAATAAATCCTAGGTTTGAAATAATATAGGCGTGCAACGGACGACGACGGCGACAATCGAGAAGCTTTACAATAATAGTCTTATACTCATCATGCTATACTGAATCCCTTGTTTCTTTATTGAACTGGTTTCACCAGATATCGACTCGAGAACTGACTTTTTAAATCGTTATTGACGTGTTGGGCGCGCAACGAGTCGAGAAGATAGAGACATTCATGCGAATAATCCGATGCAATCAGTCATCACAGACCCCTTCAAACTAAATCCATATTCAAATTTCATAACAAGTTAACATTATTGTATCATTTTCAAGCTAATTAATCGATAAGTTTTTGACATTGCCTTTCCGTCATAGAAAAAACACTCAAGACCAGTCGTTATTTCTAAGCAGCTGATCTGATGAAGACATGACTCGAGGTACCCGCGAACCTTCTTTCCGTTGCAGTGGTCCCTATTTTCCCGCCCCACGAACGTCCTTCGAAACTTTCCTTAACGGATCGTCTTCTCTTGCATGTAAAACCTCAAAATCCAATACAGAGATCGGTGACCTTTTAACCTTCGATTGAACTGTCTATCATGCACTTTCATTAACGATTGTTTTCCATCAAGTACAGTTTGAATATACCATAACAACACGATGGCGTTGGTCTTGGATGCATGAATAATGAGGAAAATTAAAAATGTCAAAATACGCACGGAGAAATATATCTTAATCAACAGGTGGATATTCATGTAAATATAGCAAGGAAAAAAGACTGCCCTTTTTTCTGGATGTACAACTCCTGGTGAAGTTTCCTTGTGTAGATTACAAAGGCCTACCACCCCCCCCCCCCTCTCTCTCTCTAGCTCTCGCTCACTTTCTTTCTATTTTTGCGAGCTTTCATTATGTTTAAGGTTACTACCAAAAGATTTGCATATTAAAAGCCATTTTTATTTTATTTTAATGATACAAATATTTGTTACAATAATAATAAAGTAACAAGAAAGTAAATGTATAAAATGCACCATAGATAAAATTCCTTCCTTGATCATGTTGATTGTGTTAAATTTCCATATTTTCCTCCTCATATGTAATAATAAGAATTCTCGAAGAAGAAAAAGTGGGGTGTTGTGTAACAATGTAATACAAAACCTTCATAATTCCAACAAACCCCACATTCCGATTTCAACAGACCTATTTTGAATTATCTTGTAGGAGAAGATTTTTGACATGGTCATAATTTAATCTTACAATTCAACCATTCAAGAAGGAAAGAAGATAGATTTGCATCTTAACTGCTTATAGGAGTCTACGCCATCTTGGAAAGTAGCTTTGGCGGTCAGACCCAGTGTTCTCTCAGTCTGGAACGACTCCATCGGGCATTTAAATATGCTGCCTCGGAGTATATTGCCAGTTGGAATCAAAAGAAGATGTGGTATTATCTCCCAATCGAGGAAGGGTTTTTCTTTTATCTTGCATACCCCTTATTCTTGTGGTCCAAGAAAGCAGACAATGGCTGTCAAACCATGCATGGAGTTTAGAGGAGACACCTAGACCGGACAGGGTCATCTTACCAAAGCTTAGACAGGCTTCCTTTCACAAGGAGAGCTAATCTCTTCAGCTTACCTCCACCCTCCAAAGGACACGCTATAGATTTTCCTCCTCAGTTAGTATAAGATAGGCCTAGGCAGAAGGTTCTCACTTCTTTTTTCTTCTTCTCTCCGCACCGCTTTCTCTGTCCATCGACTTATTTCTTTTCATACAAAAGTCATCAATAGAGATAGGATCGTGAAGGATCTGGATGGGCTATTGTATCTTACCATCTATCTATTGTTAGATTATTTGAGGTTAACGCTGTCAGAAGTGGAAGAAAAGATAACTGGATTGAATGGTGAAGGGGCTAGATATTACCCCTTCTCTCTGGATGGCTTGGGGTATGTCGCGGATCATTGGGTTAATCAATTGAAAAGTCAAAAGTTCATCAAAGTTTGGGGATTGCATCTATTGTGTGTTAACCAACATGACTGCAGTCTTAAGACATGACCCTTATCTTATCATTGACCATGAGATAATTCCATATCTATCCCATCGATTCTCTCTGACAAGAATCGGTGAACAAAAACCACTGTAAATCATCATGAAAAAATACATGTTTATCCATCTCTTAACATTAGATTATTTCAATTCATCATGGCCAATTTTTATACGATTGTCATTACACAATCCAAAAGCATTGCGTAAGGTGGATTCTTAAGTTTGTTTTATTTTTTAGATCAATACGCAAAGTGCGCTTCATGATCTCTAAGCTATGCACTATTCTGTCTCCATTTGCACAGCTCCACAATCTTGGTGTTTTTTAGGCACGGTTATGCATTTTCCCTCTCGTCTGATTTCCTATTGGAATTATGGAATTGTACGGCAAAACACCCACTAATGGTAAAATGGTAAAGGAAGTCGGATAACACTTGGAAATGAGAAATATATATGTAGGTGATTACAGTGTCTTTCAAGATGCACAATAATATCATGATTCCAATGGTTCGAAGGTATTGGTCCCTCATTATACTTGTCACTGACACACACAAAGTAATAATATGTAGTACTTAAGTTTAACAAATTCTCATTGCCAATCATTTCATTACAAATGGGTGCTAACATCATACTGATGCCATTTCTAGATGAGCTTTTAGTTACACTGTCTTATATATTTTCATAACTGAAAAAAAGGTTGAACAACCGAACTGAAATGGCATATGTTTCTTAAATAACCAGATTGCTTGTATCTTAGGAATGCACAAGAAACGATCATTTCTTACATAATAACGAATGAATCTTTAATTTATATTTGAACATAATACACGTCGCAATACTGGCTAAAGTTGATTCATTTGACACCAATCTAGTTATGTTTAGGGATAAGATTAAGTAGTATATTACTTTAAGATGTCATACTTAAATGATTTAGACCGAAAATCACGCTGTGAAAACAAATATCGTATACTTTTCCATGTAATAATAATAATAATAATAATAAATTTATATAGCGCAGCTTTTATACAAAATATATTCAGCTGCGCTGTAAGAGTTGATGTCCTACAGAAGCATCTTTCTTCATGCATTTGAAATACACATTCGTATAATCTGAATCGAAATTTTTAAGATAAAGAATGTCGTGATCTTACCTGCAAAAAGAAGAATTATTCTGTGACATCTCGGTGAGTCTTCCACCAGATAGCTCGAAGAAGAATGTTTCCTACTACAAAGTGGACTCCTTACTCCCACCGGCATCTGTCGAGAGAGGAACGGCGTCGTGAAAATAAGTAAACGTGGAGGAAATCGTGGACAAGGAAACTTCAAACTTCAGCACAGAGAATTGGGTGGGTAGCCTACCTCCCGAAGCCATACAATCAATCTATTGAAGCAGTACGAGTTTAGACCGTGCTCACTGGAAGGACAGACCGATACTAAATCGTGTGTATGGTCAGTGTGCTATTATGGCGTGACGTGAAATATAATGTGCTTTGCACGGGTGTGTATGGGTGGAGAGGAATCGGAGAATGATCGAAGGTGCCCAAAGGGCTTCCTTTTCGAAAGTCACGTGACCATCCGCACTCAAAAAGCGCCACCGAAAACTTCGGGGAAAAGTGACCACTCGAGTCTCTCGGCATACCAAACTATGAAGCGATATACTTTTCATTCGCATACTTTCTCGTGGAAGTAGCATATACGTAGATAATACTATGTAGGAAGAAAACTGCTGTTTGCGTAAGGGTTCAATCCAATAAAATGTGCAGATCATAATATGCATGAAATCATGTACTTTAGGACAATCATATTAATTTCAACTTACCTTAAAATTTACCCAATAAAATGAAACGAAGGTGATAACGCATTGATTTGCCATTGTCACTGTCTTCATTCTGACTTGTTCGTGGTCAACAATTATTATTCTTTGCCCAAACACTTTGTGATATAGGCCAATATGGAATATAAGAGAATGAAATAAATATATATACATGTATGTACTGCTGCATTGATATACTACTGATACACCCAAAATGGATCATGCTGTGTAAATATTTACAATTAATTTGAGCTATGCTGCTTTGAGCTAGCCTATATGCTGATTTCATGTTGCCATGATCAATAGAATAATACGAACAACTTCCGCAATTATCATTATCTCCAAACGTGAACAGTAAAATAAAATGAAAATCATCAAGATAAAGATCATTATTCCGAAACTATATTCCTACATGGACGCCATGAAAAACAAAACTCATTATGATATCGTTCCAGTGGCAAACAGACACGGTCGACGTATATACAAGAGGATCTCAACTTGACTCACATAATTTATGCTATACTATAATACATTTCTCATCAGTCATATGATAATATGACCGTCTCGGTGTCAGATTATGAGTTAGAGGAGAACTAAATTTGATAGCTTATTGGCCTTGGATAATTCACCTCGTGACGCCGAGCTATCTACACCACGCACTATGACATTTTTAATCGTCTGATGACTAAAATATGCAAATTTTGTACAGCGCCATTTAATGCGACAAGGATTGCTGGGTATTACTATTTATTATGGTTAAGATTTCGTTCAGATAGGAGGTAAAACTGTATTTTTATAACATTGATAATACCGTCATTAGTGACAGCAGACTGTTGTAGCATGTTTTGGGAATATGAGAAAGTTAGTGGTATCAAATGTTTAACTCTTGAATATTTTGAAAGATAAAAACGGGTAACATGGGGTGGTAGATTAAAAATAGAGAGCGAAGGGGTGAGAGGGAGGGGTGAAGGAAGGGACTGAAGGAAGGAGGCCAGGTGGGGAGAGAAACGAAGAGGGAGGGAGGGAGAGAGAGAGGGAGAGAGAGGGAAGGGAGAATTAGTTCAAGGGAGGAGGAAGAGAGGAAGGATGAGGGGAATACGAAAAGAAGAAGATACTTTGAAAGAAAATTGATGGTGGACCTAGTGGAACCATCAATAAAATAAATCGTTGTCAACATGCAAAACTAAAGAAATAATTCTTATGAACTGTATTGTAAAACGGGAACAAGATCGATTATTGAAAGGCTGACCGTATTACCAGGGGCCGTGTAACATTTCTCCAGAGGGTAAAACAGGGGTTTTCCCTTCACAGCCTTTGAGCATGTAATCCGGAGTATCGTCCCATGTAGAAGCATATAGCCTTCCTAATGATAAAGGATATCATAGTCTCTTTATATGAACAGAAATCATAACACTGCATGCACCAAAACCGCAATGATTTGACTAAATTCTGCTCTTGATGGGTGTTCTATACGACCACAGTTGCTGTAATACGTGGTCAATTTTCTGCACTAAACGAAACGCTAACTTCAACCCTGGACCAAACACTTTACTCTAACCTCAACCTTAAGCCTAACCTAAAAACAAATATTGGTACCCTAACCATAACCCTATAATTATCCTTGACAAATTAAAGCTCGAACAATGTATTTGGAGCAAATGATTGCATGTAATATTCATTATTTTGACAGACATTTCTGCTCATGATGATTTCAGGAACATTAACGTTGAAAACCAAGGATACTTTTTTCCAACCCTATCATATATTATGAACACTTTTTTTTTGCACGACACCATAATCAACACGGAATTCATAGATATTGGTCTGTAAGGAAATGAAAGGTTAGACATTATCGTGTGCAGATCGCAAGCTAAAAAATGACAAAGCATTGCCATTGAATAACAACAGTGTTACGGATGAATTCATAGAAACATCAGGGAGTAACGTCACACAATTCATAAATAGTTTTATAATACTTATTCTAATAATAATCTTGTATGATTATGAAAATTGTATTGAATTGACTTGATTCATCTGTCATTATGTTGGATTTGTATGGGTCCACGGCAACCCCAATGAAAGGTTAGACATTATCGTGTGCAGATCGCAAGCTAAAAAATGACAAAGCATTGCCATTGAATAACAACAGTGTTACGGATGAATTCATAGAAACATCAGGGAGTAACGTCACACAATTCATAAATAGTTTTATAATACTTATTCTAATAATAATCTTGTATGATTATGAAAATTGTATTGAATTGACTTGATTCATCTGTCATTATGTTGGATTTGTATGGGTCCACGGCAACCCCAAAATCTCAAAATCCGTTCATACTAGTGCAACACTTCGATGTCATTTAAGAACATCTTCATCGCTTATAATGAAGTAATTATTGAATGGCTATATGAGTAAGACCTCGGCGTTATGCAGGAGCAACAGCCAGAATAAGGAGAAGAGAAATCCTCCGAATATACTTGAAAATACCCCCAGCAATTCCAACTAAAGTTGTTTCCGAACTGAATATCCTTTGGTCATATCTATAATTAAAACCAGTGCTCAAGATACTTTGCTATCCAAGGCAAGTGAGGCTGCATGGGAGAGTGGCTCGTTTGCATAAAGTCTACCACAAGTCGCAGGAAATACTCCGCGGGCAAAAAAAAAACTTCTTCTGAGCGTGAATGGAGAGAAAATGAGCGCTGTCTTTAGGCGACGAACTCGTGTGGCACTCAAATCTGTTTAAGGTAGGCACTATTTTTGTACAGATTCTTTTTCAAAACAATATTCCCCCCTTTCTCTCTGACCTTTTCTTGACCTCACTCTTCGCGAGAATAAATAAAGCGAATTACAACGAAATCAATATGAGTATAGATTTTCCTTTCGAACATGTCAGCTAATAATTTTAAAAACTAATATAAGTCTCTTAAAGATGCATCTACTTATGTAGTCTTTTCCCATCAAGCCTGACAAAACCTAAAGTATTTCAAAACGATTCCTGTTTCCAAATAATATTAATAAGGTAACACATTATTTAACACTCAGTGCGGAGCCTTTACCTTCGATTGAATTATGCACGACATGGTTTTACAAGTGTTTCGTTTTAGGAGTTCAAGTTGGAGACGGGATGGTATATAGAGCGAGGTAGCATCGCCATGGCCGTCGGCTGTATTATAGCTTGGATTCTAGCGTAAGCATAGACCGTGCTTTACTGCTATAGATCAACCAAATCTCTTTAGTCTGAATTCGAGTTTATATAACTAGCATTCTTTAAAGAATTATTATTTAAACTCCAAGTTTACGTAATCTGACATTCTATCACTCAATCCTTACACGATCAAGTCTAAAACACGACAGGTAAACAATGATTTAAACAACCTGAAAGTCGGGTTTTGTTTCTGGATTCTCTTATTCCCATGATATACAATAAGCTAAAAAGCCCTACATTGTTTTATCCCAATCAACCACTGCTGGGGGGGGGGGGGGGGATGTTTCACAAAGATCCTAAGTAGAATACAAAGTTTTGGTATGGGGTCATGAATTTGGTTCAAATGAACAAATTGGAAGCATTTGCGATCCTACAATATTCAGTGATCGTTGTCGCGGTTGAAATCGAGTCTTAACTTATGACATTGTAAATAACATACTCTTTTGATGCTCCCTCTCAAGGTCAAGATATTAATTAAGCTATAAAACAATACTTCTTGACTAAAATCGACCAATTAGCTATTCCCGTTTGGAAATTATATATCACAACTATACATATTCTGATATTTTCATGGTCGCAGCTACCATTGTACGGCCGTAGGCGCTATTTGAAATTTATCAAAATTTACCGGGAGCACCAGTAAATTTTTATATTCAATTTTCTCGAAAGCAGAAATGTTTAAGGGGCTAAATTTTCTAGTGCATGGAGGTTTTTAAGTTGACCATGTTGTAGATTAAGGTTGTCTTTTGCAGATTATACTGTTCGTTTAATAATATACGACTTCACCTTTATAAATTACTCTGATAAGACTTGTTCTTAATGGCAATATAGTGATTTGTATATACATGTATTGAAAAAAGCATTTATTTTCGTTTTTTTTATATCAAATTCTTCAACCACAGGTGGACTATGACATAAAATCGAGCAGATGTTGTTGAAGTTAACGGGCCAGTTAATCCTTGAAACCGTTGACATTGTTATCAATGGCGTCCTAAATAATTTACAAAACACACTGTGAAGCAGCGTGAATATCGAGTTTGACATTTTCACATAATTTTTCACAATGTTATGCTTAATTTTTGTATTAGGAAATTTCACTGGGATTTTCCCCTCTGATTTTGGGATAGAGTTGCATTCATAAATTTGCTTTTGAAAACCATCCCCGCGTCTAGATGTGCATGCCCTTTTTGCAACAGTATACATTTTAGTTTCAAAATCATATAGAGCTACACACAAGCTTATCTATCAATTCTACATCTAGAAGGGAGGGGAAAAGGACATCTAAATGACAAGATAGCTACGACCTTTTTTCCCCTTCTAATTATCAGAATGTGAGATTACCTACTGAGCTCGTCTTGTGTCAAGTGAGCATAAACGTCGTGAAGGCTATGGCTGAGGAGAGAAATTGAAATCATTATTTCAAGACAAGCATTATGCAGAGGCAGATACGAATATCGCTTAGGGGTCTATTCAGAAGAAGATGTACTTGAAATATCCATCTTGATGAAGACTGCATCATCTTACCCACCATCCACGAAGAGACTGATGAGAACCAAGGATAAAAGGAAGGCACAGGCAGGAGCATTACACTGGTCAAGCAAACAAAGTGTTTTGGGGCATTTCAATGATCATTCAGTGTCATAATTATGAAGGCCAGACAAAAAAATTCAAGCATCATCATCATCATCCAACATCCTCGAGAATTTGATGAAATAAATAATAATTATCACACATGCAGGCGTACACAACACATCCAAACGCCTTGCTTCATAATGATAGTGTTGCCTACTTCTTTGAATGATACCATATTTAGCAAGATAATAAAAATCCCAAACTTCTGTCTTTTTCTCATATAAATTTGAGAAAGAAGCAAACGATTCTGATTTTTGACCAACACATTTGAATTTCATTTGATTTGATATTCCCTGACAAAACATTACTTTATGTGGTACATCCAATAAATCTTTTTTGGGATTTTGTCTGATTATCAAACTGGTAAATCATGATAACATTCCACTTGAATTTCGAATTGCTTTGACTCTTTGTTATTTATGAATTGACCTTTAACCTACAAATGCACTGACCCTAATAAAATGTGGAACACATTCAATTCAATTCATTCAATTCAATTTCATTTCTGTTTCTAACAAAACATCACAAATCAATTATAACATATCATTGGAATCATCCGGTGTTGTACTGTATTCTTTGTTTTGCTGCATATCGTTTCATTTATAGAAATACATCGTGCGTGAAGAGTAAATAAAGCTGTTCTTCCTTTCTTTTGTTCTGTAATCTGCATAACACACTAGCCACTATGATCAAATTATGATTATCTTTGGATAAACATAATTTTTACCAATTGAAGCTTCGCAAATTTTCCCGCTTCATCCTTCTACTCGAAAGAAATAATATTACTATACTGTAATCAAAATGTATACGGCTGTCCTATAACATTATTTAAACAACAAAAAATGTCTATCATTCTTTTGTCAATCATTATGGCATATTTTCCAAATCAAACAAAATATGCGAATCCTATCAAACCAGTATATTAAAAGATAAAGATATTTCCAATTTTTCTACATCTCAACTAAACATGTCTGATAATCTTCTTCAGAGTATACTGATCGGTTGATGAGGGTTATTCTGACTACTATTTCTGTTCGTCAGTGGCGCTTAAAACATGACAAAACAAAATTGATATTCCTAGAATAAAACATACCGTGTGAAAAACAAACTGAGGTGAGATCCGCCATGAGAATCTGATTGTAAGTGTAGGTCCATCTTGATGCAGTCAGACGCCCGAGGTCGCACTCATGTTCGTTCGTTCCTATCTTCTCTCGAGAAGATGTATTACGCGCGGATTGTGTCGTCTGTAATAATTCTCGATGTAGCCCCTAGCTGCTATAATAAGCATTGTATGTATTTCGGTTGGCGGGAACAAACAAATAGAGCCCAAAATTTACACTCAGCATCATTACCCGCTTTACGACTACGTGTGCATCACTAAAAAGTATCGTTTGAGTAAGCATGGATGCCATAATTGATGAACTGGCAGATTTAGATTTATCGTTTTCTGTCGCTAAATTTGTGTGTGTGCGTATATATAGAAAGCGACAGAGCCCAGTAGGATTGAGTTTGCTGGCAGCCTACAGGGTGCTGAACATGTTGCCGCGGGTAACTGCCGGTGGCGCCGCTTGGGTGCATCCCAATTCAGAGCAACCCACCGTAACGCCGGTTTTTTCACGAATCTCATCTCCAATGGGGTTTTATCAAAAGCTCTCATTTGGGGCCCACTTCAGTGATAAATAACACTGGGAAGATAAATACCCAACGATGTTCAGAACCGCCTCGTTTAGATAACCTTCCCTGTATGGATTCTAGTGGGGGGGGGGGGGGGGCTCTATTATAGTTACGTGGGATGATATGTGTGTCCTTGCCATCAGACTGGAACCGTTTTATTTGTCATCTGCACTCGAACCAAAAATGAACTTCCTGTAGAAATGTGTTTTGCAAAATTAGAAGAAAAAAATTGTTTACTTGGTATCAAAGTCAGTCTAATATTTATTCACACCTACAGAAGTTGCGAAATCTTAAGCCTATTTCTCCTTTTAATATGATTTCTAATATAATGCTGTAGCGAAATTACACCCTCGTCAAAGATTTAAAAAGACAGGGAGATTTTATTTTAAGATATTTTACATGTTATCCCATCACTGTTTGATATTGGCTAGTCGCGTTCTCACATAATTTATAAACCGGGTTACATAACGCCTGAATTTACTAGCTTAAAGTTGAATGACTTTATCGATACTTGAGACCGTCAAACTAGTCTTCCAACGTCATAATTGGCCTTGTGGCTGTTCTCAATTCAATACACTTTAATTTGTATTTATTTTCCCTAGATTTTTGGAGCAACTAATCGGAATCGTCAAGGGAGACGTTAGGTTTTCAGAAAACTATAATTACGTAATCAAATGTATTAAAAAGTAGAAATAAGACACGCTATGAAGTAGTCTGCTTTGAGGCTTCAGATCAACAGAATACTAAACACAACAGTCTGTCAGTCAGAGGCGTATCCAGAGTGGCGTATTTCTTCCTGGACTGAAGTGGGAGGGGGTATATTGGGGGAATGAACTCATAAGATTTGTACCTTTGCTCTTGGCGATCGGGGCAACCAAATGAATAGGGCTTATCTCGGCTTTCTGCACATTAATGAATTTATTTTTTAAATTGAGAGATGAATGAAAATTGTGAGTTGGACACCCGGTTTTTCCGCAGAATTGGTTAAAAAAATACTACAAACAATGAACTATACTATGCAGATCGATGATACATTAAGAAAAAAGGCAAAGGACTATACCATCAAAATCGAATTCAGATATACATAAACTTAGGGAGGATCGGACAAAGCTTTGCTAGCCATCCAACAAGAAGTTTATAAAGAAAGACGCCAGTATTACCCTTAGGCGGTTCATTATATAGAAGCTTTTTCTTTATCCTCTCTAAACTTAGATTTTTGGATCCCCTCCCATTGCAATTCCAAATAAGATGGGTTTGTTTGATTCGAGTAAACTTCGTCTCAGCTGCAATGTCATGCTTGATACAGGGTAGTAAATCCATCGGTTTGTCTTACATTTAATCGAAGGCGGAATGATGTTAGAAGAGAAACAAGAATAATGAAAATAACATAATGAGAATAAAAAAAAGAATTTAAAGACAAATCTCGAGATCTTCTATAAGATCTAAACTAAACTTAAACGTAATTTCATTTTACTTTTGAATTGACATACAAATTATGGCACAAAATCAGTCAAAAATAGTGTGATTGCAATCATATAATTTATTATATGCAAAAGAATAGGAAACAAGCACTATAAAGTAAAGTTTATTTCCAGTAAATAAAAACTGGCAATTTGGAAGCAGCGCTTTTGATTAAAAAATACCGCACAAAATGTAAAAGAATCATGGTAAAATCAGATACAATTACGATGATTTTGTTTTCATTTTATCAGTACTCTATCATAAATTCTTAATTGAATTGAACTGGACTTAGAAAAAAAAAATTGTTTTTAATGATAATAACATTCTAAATACACTTTCCTTTTTCCCATTTGATTGCAATTTGTATGTCTTAGTATTTATCGTTTTACTGTATAGGATCAAGATAAGTCTATACTATCTCCTACGTGTTGGATTTGGTATATACAACAATCCCAAGTCATTCTACTTTCCGTCGCAAAGTTTCTTTTTATTTTATTTATGTCGGAAGGAATCTCTTGAAACATATTTTGTTCGACTTTATAATTGGGTCTCAGTCAAAACTTATCTCGCTTCCTTATAAACACCAATGTAGGAATCAAATCGAATGGCGTACACAGCAGCTGTTCTTAATTAAGAAGCGAGACTCATTTTCAATGAGGATAGAACAAAATTAGGTGAATGTGAACTCTGCTTGTGTGCTAATTCACTCGTGAACCTTTCAGATTATCGGACAAAGAAAATGTGGGAAACGCCATTAAAGGTTCAGGGACGACAAGAGAAAGATTACTGACGAATGGAATTGAAAGGAAAGTTAATGATTTAAGAAGATCTAGAAGTCAAGAGGGATAACTTTGGAACCACGCGTGGTTGCATCCGAAACTTCTTCTGATACAGGAGAGGAAGAGTTCTGCCAAGAGAAATTGAAACAAACAACATTAAATTGCATGCATGGGCTTAAGTCAATGTGACGCATCTAAGACTGTTTACTAACGTCAGAATGACACAAGAACTGTCATGCCTTGAATTAATAGCAGCATGAAATCGAAGCTAAAAGATATTTTTTTTTTAAAGAGGTAGAGATGAAATGGACATCTTTAACAACCTACCAAGCATAATAAACTGATGTAGGGGGAAGAAAAAGTTCCTACGGATGGATTCATTTAAAATTTAAAGAATGCAAGAGCAAAGACAAGTACTCGGAATATACTGCAAATTGAATACTGCAATATATTACCAAACATAAAATAATCAAGTTTTCTATGACAGAGGTGCTTGTAAAAAAATCAAGTATATTGTTTCAAAAGCAATATATATATATATATATATATATATATATATATATATATATATATATATATATAATATATATATATATATATAGTTATTATGCTGTCATTGATTTTAATGCAATTATGACAAGACATATTATATACAGTATGAATACAGAGCTAAACTTTAGGTGATCAAATAGGTAGTTTAACAAAATAATTGTGGAAAGAGTCATCATTGTTTACAATACTAATTATTAATTGAGCTACTGCCATCAACTTATATGACTGTAAGGATTACTACGTTTAAAAATAACAGTATTAGGCATAGAATCAGATCCAGGCGGTTGGGTAAAATTCGACGAAATTTTTGTTGGGGCTTTATAATTCGCATAAATTCCCATCGCGACTCTGTCCTGCTGATATAAACTAAATAGGCAAAATAAATCAACTTGCGTTCCGACAAATTTTTAATTAAAACTGCGTAATAATGCAAGAGCGTGTCGGGTATTGTTCATACTATTATTACGTCACGCAGACAAACTCAGAAGGAGCCCATCTCTAAGTCCTTAGAGAGACAGTGCTTCATTATTAAAAAAAAAAACAGAGAGAGAGAGAGAGAGAGAGAGAGAGAGAGAGAGAAAACGGATGCACGGGTGTGCACTGTGTGTACATGTGAAGCGGGGAGGGGGAGGGGGGGGGGGACGACGCAAGAAGGAGGGGATAACTATGGCTTCAATTTCTTTGTAGATATTCATAATTTTGTCTACCATTTCTTTACAGAATCCTTACAAGCCCATTAATGTAAAGGTTGCACCATCTGTCTGCTCTCGTTCTAAAATATATAAATATATATATATATAGCAAGAATTTACAATGTATAGATTGAAGCTGTATAAGTTCAAAAGCGTTTATACTACGTAAGAAATAAAATTGTAATACGCAGCTTAAGACAAACTTGTTTTATACCTGACATCTCACGACTTTCTCCGTCGTAGTGTTTCATGTTGAGCCATATAGAAACGAACAGTCTTGATCTAGATCAATGTGAATAAAGATTAAATAACAGTAAATAAAATTAAACACAAAAGCAAACGATTAAGATGCGTCAACAGTGCGTTATAATTATACTAAGAACTAACAAGTTTTAACAAATTTTCATTTTTTGAACCTGAGCCCCCCCCCCCCCCCAATAGGGTTTTGGTATGGTTATTCATCCTGATAACTTTTGTTTCGTTAACAAAACATATACATTATCGTATAGACACTGAATATTTGACTGAAATCGGAAATAGTTATTACGTGGACGCCTCCTGTTCCCACGGTTGTATAATATACAGAATGATTTTTGATGCAATCGAAGTGAAGTCTGATTTTAGTTTGAGCTGATCAGGTGCATGGTAAAAAAACAACAACAGTATGCTTCGTTAGGTAAAACATTTTGAGTAATTATAGTTAGGTTTTACATAACATCATGTGTATATACACATTGGGGAATCTAAGTAGATAAAATAGGCTGCCCCATCACCTTCAATGTACCCATTAAAAAAAAGTTACTTGCTATGTTTGTATCTACTTCTAAGGGATCATAAACTTAACAAAATAATAAACATTTGGCCCCTTCCTTTTTTCACAGTCCAAACTACAATAAACTTAAGTAAACTTAATTTCATATGGACTTTAGCCAGAGTTTCAGGTCATTGGTTAGCGTTGGTTCCCTACTCTATATACATTCACAGATTAACGACTACAACATAATGTCTGCTATGTTCCATCGGTTTACCAAATTCGAAATTTGATTTAACATGAGGTTAAACATTAAATTGCGCCAATCGTACTTTAAATCAATTCTATTATCTGTTTGTGTTTGTTTGTGTTTGTATTTTATACTTATGTTTAGAAAGATACTGGTTAATTCAGGTTCAGATTTTTTGTATTCGGATCAAAATTAAAAGATATTTTTGAAAATGGGAAAAGTGTACACAAAATAAAATGCAACTTTTCACTCAGTCTAATACTCAATAAAAGGGAAATCGAAAGTGAGATTCATTTGGTTCGACGGACCAATATACCATAGCTCCTGTCTTTAAGTACCTTAATCCTTTTTGTAAATCTTCTTTTAAAATCCTGTCATCCGTAACAAGCTATTTTTGAATGGCATTTTATGGGCTTAAACATTTTTCACCTAGGTTCTAATATACGGTACAGAGGGCAGGATAATGAGTGAAAGGGAGTGTTGGAGGGAGAGATACAGACACATAGAAATAGAGAGAGATAGAGAAAGAGAAGGAAAGACGGGGAGTAAGAAATAAAGAAAGAGAGAGACTTAAAGGGACTTTGTAACATTGTTCAGATGAGAGATAGTGGTGCCAAGGTAGTGACTTCAATGCTAGATGTACAATTAAAGATAATCTGAAAATTTGAGTGAAAACGGATCATTATTTATGGTACAAATTGGGAAAAACTGATCTGATCGATTCCTTAATTCTCCCAACTATATTATTCTACTTTTTACTATTTTTACTATTCTGCTACTTGTCAAAGCCTGTTCAGCATCAAAACAAGGACAATTTAATTACATTTTAGGTGAATGTAAATCGTCACAAAGCAATAAAATGGCTCTACATTCCATTCCAGACATTTAAGTGTTGACAGATTTTTATAGCCTGTTTTATGTATTTTTCTCATGGAAAAACGGTTGGGAAAATTCAAAAATGGTTGGGAGAATTTACTGTTAATCACTGTAAGAGGGTGCCTCACATCGACGCCTTCAAAGAAAACCATAACAATCTTTGTGGTTAGAGAATTTGTTCAGGATTTTTTGCATGTCAGAGGGTTAGTATAGTAGAAGGAATATAGTAAGTAACATTTTATACAAAAATTAAGCAATTTTTTTCATCAACCTTCAACAATGTTACCGAGTCACTTTAAAGGGAGCGAAGGGAAAGGGAGAGAGAGAGAAAGCAAAGGAGAGCAAGAGAGATTGAGAGAGAGAGAGAGAGAGAGAGAGAGAGGCGCGGTCGTATGTGTTCTTGTGTGAATGGGGTGGGGGCGCCGAGCTCGAGGTGAATAGCATCACTATAATTATACTTGTGCAATTTGTATATGGATATAGGACGACCAACCTTACAAACGTCTTTAATGACTATATAGATGCAATGG